>NC_081571.1:25520903-25582509 GCF_022355385.1 Mustela nigripes
TCTTCCTACCATCTTCTCTTGCTTTTATTTATATTGTCCGCTTCCATTGATACATTTAACATGTTCCCTCCCAAGCATACACTCCCCCATCTACCCCATCTAATCAAATGGCACCACAGTGATTCAGCCAGTCATTCTATCTGCAAGCCTAGAGGTCATTCTTAACTCCTTTCTTTCTCCCACAACCAATATCCAAACCAACCAACTCTATTTATTCTACCTGCAAAATGTGTCCTAAATCCGGCTAAGAGAAATAAATTACAAGATTTAATTCCCATTAAAATCTTCATCATGTCTTGGATAGAATGTTGCAGTAACATTAAGCAAGAACTAAGAGACTTCCAAATTGGAAAGAAAGAAGGAAAACTATGTCTGTTTATAGATGATGTAATCTTTTATGTAGAAAACCCTAAAGATTCCACACACACAAAAAACTGTTGGAACTAATAAACAAATTCATCAGTTGCAGGAAACAAAATTAACACACAAAAATCAGTTGCATCTCTATATACTAAAAATGGACAATTTGAAAGAAAATTTTAAACAATTCTAATTACAATAACATCAAGAAGAACAAGTAAAAACAAGATTTGGGAATTAGCTAAGGAGACGATAGACTTATACACTGAAAACTACAAAACATTGCTGAACGTAATTAAAGAAGACATAAAAAATGGAAAGATATCCCATGTTCATGGTTTGGAAGACTTAATATTATTAAGACATAAATACTACCCAAATCAATCTACAAATGCAATACAATCTCTTTCAAAATCATAATGATGTTTTTCTCAGACATAGAAAAGTCTAACCTTAAAATTTATATGAAATCTAAAGGGACTCCCAAATAGTCAAAACAGTCTTGAAAAAGAACAAAGTTAGAGGAATGTTACTTCCTGATTTCAAGACTTACTACAACACACAGTAATCAAAACAATATAATCTTGGCATAGCGTTAGATAGATAGACTAATGAAGTAGAATAGAGAACCCAGAAATAAACTCTCACATATATGTTCTAATAACTTTTGATGAGGGTGCCAAAACCATTTATGGGAAAAGGAACGTTTTGAACAAATAGTTCCGGGAAAACTGGATATCCACATGCAAATGATTGAAGCTGGACCCTTACCTATTACCATACGCAAAAAAATTACAAAATGGATCAAAGACTTAAACATAAGAGCTAAAACTATCAAAAAAAGAAAATATAGGGGACGCTTCATGGATTTTGTGACGATTTGTTGAATATGACACAGGCTTTAAAAGAAAAAATAGGCAAATTTGACTTCATCAAAACTATAAACTTTTGGGCATCAAAGGACACATAAACAGAGTAAAAATGCAATTCACAAAATGGTAGAGAATATTTGCAAAACACATATCTGATAAGGGATTAATATCCAGAGTAAAAACAGAACTCCCAAAACTCAACAACAACAAAAACTAACAACCCAATTTAAAAATAAGCAAAGGACTTGAATAGAAATTTCTCCAAAGAAAATATACAAATGGCCAATAAGCACATGAAAAGATACACATCACTAATCATTACAGAAATGCAAGTCAAAACCACAATAAGATACTACCTCCTATCCATTAAGATGACCATTACCAAAAAAGAAAAAGAAAAAGAAAATAACAAGTGTTGACAAGGATGTGAAGAAATTGGACTCTTGTGAATCACTGGTAGGATGTGTGTGGTTTCTCAAAAAATTTTTAAATAAAAGTACACTCCATATAGTCGGGTAATTCCACTTCTGAGTATATACTCCACAAAGAATTGAGGCATCTACTGCATACCCAGGAACATTTGAAGAGCTATTTGTACATTCATGTTCATAGTAGCATTATTCACAATAACCAAAAGGTGGAAGCAACCCAAGTGTCCATTGATGGGTGAATAGATAAACAGAATATACTATATACATACCATGGAATATTATTCTTTAGTAAAAGGAAGGAAATTCTGCTCCCTGCTCAGCAGGGAGTCTGCTTCTCCCTCCCTGGCTCATACTCTCTCTTTCTCTCTCACATGTGCGCGCGCGCACACACACACACACACACACACACACACGAGCAAAAATAAATAAATAAATAATCTTTTAAAAAAGGAAGGAAATTCTGGCACATGCTGCAACACAGATGAACCTTGAAGACATTATGCTAAGAGAAATAAATCACATAAAGACAAAAACTGTATGATTGTACTTAGATGAGGTATCTAAAGTAGTCAAATTTGAGAGCCTGGCCCAGCAAGATGGCACTAACTGCATTGTTGCTCCTGTTCTGCAAGCTGCTGACTCTGGCTGGGCTCCCAAGAGGCTCTTCAGCCAGATCAATTCTACATTCAAAAGCTACCACATGATAGACCTGACTGGCTGAGAGTTGGACTGATCTTGGCCACCTCCATCTTCTTGTGGGTCTCTCTCATCAAACAACATGATGAAGATGTTTTAGTTTATCAGAGAAGAAATGGTTGGAATAAACAATTGAAATACTAATGTGATATGCTCCAAATAGTGATTATACCATTTCCTTTGGATCCACCAATGTGCAGGGTCATAAATGTGACAGAAAAAGTGATATGTGAATGGATGTCAAGTCAACATTTGTGTTTTGCACCATCAAAATGAAAAAATAAAAATACTCTCGTATTCTTAAAAGTAAATAATTAAAGTTAAAAAAATAAAGTAGTCAAATTCATAGAGACAGGAAGTAGAAGGTGGTTGCCAGCAGCTAAATGAAGGGGGAAATGAGTTATTTAATGGGTACTTAATGAGATTCAGTTTTATAAGATGAAAAAGTTTTGGAGATGGATAGTGATTGCACAACAATGTGAATGGATTTGACGTCACTGAGCAGTACACATAAAAATGGTAAATTTTAGGTTATGCATACTTAACCACATTTTTAAAAATAAGAAATTTTTAAAATAAATTGGAAAACCTTTAATAAAAGAATGCTAACAACTTACCTAATTGTTTTCCCATTTTCCCTTTTGTTATCCTACCGTCAAGTTTTTTTTTTTTTAAAGATTTTATTTATTTATTTGACAGAGATCACAAGTAGGCAGAGACACAGGCAGAGAGGAGGCAGAGGGGAGGAAGCAGGCCCCCCACCGAGCAGACAGCCCGATGTGGGGCTCCATCCCAGGACCCTGAGATCATGACCTGAGCCGAAGGCAGAGGCTTAACCCACTGAGCCACCCAGGCGCCCCCTACCGTCAAGTTTTTTAAGAGTAAATCAAATCATGGCAGTCCCCTGCTCAATTTTGTAATGATCTCCCAAAATTCTCAGAATAAAAATCCTTATAGTAAAAAAAAAAAAAAAAAAAAAAAAAAAAAAATCCTTCTAGTCTACAAAGACCTGACCTATTGGCTGGTCCTACATGTCTGTACAACTTCATCTTTCTCCCTGAGGACTTTCCTGCTGCTGTTCCAGGCACCTGTGCCAAAATGTTCATGCCCTCTGACTCCCTCACTACATTTGGGTTTCTGCTTAAATGCCACTGCCCCAAAAATGACTTTCTCGATCTCCCTTTATTTATTTATTTATTTGAGAGAAGAACAAGCATGTGGGAGAGGCAGAGCGAGAGAGAGAGACTTTTTATTTATTTATTTGAGAGAGAGACAGAACAAGCCCATGGAAGGGGAGAGAGAGAGAGAAGTAGACTCCCTGCTGAGCAAGGAGCCTGATGTGGGGCTCAATCTGAACACCCAGAGATCATGACCTGAGCGGAAGGCAAATGGTTAACTGACTGAGCCACCCAGGCACCCCTCCTGATCTCCATTTCTAAAAGACCCCCCGGCCCAACACACACTCTATCCCCACCTTAACCTGTTTTATTGTGCTTTACAGTGTTCCTCACCATCACTACTTCTTTAACATATGTGTTTGTAAATTGTTGAACTCCTGTAATGTTTGTGCAGACTTCAACTTCCTGGGGTTCTGGCCCCCTCAGATGTCTGCAGGTGCCTGTGTCCTGGTCCCTCCCCCCTTGGCTCCCTCTCGCATTATTAAGAGCCCCACACTTAGGACTGTGGACACTCCACCTTTTTTTGTCCACATCCCTGCCACTGCAAATGGCTGCCCTTGGCCACTGGTAGGACAAGACAGCTCCACAAATTGTACGTTCCGACACATTTGGGGAGGTGATCATGCAGCCCTTAGGGATATTAGGCTGGTGAATTCTCAGGTATCCTGAGCACGCCAGAGACAGCAAAGTTGGGGGAGGTTAGCTCCACAGACTCCCAGCAGCCTTGGGACAGAAAGGGCTGGAGGAGGACCAGAGAGGGGTCCTCCAAAGCATGCCCCCCTGGGGCAGTGGTTCCTCGTGCCTATGTAGGAGTAGTCTGCCTTCACGGACCCACTCCAGCCTCCCTTTCATGTCACATTTCCTGCTCATGGCTCTCTTGTTCCCTTCCCATGCGCCAAACTGAACTGTTTATTTATCTCCCAGAATAAAAAGCACTGTTCTGGAGCCCAGGAGTAGCACAAAATGATAAGGAGTTTAGTTGTGTTGAATAGAAAACAGCAAATGCTTCCTTAAAAATAAACATGGAAGCCTTTGTTTCATGTGTTTATACTTTGTTCACTGGACCTATAACAGACCTCACAAATTATCACGCTTCTTCTAAAGACACAGAGGTTCCTGCTAAAAAGCTCAGTGCTGACACGAGCACCCCCAGAATCCAAGGCAGCATCCTGAAAAGCTGCAAACAGTTCTCTGGGCCCACCTGTCTGACCCCACTCCACCAGTGTCCTCTGCCAGCCCAAAGGCTGCAGAAAAGACATGCTGTCTTGGACTACACCTCACCCTACGTCTCCTAGAACCCAGGAAACTGCTGATTCTAGCACCCGGCCCCATCCCCCACCCCCCTTCACCATGGCCTGGGGTAGTAGCTGGAATGGCAAATCCTTCCTCATCCCATCTGTAGGTCCCGCAAGTGACAAAAATCTTGAAACTTGGAGAGAAAAAAAAAAAAAGTCCTTCCTCAAAAGCTCTGGGCTGCTGCTGCTGTGAATATGAAAAGGAAAAGAGGTTTCTAGAACCACTGTATGAATGTCCCAGAGCTCTCCAGGATGGCTGTGGATAGGGCAGTGTGGTGAGGTGACCTTGACACCACAGAACCCGGGGTTACAGCAAGGGCTTATCTGTGCCGCTTCTTCGTGGAGCTGTGGAGAAGAGACTGGGGCCAAGTCTGCTGCTCTGATAACATGGTTCTTCCTGGCCCAGGGACTCTGTGTCTGGTATTTGATTGACCCTAGCAGAAATTAACAGTGTACAAATATTACATTACTATTCTTACCTTCAGAAAAAAAAAAAAAAAAAGTTTAAGAAACAAAGTCTACAAGCCATCACTACAGGTTTTCATTCTCCTCCCCCCAAAATCGAGCGAATTGACTATCGCCCAACTCATTAAAATAAAAAAAACGATGAAAAAATTAAACCCTACACACCCAGAACTAACTTTTGCGTATTAGATTTTCAAGGAGCAGAATAACACTCTCTTCAATAGTTAGGAAAACAAGGAAGGAAAATCTTTTTTTCCCCTTCTACCTCTGATTCTGTAAACCTCTGGTAGAGGAGAAATCTCATCAAGACTTTCTTTTATTTTTAGAGCAGCCTGGAATTTCTAAGCATTCCAAGGGCAGGCACTCACTTCACTGGAAAGGACCCATTAGAAAGTCTTTCTTTGTGCCACGTGGCCTGATAACAGATGAAATCTCACTGTAATATGACATTTCCGGATGGCCAATGAAGGCATTTGTTTAGAGAAGAGATGGAAGGGATTCATGGCTTTAAACAGAAAAATAAAATCCTCAGAGAGCAGAGAAATAAATCAACATATTTTTAAAAATTTGTTGTTCCTGACAAGCTCGAGAAAAACAAGAAAAAAAGTCAGCCTGTTTCATGTGCAGCATGTTTCAGGACACAGAGAGCTTGTCTGGGACTCTTAAGGGCTTATAGATCTCCTGCAGGGAAGGTGGGAATCTGCTCTCATTTTTAAGGAGATCTTAGCTGGTCCTGCACAACAAAGTGAACTGGGGAATTTTGGCGTCAATTTCTTGCTGATTACACTGATGCCCTAGTCACAGAACGTTTTACTCAAGAGTTTTAGAGTCATAAACTTGAATCTAGCAGGTATGTTCTTGTAAACACAAATCTGGGATTCCTACAAAGTCAGAACTACTGTTAAGATGCTAGGGAGAAAGTAGCTTATTTTCATGATGCAAGATTAAACACCACGGAAGAAGTTCGTGGGAGTCATGTCTATATGGGTCATTAACAAAGGCAAAGAGTAGAAGCAAGCTCAGGGAATTTAGAAAGCACCAAAGTGTATGCACAGGAGGGTTCATTCTATGATAAAACTAAAAAACTTGTGCTGTGTAATGGACTGAATGGTGGCACCAAAGATAGGTCCCCATCGTAATCCCAGAGTATTCTGAGTCAGAGTAACTTGTGTTCACAGTGGCTCAACTGCTTACAAATCATGATCCTTGGAGAGATGTTAACACAGTTAACCAGTTTTAATGTTCATTCCTTACTTATACTGGATACACAGAAATTTAAGTATACAAAAAGCAAAGCCAGCATGGTTTACTAGGCCTGGAAGTGTGGTAACAGGATTCACAGCTGATGGCCCCACAGATTGTGAGGGATGAATCCCCCTACACCCAGCCCTCCAGGACCTCCTTCCCTCTGAGCCATCACTTGAGCAGTCACTCCTCAGGCATTGCCTGATGTTGAGTGAAACAAAGCCTACCCGGGAGGGACTTTACTAGTTTATTATTGCAATTACTAATCACTGGGCTGCTTCAAGTTTAAAAACCCAAACCAAACTGAACCACCTAGAAAGCATACTGGACAGTTGAAATACTTCCCCTCCCCATGTGGGCTCTCTGGTGCTGGGAAAGATGACCAAACATGGCCTCATATGGCAAAAGCTGTGACAAAGTGAAGAATCCTGAGAAGAGTGTCTCCTGGATTATCCAGATGGGCCCAAAATGTAGTCGTGGTTATGCTTGTGACAGAAAAGCTGAAGGACTTTTGACAGAGTCACCCAGAGAAGGAAGGCCATGTGCACTGGTTACAGAGGGGCAACCATTAGCCAAGGAATTCCTGATACCACCCGAAACTCAAAAAAGGCAAGGAAGGATTTCCCCAGAGCCTCTAGATGGAGCGCCTTGATTTCAGACTTCTGGCCTCCAGAACTGTGAAGGAATTTCTGTTGTTTTAAACCACCAACTGATGGTAATTTGTTATGGCAGCCCTGGGGAACTCATATGCCTAAGCTTCCCCAACCACAAAGACCCAAAATGTGGGGAGAAAGTGAACAGTAGACTAATAGGTTTAACTAATCATAGTGGATTTTTCTTAATGAAAATAAAAATCCTTCTACTTTTAATTTATGTTTTGATTTTTAACCTCTCATATTGGATTCTCCCTTCAACGGAACAACTTAGCTTCCTGAGTGGGATCAGCTCTCTGGAGAGGCAGTGGGACTGGAGTGAGCACTCATGGCCGCTCCAGTCCAGTTTAGTCAGAGGGGCTGGGAGGAGATGGAGGGGCAGGGAGGAGATGGAGAGAAATGTGCTGTGTGCTGGTCATGTGACACATACCGTCCAACCCTCATACTTCCACCTTTGCAAAGTGCTTTTGAACACTTTGGTGATGAGTTGCCAGGTTAGAAATTCTAACAGGAGGTGTGCGTCCCTTTGTGCGACCCTTGCAGAGTTTGCATGAGAATGAGACTCAACAGACTCCAGGTCCCTTCAGAGTCTGCATGAGAATGGGAGCCTACAGACCCCGGGTCTCTTTCAGAGGCCCAGTCAACAGTCTTTGGGAAGGAGCTGGTCCATTTCCCAAGCTATAACTCTTGCAACTGGGTTCAGGCTGAGCTTTCTGTGTGGAGGGGGCTGAAGTTATCTTTACATCTTTCTTTTCCCCTATCAGACCCTTTCTTCTCCCTTTAGGCCATGCCTCATGGAGACCCATAAAATCTCTTGCTGCTTACCCTAAGCCTTTGAGAGGAAGCAAATAGTCAAGTCGTTTGGGATAAATTAGCACCTAACAATGTAGCATCCTAAACAACAAACATACAAAAAAACCCCACCCAACAGCAAAGGATTAGAGCCTCTACAAAATGCATGGTACAGAAGAGAATTCATTGAAACTTGCTAGTTTAGTTTCAAATCTGTAATGGCTCATCAGTCCCTTCTGGTTTCTTCCAAATCTCAACTGCGCTGCCATGATCCTGGCTTAAGATGATCTCACACTCTCTCCCTGCCCTCCATAGCTTTGGTCTTGGCAGTGAGCACCTTAACTCCCACCTTGGCCTGAGGTGGCAGGTGGCCAGGTAAGAATCCTGAAGGGAGTCAAGAGATAGTCTGGTCCAATCTTGGCACTTTAGTTGTATGGTCTTAGAAATACACTGGAACCCTCTCCGTGCTGGAGGGGAAGGAAGGAGGACACCATGATAAGTAACACAAGGAATTCTGGGCTTAATTTAGTATCTTTGCACAAAAATCAATCATAGCGCCATTCCCTAAAAGACCACATTGTAGTACATTCCCTTCTAGGCATTTTTTCTCTGCTGTTATTTGCACAGTTGTTGTTCCCTTTGTTTGACGTAAATTTGCATCCTGCTTTTTTCCACTAACACCTTAAAGCATTTTCCCACTTCAGATGAAATATTTTAATGATTGAATTCTATTCTGTCAATAGATACACAGTAGTTGGGAGATTAAACTGCTGTCAGGGTTATTTTTGTTTCCCTGAGGCATAAAGCTATTCCCAGTTTCAGGGTGACAGACCACATGGATACTCTGGGTTAGTTTCAATAATAGAATGTAAGAGCGGATTTTTGTAGCATGGAGTTTAATGTGGTAGATGATGGAGGAATGACTCTTGAGAAAAAGAGCAAAGGTCTATCAGAAAACCCTAAGGAACGTTCTGTTCCCTGCCTTCTCTGGGTTGAGTCTGAGTCTGAAGCCAGAGCTTTTTTTTTTTTTTTTTTTTTTTTTTTTTTTAAGATTTTATTTATTTATTTGACAGATCACAAAGAAGCAGGCAGAGAGAGAGGAGGAAGCAGGCTCCCCGCTGAGCAGAGAGATGGATGCAGGGCTTGATCCCAGGACCCTGGGATCATGACCTGAGCCAAAGACAGAGGCTTTAACCCACTGAGCCACCCAGGCACCCCTGAAGCCAGAGCTTTAAGAATCAATGTAGGTGGCTCAAGGGTGGGGGACTTTCCTCATCTCCCACCCTAGAGCCAGGCGCCTGGGGTTCCCTGAGAGACCCTATGAGCAATTTCTGCCCAGTTCTAGGCAGAATGGCAGAAATGGTGGCATTAACCTGATTCCCTCTGTGCTTGGCCAGCTCAAGGCATTTGATTGGCCTGCCCATCTCAGGCATTTATACAGCAGACACAATGGCAGCACAGTGATGGCCTGAGGTCACACTGGGTCTGTGGTGTCTCCTCCTTTCCTCCATAGACAAAAGGATGGCCTAGCGTGAGCAGAAAACCTCAGGGACATTTGGGAAATAAGCATGGAAAGGTTGGGAACAAGAAGAAGAGGGAAGAGCTAGTTGGAAATAGACTCTCACCCCAGATGAAGACCTGAGCCAGACCATTCTCCTGGTCCCTTTGTCACTGAGGCAGGATTCAAAGCCCTTTGGGCCACCAGAGCCTGGGCTTGCTTACCCTCAGCTCTATCCTTCACAGCCACCGCGCCTTCTACCCTGCTCTCTCTGCACTGGGGTGTCAGGCCCAGCCCTAGAGGCTGCCTACCTCAGACCCTCGGGTCAGCCCAGCTTCCGGCTGGATTTGGCTCTTGGGGAGGGTGGAATGCGGAAGAAGGGAGTGAGGAGACGGGATATCTCTTCCCATTCGCCTTCAGGGGGTGTTTCTGATGGCTGCTGTGTCTTTTCTGTGGCTCCAGCTCCTGCCTGCCACGACCCAGGCTTCTGCAAGGCGGCCCTGAAGCTTGGGGAAGGCAATGTCCCCACTCTGTCCCTACAGCCACCATGGTGATAGCGTCCCACTGTGCTAATCTCTGTGTCACCGCATCTCCCTCTGGTCTCAGCTTCTCCAGCACAGCAGAAACCTTCCCTGTTTTAAGTACTTAGAGGGGGTTCTGTGTTCCTGGTTGGTCTCTGGCAGCTATCCCACTCCTGCCTGCGTGAGCTGACGAGGTCCTCGCTCAAAGAGGGACATGCGTTCACCACACTCAGATGCCCCACAGTCACAGCTACTGGGCACCCACTGTGCGCCTGGTCCAGACAGGCACTTCCCCACCCATACCCATGTGGTCAATGCGAGGACCCTTGCAAATATCATCAGCCAAGACATCACCTAAATCATGAGGCGCCCACATTTCAGAGATGCTGGTAATCATGCATCTTCCTGCCATTAGCAGATGCCTGGGATACACACCGGAGAGCCCCCTGACACTATAAACCCCCCATCGATATTAACGGATTTCTACTTACTCACAGAAAGGTTGGCGTCCTCTTAGCATTGCTGAGCTTTTCCATGGCACTCATTTATTTGACACTACGGCTTTCTCAATTTATCCGGCTTCTCCTTCTCAACAGCCATGGAAAGGGGGGCAGCATGTCCCTCTCAGCTGGGCATGCTCAGTAGAATGAGCCCAAGTGGGTGGCCCACGAAAACAGTAACACAAAATATGTCATGCGTTCAAGTACCTAAAGAGTACTTTGCAGTTGATTTAATAGCTGGAGGCCTCAGAATTCCTCAGAGCCCAGAAAACTACATTATTTCATCCGAGTCATTAGGGAGGTCCAACGAACCAAGACACTTAGGAACTGCCCAGACGAACAAATCCACTTTGCTTTGAACAGATGAGCCATGAGGCTCCTACTGATGACTTCTCAGGGCCCAATTAGCAACCACCCTCTGCTTCAACAGGGAGGCAGGGAGCCCGCAAAAGGAAAAGGAGCTCTGCCTGGCAGTCCAGCCTGGGCTCTGTCCCGGTGGAGTGCAGAGCGGTGGATTCAACCGAGGAGTAAATGCTGCGGAAAGGAGCTCTGCCTGGCAGTCCAGCCTGGGCTCTGTCCCGGTGGAGTGCAGAGCGGTGGATTCAACCGAGGAGTAAATGCTGCGGAAAAACAAACAGATGGGAAACATGCAGTGAAGAAGGCATTCTGAAATCCAAATTTTCCACACTCCAGGAATGTCAACATTTATAAATTCCTTCCCCTAGTATACATAAAAAGGATCTTCTGTTTTGAACATGTAAGGTAATTTGGAGCCTGGAAGGATGAAACCCCAGGAAACCTCGTAGGGTACTTTAAGGAACCAGCTTGCTGTAGGGGTGTTGTTTTTCCTCTGTGCAAAATAGTGGGAAAGAATAAATGAGTTTCTCCAGAATTAGAACATCTCACATGCGTTTGTAGCCCCACTGTCTATACTCTGACTGACACGTACTAGATGCTCAATAAATATACATGTACAGATGAAGAAAGAAATGAAATAATCTTGCCAACTTCAAAAAATACATCTGGGCTCCTCCCTTCCTCTACCTCTTTTTTGTTTCGTTTTGTTTTTTAAAATCCATTTGTTCAGCAGACATTAAGCCAAGCTGTATCAGTCCCCATGCTGGAGGGAGGTATACAACACTACCTAAGACATGGGTCCTGCCCTCAGGAGAGTCACTGCCTAGTGGAGAGAGGCAGAAAGCAAATATTCCTGGGACGCCTGGGTGGCTCAGTTGGTTAAGCAGCTGCCTTCGGCTCAGGTCATGATCCCAGCGTCCTGGGATCGAGTCCCACATCGGGCTCCTTGCTCCGCAGGGAGCCTGCTTCTCCCTCTGACTCTGCCTTCCACTCTGTCTGCCTGTGCTCGCTCTCTCTCTCTCTCTCTCTCTGACAAATAAATAAATAAATAATCTTTAAAAAAAAAAAAAAAAAAAAGAAAGAAAGCAAACATTCCTAAGTCCTTGAGCTGGTCGGGGCCTGGAGGAGGAATGGTGGGTCCTAGGGCCCAGCTAACACTACAGGTGCCCCTGTATGAGTGACAACCCTTCTGAATATGAGAATTACAATAAGGCTTAGCTTCCCGAGTCACCCACACCCGAGGGCTCTTTTAGTTGCCAGGGCGCAGAGATTGGATTTCCATCCAACATCGTCTCAGTCCAGGAGGTAGCTGGTGCTGGCAGGCTCTTCCTAAGGCAAAACACAACAGAAAAAGGCTGCTTCGAGCTTGTGGGGCAGGAGTTGGCTCTGGGACAGAAGCAGTGGTCCCAGGTGGGGAATGAGGGCCTTTGTGGCAGAAGGAATCTTGGAAGAAATGCCAGGACTCTGCAGGGAGCAATAGCCCAGCATGGGCTCCACCTTGCCTTGCCCTTTCCAGCTGTGTATGTGTGTGTGTGTGTATGTGTGTGTGTGCATGTGACTTACTCTCTCTGAGCCTCTTTGCTCACCATGAAATGGTCACAACAGTGTAGCAGCCAAATGAGGCTGTTGTCCGGGACAACCACGTTAATGTGTGGAAAGTGCTTGGCACAGGACCTGGTAATTCATGGTATTGTGCTAGGTTTTGGGAGAGGATGGAAAGGTGAATTGAAAATAGAGCCTACTATTAAGGAGCTGAAAGAATCCCAGTTCAGAGAAGATACTTTCACAGAAATTATACATTCAATAGAGTATAAACATTCTGCAGAAAAAAAAAAACAGATGAATTAAAAACTCCTTTAGTGTTATCTGCTAGGCAGGTATGATAGTCAATTTCATGTGTCAGCATGGCTAGGTGATGTTGGTCAGTTACTAGGTCAAACACCAGTCCAGAGGTTGCTGCAAGGTATTTTTTAATGTGATTAACACTTAATCAGTAGACTTTCACTAAAGCAGAATATCCTCTGTCATGCAGTTGGGCCTCATCCAGTCAGATGAAGGCTTTAAGAGAAAGACTATGTGAGTTTCCCCCAAATAGAAGAAATTCTCAAGACTGCAATATAGAAAACCTGTCTGAGTTTCTGGCCTACTGCCCTATGAAATTTGGACCCAAGACATCATTAGTTTGCATCAGAATTTCCAGCCTACCAGTCTGTCCCACGGGTTTTGAACTTGGCCCCCACATTTGGATGAGCCAATTCTGTAAAATAAATTTGTGTATGTGTATATGAATGTGTGTGTGTGGGTGTGTGGGTGTATGTATTCTATTTGTTCTGTTTCTCTGGAAAAGCCTAACATAGAGGATGTTGGGAAATTGCAACATATGACATAATTTTATGAGGAATTAATAGGATTATACACAAGGAGAAAGATTGGGTTAGTAACTGTTCTTTCTGGGGAATACAGATTCGCGGCACTTGCGGGGAAAGGGATAATTACTAAACAAACCATCTACCTCTCTATTTGCAAGTTTCTGCTTTGTGGCCCCCTCAGTGTCTTAAAGTGGGTGTTCTTGAGACTCTACAGTTCAAACAAACCTCTTAACGGCTTCACTTACCTGAAAAGAGTAGACAAAGCAATTTATTTTCACTATTTGGCACATAGCAGGAGTTGCCTGGCATTTTCGTGCATGGTTTATGCCCTCTCTCCAACTGAATTATAAGCTTTTCGAGGGACTCTCAGCATGTAGCCTGCCATTCTAAATACACAGGTTCTCAGTAAACATTGCTTAGATTGAATTGAGTTGAATATATCCTCCCATGGACCTCGGATTACTCCATTAGGGTATATTAAGCTCCCACAAATGGCCGCATTCTAGGCAGACCCAAGGGGATAGAGGATCATTTAGAAACTACTCTTATCTCTCTTATTTCTCTTCCCTCCATCCTACATAGGCAATTCCTGTTCCTTGTTCACCTGTGCTTGGCTTCATGCCCAACATGTAGTCAACAATTACCAAGGACCAGTAAGATGTACAGCCCATGCTTGATGTGTGTTTAAAGAAATTGTCTTTTTCATTCTACTCCCTCATCCTCCATTCTCTACCCAAGTTCCCCTCTCAGCCCAGGCTTTCATCCTCATCAATCAGCTCGCCCAACAACTCTTAACAAGACCACAAGTGACAGCTATTTTGTTTTAAATATGTAAAAAAGTAAACAGGGTAATATAATCAACTCCAGTGTTCTTATCAATCAGCTTCAACTCATGACCAATCTTGTTTCATTTATCTCCTACTCATTTCCCACTCCCAAATGATTTATACATCCCAGATATATTACTTCATCCATAAATATTTCTGTTTCTCTAAATAAGGGCTCTTTTATAAAAAAAATAATAATGACCACACCTAAAAAAATTAACAATCATTAGTTTCATCAAATATCAATGGCTACTCCCTCTTAGCTTCCTTTGCTGGCTCCCTTCTTCTACATGACCTCTGAATGCTGGGAGTCTCAGGCTGTGTCCTCTGTTCTTTTCCCTTTTTATATTCCTTCCCTAGGTGATCTCATCCAATCATAGTGCTTTGAATGTCAGCTGTATGTTTATGACTCTCCTGAGTTCCAGGTTTCTTTGGTTGATGGCTTAACTTAAATTTCTAATGAGAACATCAATTTGAATGTGACAGAACAGAATCTTTGATTCTTTCTCCACCCACCCCTACCCCCAAAATCTTCTCAACTTCCAGCTTTACCCATCCTAATAAATGACACTACCATTTATATTTTTTGCACACACAACAACCTTGCAGTTAATCTTGATTTCTTGAGTTCACTTCCAACTGATATAGGGACTCCTATTTGGCTCTACTATTTTCTTTTCTTCCATAGTATAGAACTTTTACTGGGCACATGTGCACCCAGAATGAAGATGGCACTTCTCCATTTCCCTTGCACCCAGTTGTAGCCCTAGGACTGGGAAGCGCCAAGGGACAACTTTTTGTCTCTCCTTTATCATTTTTTCTGTCATGATGTCTTCAAGGCAGAGGCTGTTTTGGACCAGGGGGATGAGGGCCACCACCCTAAGATGCCCTAGTAGTGAGCTGCTAGTATGTATATTATCCAGGGTCTAGGCTGGAGATAGAATTTAAACGGGCAATGTTTAATATAAAGAATTATTAACTATTTTTAGGGGATTGGGTTCTAAAAGCAGATAAAAGAAAACTCTAAAGAATACCTGAGGGCTGAGAAAGAGTAGCCAATGAAGGAACAAATTTGAAAGGGGAGAGGGGCTCAGAACTTGTTGGAAAAGGTGTGCCAGAGCCCACTAGAGGTGGAGAAGTTTGCTTAGGCCAGTTACTTTAAAGGAGATTGACAGCCTGTGGACTAAAAGTGGGTAGGAAACTGTGGGCCAAAACTGGACAGAGATGGTCATGGGATGCCCTGTACGCAAGCCACTGGGAGTTACCCTGTAGGTGCAAGAGGAAGAGAAAGAGAGCCATAACCAAGAAGAGAAGCTCCTTCTTCTTGTCATATCCCTATTGTACCATCTACTGACAAAGCTAACATCAGGCCAACCAGCAAAGGAAAAGTGCTTACAGAATCCAACTCCAGTGCTACAAATAAGGCAATGAAGAATGGATTTGGAGTGAAGAAGCAAAATCTGTGTTGGTTTGCTAGGCTGCCACAACACAGACCAGGAGGCTTAACCAACAGACATTTATTTCCTCACAGTACTTGAGGCTAGAATTCCAAGATCAAGAAGTAAACAGATTTGCTTTCTCTTGAGGCCTCTCGTTGGCTTGCAGATGGTCCCCTCCTTGCTGTGTCTTCACGTGGCCTTTTCCCTCTGCACTCACTCACATAAATCCCCTGATGTCTTCTTACTTCTAAAGACACCAGTCACATTGCATTAGAGCTCTACACTTAGGACCTCCCTTGACTTACCTCTTTAGAAGCCCTGTCTCCAAATATAGTCATTTTGGGGGTTGGGGCTTCAACATAAGAATCTGGGGAGAACACAATTCAGTCCAAAATTCTCCACCCTTTGGACCCCCAAATGTATGTCTTTCTCATATGTAAAATATATTGCTCCCATCCTCACAGGCCCACAGTCTCAACCCATTTCAGCATCGACTCCAAGTTCAGCTCTAAACAGCATCTAAGGGGCACCTGGGTGGCTCATTGGGTTAATGCCTCTGCCTTCTCCTCAGGTCATGATCCCAGGGTCCTGGGATCTAGCCCCGCATCGGGCTCTCTGCTCAGTGGGGAGCCTGCTTCCTCCTCTCTCTCTCTCTCTCTCTGCCTGTCTCTCTGCCTACTTGTGATTTCTGTCTGTTAAATAAATAAATAAAACCTTTAAAAAAAGAAAATAAAATAAACAGCATCTAAATCAGGCGTAAGTGAGACCCAAGGTATGATTTGTTCTGAGGCAAAATTCCTCTCTACTGTGAACGTGTGAACTCAAGCAAAGTATGTGCGTCCAAAACACAGTGGTGCGACAGGCCCAGTATGTTTCCAACTTAAAAGGGAGAATTTGGAGAGAAGGCAGGCAGAACTGTTAACTGGCACAGAGGGCTGCATCAGTCCTGGATTTCCTACAAAGACTTTGACTTCAGAGAACAATAAATTTCTTCCTTTTTTTTTTTTTTTTTTTTTTTTTTGGATAGAGCAGAACCTAATATTAACTAAACCAAATAAACATACAATTCATCAGCAAATCTTGTTGGCTCACCATTACCGTGGCACTCACCCTGATCTGAAACACTATTATCTCTCAGCTAGTAAGATGGTTAATTTTATGTGTCAACTTGACTGGGCCGAAGGATGACTCAATATAGGATTAAACATAAAATATCGGATTAACCTCTTCCAGAAGAGGTTAGCATTTGAATTGGTGGTCTGAGTAAAGATGATCCACCTCCATATGGGTGAACATCATCTAACCTGTTCAAGACCCGAGTTGAATACTGATCTTCTCCCCCTTCAGTGCACCTGGTTCTCAGGCCTTCAGACTTGGACTGGGATCCACATTTCCCGATAGATTTATCAGCTCTGTAGTTCTCAGGCTTTCAAACAATACCTCAGCTCTCCTGGGCCTCCAGCTTGCAGACTACAGGTGGTGGGACTTCTCAGACTTTATAATGGTATGAACCAATTCCATTTAATAAATATCCCTACATTATATATAATATCTCTCTATAAATATCTTTATATAACCTATTGTTTTTTTTTATATATCCTATTGGTTCTGTTTCCCTGGAGAACCATGACCAACACAGCTGGGTTATAGTAACTACTTCCATACTGATCTCTCCGTTGCCACTCCAGCTCACTACAATCCGTTCTCCACACACCAGTCAGAGTGATCTTCCCATTGCATAGATCTGATCATATGACCTTACATAAACCCTTCAAACATGGTGACTGGTATAAAATCTAAAGCCCTTCAAAGTCCTACATAATCCAAACTATGCTTGCCATTCCAAATCTATTTCCTTCAACTCTGCTCTTCTTTCCCTATCCTCTAGCCATACTTGATTATTTCTGACCCTTGAACACTTCAAGCTCATTTCTACCATAGAGCCTTGCTGTCTGAATCCTTTCCCCAGATTTTCACATGACTGCTTTTTTCTTATCAACCGGGGGTCACAGTTTCTGGAGTAAGCCTTGCCTTTTCCTGCATCTATGTCTTGTTTAGAGATATCTTACCTTCTAGAATGCCTTCTCTTCCCATTCCAGCCCCACAGACTTGATGCCAACACTAGCAAGCAATGCCTCGTCCCCTAGCACTGGCTGACCCTGGTTACAGTTGTACAAGAAGGGAATTTATTCACTCACTGAAATGAACTTCACAGGACACTGCTACATGCAGGGTTTGAGCTAGATAATAAAGGTTTACAAAGTGAGTTAAGAGCTGGTCACTGACCTTAGAAAGAGGACAACAGAGGAGAAAGGGAGGGGAACAAAAACTACCACATGCCTACTAAGTCTTTGGCATTTTCTAGCTACTTAACAAGCACTGTCTTAATTCTTTCAAGAGCCTTGGAGAGAGATGTTTTGGCCCCATTTTATAAACAAGGAAGCTGAGACACAGCACCATTCCACAAGGTCACGTGGCTAGGGTGCTCACATCCCTGCCACAATACTGAGGAATGGGTAGGGCTAGAGGACAGTAATGGCAGTGTCTCAGCACTGACTGGGAAGGTCCCAGGGGAACTGGGAAGGAGAGCACACTGAAGGGAGCCCACCAGTGCTTAGAGCCTGAAGTTACCTAGACCTCATCTGGTAGATGGAAGTCATCATTTTATGGCTGAGGCAAAAGAAAGTTCCATGGACTCACTGACACACCCAATGAGGCAGAATAGAGACCAGAGCCTGAGTCTTGGGCATTTTCACTCTTATTTTTCTTTTATTTGCCTTGTAGATTGCTAAGAATAATCCCATGATCCTTGCCAGGGTTTGGTTTAGAAACTCGGGCCCAAGCTAGTCAGCACAAGGCACTCAAATAGTCACAGGTACTGGTTCACACATGGACAGGTGATAAAATCTCAGGTTTGTGAGATGTGAGAAGAAGGTAGTCAAAGGATTCTGGGAAAGTTTCCTCACTCTCTACAGAGGACCACAGCAAGAGATCCTGGATATAGTCCTAGGTGGCTGTGAGACCCACAGTTCTCTTAGCAATCATGATACCATCCTGGGGATGAATCTGACATCTGGAGGAAGAAAAAGCCTAGAGAATCTCAGAGAAATGAAATAAGAATACTGAATTGTGCTTGGTCCCACCAACTCTTGGTCTTTTTCAGTAACATGGGTTACTGAATCTACATTGGTCAAGTTGAAGAGGAAATTTTCCCAGAGCAGGCCTAGGCTGGCAGGCCCAGAAGATAGAAAGTTACTAGAAATAGCAAGAGATAAACAGAAGCCTCTCCAGGAGCAATATAAAACCAGCCCTTTCTGCTTCTATAAATAGGCCTCCCTCCATAAGCTCCCTGCCCTAACCTTTGTTCCCACCTAAAGAACCCCCCCTCCCAGTTTAAACCCACCAACCAGCGGTCAGCATAGCCCTTGGACACTCACCTCCTGCACTCCCCTATAAAAGCTCTATAACCCCAATGCCCAGGGCCCAGAATTTCGAGTGCAAGCTTGTCTGGGTCCACCAGTGTAAAATAAACCAAGTTCACCTACTTCTCCAAGTGTTGCTTGATTTCTCACAAGTCTGATTCTTATTTTCCACAACAAAACCACTTTGATTTGGGTTTTCTGTAACTTTAAGTTGAACGTATCCTGTCTGATAGTGAGGCTCCATTGCCTCATCTGAAAAGTGGGTATAATAATGTCTACTCTATGAAATTGTTATGATCATTAAGTTAAGTAATATATATAAAGTATTTATAATTTATAGTATAATGTCCATCATAAACCCAAACCAAATGTTTATTATTACTCTTATTTCCAGGTATTTTGACAAAAAGAAAAAAAATATGGACTTAAATAAACTTGGCAATCCAACAGTGGGATGTCCACTTTCCCAAATATGAAATTGTATGGAGGCATGGCAGGGGGTGGGGAGAGAATGTCTAATAATTCTGGATTAAAATGTAAATTGTTATTGTCATATCTCTGTCTCTCTGTCTCTCTTTTTAGTAGCCCTTTACCAACCTTTCCCTATTTCTCCAATCCCACCCCCAGCCCCTGGCAACCAATTTCCTACTTTGTTTCTTTGAGTTCAACATTTTTTAAGGGGGAATGGAGGTTGGATTGTGATAAATTAGAAGACTGGCAGAAGCTTTGAAAGTATACGGGTAAACCTCTCTTTCAGGAAAAGACAGAGATGAATCATTTTGCCTGTTTTGCCTGCATTGGGCCCTGGGGGACAGCGCTCAGAGTCCTTAAGAACTGCCTCTTTGTTTGCTATAGTTTTGTGGGTCTCAGACACAAGACCATTGGATTTCAGAATTAAGTATTTCAAGAACTCAGCTCCTGTACTGGGAGTCTTCACAGTTGGGGCACTGGATGTGGAATCCAAACCCCTTACTCCTCCCCCCAAAGCAGAGACTTATGACTTCCTGCCTAGTTGTATGTGTGTTGGGAGTAGTTTATGGTAACGGTGTGTCTCAGTCTTTCAACACATTTTGGTGGGGGTATTTTCTCATTCCTCCGATGTGTATAAGTCACTCGGCTAGTTTCTTGACCGTGCTCTGAGTAATTGTACATTCCGTATATCCACAGGAGAGGTGCTCAGGAGCCTGCTAGGTTGCCATCTTGGTTGCCTCCAATTCCCCTTAAAAGCTTTCTTTGACTTTTCAGTAAAATAGGAGGGTAAGCATCTCATTTTCTGATGAAGATGGATGAAAATCTTCACTTTAAAAAATATATTTATTTATTTGCGAGAGGGAGGGAGGGAACATGAGCAGGGAGAGGGGCAGAAGGAGAAGCAGGCTTCCTGCTGAGCCTGGAGCCCAGTATGGGGCTTGATCCCAGGACCCTGAGATCATGACCTGAGCAGAAGGCAGATGCTTTACTGACTGAGCCACCCAGGTGCCCCTTCACCTTTTCTTTTTTTTTTTTTTTTTAATTCAATTTTATATTGAGGAACAAGACAAGAAAGAGTATTGGATGGGGGTAAGAATAAATTATCTCTGCCCAATTTCATCAAACCCTGAGATTAACTGAAATATTACATCTTGCCAATAGACATTGAAGCTGCCCCTTCCAGCTCTACTCTTTCCTACCCCCTTTTCCTTTCTAACCCTCCTTACTTCCCATAGAGCTGTCAAATCCCTTAGATTTATTCACTAACAATGCTCAGTACACATAGGCTTCTTTATAGAATCCTTAACAGCATCATAAATGGCAGATTCGGTTAAGGTTGAGGACTGAAGGCTCGAGAATGTTTGTACAGAGAGGCTTATCTAAATAGTAAGGAAATACAAATTATCGTGATGACAGAAAGTCAAGATAGAATGAGAATTATAGGTCACCTCCCCTTCCTCCACAGCACGATTTCCTTTAGTGCTCCCTCATATTTGTTGACCCATCTAGTGTTAAATGCTTCAGGGTGGCATTTCTGTATTTTCCAGGAGCCTGAAAATAGCACTTACAGTCCACAAATATTTTCCCAACTTTCAGTCTTATTTTCTTTTCTCGATTTTATGGCACTGACCCTGAAGTTCTTGGGCCTTTTTATTTATTCCCAGCTCTCCTAAGGCCTCACAGAATTTCTAGTTCTATCACCAAGCAAATGAAAAACCACTAGAAAGGTTCATATGGCTGGGCCAGCGACCCATCACGTATGGGTCTGGAATTCTTCAGGAATCACTGATTGGCCAGCAGCACAAAACATGGAGGACAATGCCTTATCCCATCACACTCTTCTGCTGTTCACATCCTTCATGGCCTCTGACCTGAAGACTTCCTCCCCAGGAGCTCGTTAAGACAGAAACAAGAGTCCTGGAGCAATTTTTCATGTTTCCAAAAAGTGAATGGAAACTACACCGCTTGGGTCTCATGAGAAGAAACATCCATCACCTCACCAAACAAGTAAGGTTAATGGTTAGTCACGATCTCTGTGGATGTTGTGTGGGTTAGGGGCTGCCATAATTTGAGCACCAACTCAAATCTTTCCCTGTGTTGTTCCTAATCCTTATGTGATACAAATTTCACTGTTCACACCCATTAATGCAGGGAAGCAATCCTGAGTAAAGGGCCCCCCAGGTATTTCCTGATTCCTCAGGGGATGTTCCAAAGGGATGCAAGTCTCATCAGCTGCCATTTCCAGTCCCTTCATCTGCCCCCCACCCCTCCCCACCCCACTGGTCACTGTCTCCTCAGGGCCAGCTGCCCCTGTGGACACTTCCGCCAATTCCCACTTCCCTTCAGGAATAGCTACCAGGAGCTGGAGGCCTGGAGGTGCTGAGCAGTGTGGTGGGCTTTGGCAGAGATGTAGAGAACATGTGTTTCTCCATCCTTTATTAGAGGGATACCAAATGACACTGTTCATACCCCCAATATCTTCAAGTTTTTCAGTGAAATAGTGCTTCCTGTTGGTATTTGGTGCCCACTTCTCCTCCGGCCCTGCCTTCATCCCTAATATTCCATCAGACCCAGACATAGGAGACACAGTCACAGGACAACACAGCACTGTAGTGGGAATTTTGTCTCCTTCTTGGGACAGAGGTTTGTGACTGGGGGCAAGCTTACCTTGCCTGGTTCTCAGGGCCGTTCTATCTGAGGAGGCTCTCTGATCCCCCTTGCAAATCAGACCTGTAATGGGCCTGTCCTACCAGGGATCCCAACACACTCAACATGTTCTGACCCTCAGTGACGGACGAGACCCTGCCCTCCTCCCTGGTCAGTCTTGTTGGTCTCTTCTCATAATAAAACTGAGGGCTGGACAGACTAAGAGAGTTTCCGAAGGCTCCACAGTAATGCCTTGATTGATTAAAAAAAATAAATTTGTTAATTAATGTACAGTTTTGTAGAAAAAGATTTGAAAACCGGCAACTAGGGACGTTAAAGTACTAGGTGGGAATTAAAGAGATCTGGGTGCTGGTATAACTAGGGAGAACTGCTCTTTTTTTTTTTTTTTTTTTTTTTTTTTTTAATTTTATGTATTTGACAGACAGAGATCACAAGTAGGCAGAGAGGCAGGTGAGGGAGAGGGGGAAGCAGGCTCCCTGCCGAACAGAGCCCAATGCAGGGCTTGATCCCAGGACCCTGAGATTGTGACCTGAGCCCAAGGCAGAGCCTTAACCCACTGAGCCATCCAGGTGCCCTGGGAGAACTGTTCTAATGTCAGTGTTGCCATAACCACACCACTGGCCTCTGTGGCTCCAAACCTCTGCCCTGCTCGAAGATACTGTGAAGACACTTGCATAAACTGCTGTTTCTCTCTTCATTTTCAGCACAAACCCATTGCTATAATGGATAGCATGAGAAATCTGGTTTGGGCTGAAAATGAGGATGCACACTGGGCATCCAAGCACACCTCCCTGTATCCTGGCTGGAATGAAGGATATGGGAGGAACTGCTCTCAGGCAGCCTGTGAGGGCCAAAGCAGTCCACGGTTCCAGACTCTCCTTGGATCGAATAGCATGGGAATCAGAGCAAACCTCATCAGTCTGCTTCGGATGGGAAAGCAATGAAACATAGATGAATGGGAAAAAAAAAATCCAGATGAAGAATGTTCAAGCCACAAAGCAAGGTCAATTATTCAAACTCTTTTTGACTATAGGAGTCAAAACTGTTGACTTCAAAGAATAAAAACCTGCTTTATAAACTTAAGCAGAAGGGGAATCTGCAAGAAAGCTGCTGGGGAGCTGGGGAAACAGGTATGCTGGAGGATCAGGTTTGGAAGAAGGCAAAGGAAGGGAATCAGGCCACGAACTCTGCTGAGGTCATGCCTCAGGACAGCCTGGTGGAGGCGCTGTTGCCCATGACTGTTCCACGCTGTCCAGGGACCCTGGCAGTGGCCTCATCACTGCTGGAAACTGGCCTCCTCCACTGCCACCGTGGCTATGGGGCCCCTTGATGAAAGGAGTCACTACTGCCACTAGGAAGATTCTGAGCTGTCCTCGCTTGTGTTCCCATCTCCGAAGTCGAAGCCCTTGGAAGAGCCCACCACAGGCCTCATGTCCCTTCTGAGGCTGCTGAGGGCCAGGAAAAACAATCACCTGTCTTTTCAGGTGGCACTCTGATGCCTAGCAAACTTGCCCGATGGCAAGACTTCAGATAATAGGTACCCTCTGTCCTAGTTTGCTTGGGCTGTCACAGCAAAATGCCACAGACGGCGAAGCTGAAGCTACAGAAATTTGTTTTCTCACAGTTCTGGAAATTGGAAGTCCAAGATCCAAGTGCGGTCAGGCTTGGTTTCCCCTGAGGTCTCTCACCTTCGAGCCACTGTGTCCTCCTGTAGTCTTTCTTTTGTGAAGTGCCTCCCCGGCTGTCTCTTTGGGCATCCAAATTTCTTCTTTTCAAAAGGACACCAGTCAAATCGGATTAGGACACACCCTTAAGGTCTCACTGTAACTTAATCACCTCTTTAAAGGCCCTTTCTCCCAATGTCAAGTTCTGAGGTCCTGAGGGTTAGAACTTCAACATTTGGTGGGGGGAGGGGCACGATTTAGCCCAGAACACTCTCCCAGATGGAAAATGTCCACAGCAGTGAATAAAAACAGAGACAGTGAATGCATGTTTAAATACAGGACTAATTTAGTAGAGAAGTTCCAGCTGAAGCCCGCCGTTACAGGTGTAATCAAGAGGCAGGTGTTCATCTAGGCCCTTGCTTCTTAGTCCCTGTGGGCCAGCAGCAGGGGCATCACATATGAGCCTCAGCTTGCAGCTCCCCTTACCCCTCAGTCAGTCTCTTCGTCCCAGCTGATCTTTTGCCATCATGCTTGGAGACGCTCTGCTCTAGGCACTACTTTAAGATTTGCTTGCTGCAGGTGAGAGGGGCGGGGTCCAAGTGCCTCAGTGGCTCTGCCTGCATCCTGATGCAGAAAAGGGACTGAGGGGCAACAGGCCCAGGGAGCAGGCCCAGGCAGCCCTCCTGTGGGGCTACCATCAGGAAGGTGATAGCGACCCTCTCAAGTCTGTTTCCTGACTTGGGCGGGCAAACTAGCTAATGCTTTGACAGTTATGTTAAAATCTTTGTAGTGGACTCTGAGATACTTTTCACCACTTCCTTCAGGGAAGTGGGGGAGGTTTCAAGCTCACTCGGCCCTTTTCTCACGGGAAGGCAGGGATGACAGTCTGTCTCCTGAGGCTGCGTGAACATTGGATGGGTCCGTCTTCATAGAATGTGAGAACAATGTCTAGCACAAAGTAAGTTGGCTTTTACTACTATTATTATTATTATTTCAGGAAAGGTAAAAGGAGGTCATAGACCTCCTTTTCGGGTTTATCTTATCAGTAGGAGTTAACATTCAACCAGAGAATTTATTTCCTAGGACCCATTTGCATACCTAAAATTTTTGCCGGAATTTCAATTATTCACCCAAATGTTTTCAAACCCTATACGCTTCTCTGGCTTCAGGGCCACTTTCTGAAGCTGTGACAATCTGGCTGGTGAATACATTTGCATGTAAAAGTTGAGTTACTGGAATCAAATGTTCAACTCCTTGCTCGAGGAAAAGGAGAGAGGTCAGAGCCTTACTCCTTCCAGAGAGAAGAGCACAAAAGGAGCCCACTCTGACTAGGAAACACAATGCAGAGCATTTGATACTTCCCTTGCAGAGTGATGGTTTGTGTCTTCTCTGATAGGAAGAGAAAGAGAAGGAGAGTAAGAGACCTTAGAGCAGGAAGCTGAAGGGAAAAGAGACGCATTCTTGCTACATAAATATGCCAGAAAGGCAAATAATGAGCCCATGTTGGTTGTCATGGAAGCTGTTGGTTAGCCCCTCCCCCGCACGAGAGAAGGAAAGCTAAAGACTACAAAAGACAAAGTCGGCCCAGGAGAGACTGTCACATCGTGCCTGAAGCCTAGAGAGTCAGCTGAGGAGAAGCCCACAGCCCTGGCATCCCAGTCTCCACCATACGACGGAAAGAACCAAATGGCTTGGCATAGGAGAAATGTGTTTGGTAGGGATTTTGCTTTGTTTTGTGTGTCATTATACTCAGAAACCTCAATAAAATGGAATAAAGCAAATCTGTGGCCAGAGGCTCTGGGAGTTGTGGAAAGTAGCTAGGGTCTTTTCAGCGAGGATGGGTCTGGACCTGGGGACTCCACACAGTGAGAATAGGCTCTCCCTTTTCAAAAATAGGTTGGGGTTGGGGTGGCACCTGGGAAGCTCTAGTCAGTTAAATGTCTGACTCTTGATTTCGGCTCAGATCATGATCTCGGGGTCGTGAGATAGAGCCCTGCATCGGGGTCTGTGCTGGGGGTGGATCCTGCTTAAGTAAGATTCTCTCTCTCTCTCTCTCTTCTTCCTCTGCTCATCCTTGCCCCACTCTCTCCCTCCAAAAAAAGATTAAAAAAAAAAAAAAACCCACACACACAGAGGTGGAACCCTACCCATCTAGTACCCATCACTTCCAAAGAAATGACTAGCCGGCGAGTCCTCAAGCATCTTCTCTGGAACTTTTGAGATTTGTCTTTTATTCCATTGCTTTCCTTAGAAACCCGCCTTGGCATCCAGCTTGGGAAGTGAACAAAGTTCTCTATTTTGGAGACTAGCAGATTACCTTTGGAATAGAAAAATACCTCTGGCACTTGATGTCACAACCCTGGTTCCAGCCATTATTCCTTTTTTGTTATTTACTAACTTTGATGGCAGGTGATAGAAGAAAGAAAATATTGAACTTTAAAGAAGATGACACTGAGGCCAGTATCATCTGCCTGGAATGTTTCTTCTAACTGCACACTTGATTTTTTCTTATCCTTTAGACCTCAGTTTAAATGTCACCTGTTGAGAGAGCCTTCCCAATCACCTATCTACTGTGGATACCCCCTGTGATGGGTAATGACTGGGCCATGGTGCCCAGATATGGTCAAACACTATTCTGGATGTTCTTGCGAAGGTTATTTTGAATGAGATTTACATTTGAGTAAAGCATATTGCCCTCGCTAATGTGGGTGGGCCTCATCAAATCAGTTAAAGGTCTGAATAGAACAAAAAGGCTGACCTCCCCTGAGCAAGAGGGATTTCTGATGGCAGACAGCCTTTGGACTTCACCTGCAACATCAATTCTTTCTGGTTCTACAGCTGACTGTCTTTGAACTCAAGCTGTAGTTCTTGAGTGTCCAGCTTGCTGCCCCCCCCCCCCCCCACCAGATGTTGGACTCTCCAAGCCTTCACAGTTGGGAGCCAATTCCTTAAAATAGATATTTTTCTCCCTATAAACATTTGTCTGTCTCTCTGGGGAACTCTGACTAGTACACCAGGCACGTACACATCATTATCTCTTTCCTCAGTCTTTGTTCATGTCCTTCAGAGGCTTGTTCCAACGTCCGGACATTTTGTTCATTGTTTCACCTTTTTCTGTAGTGTCTTGACTAAATGTAAATTCCATAAAGGCCAGGCAGATGTGCCTTGTTCTCCCTGTGTCTGAGAGGCACTGGGTGCACAGCAGATGCTAGTAAGTCTTGGTTAAATGACAGAACGGCTAAGGTTCTCCAATAGACTATGGGCTAGGAGCACTCTTATATGCAAACTGGAGTTCTAATGTGTGTGAGAACACTGTGTTAAAAATGCTCACAACCACAGTAAGACACCCACTAGGAGGGCTAGAAGCACACACACACACACACACACACACACACACACACACACTAACAAGATTAGGACAAGATTAGGCAAGAGTGTGGAAAGGTAAGAACTCACATACTTTGCTGGCAGGAATGGGGTAGCTACTGTGAAAAACAATTCCACAATCCATTGGCAAATTAAAGATAGAGTGACCTTATAACCCAAGAATTTCACTTCGAGAAGTGAAGAGAAGAGAAAGTAAAGAGAAATGAAAACTTGTCTCCAGTAAAACTTCTGCACCGATCTTCATAGCAACACTATTCTTAATGGTCAAAGGGAGGAAATAACCCCAATGTCCGTCAGCTGATGAATGGATAAGTGAAGTAATAAGTCCATACAATAGGATATTATCTGGCAATTAAAAGGGATGAGGTACTAATACATGCTAGGATGCCAATGAGCCTCGAACATACTACGTTAGTGAAGGAAGCCAGACCACATGATGCCACTTATTCTATGTTCTGTTTGTATGAAAGGCCCATAAGAGGCAAATACATAGAGACAGAAAGTAGATTAATGGTTGCCAGGAGCTGAGGGTATGGGGAAATGGGGAGTGACTGCTAATGAGTATGGGGATTTTTTGGGGGGTGATAAAAGTGTTCTTGGAATTAGTGATGATAGTTGCACAACCTTGTATACATATTAAAGGCTACTGAATTATAAACCTCCAAGTGGGGAGCTTTATGGTATATAAATTATATATATTTATTTTTTAATGGAAAAAAAAAAGCTCTCAAGATATGAGATCTCAAGGGCTAACAGTGGTGCAGAACGCAGCCTCAAGATGAGGGGAGCATGTAGCATTCTAGCCATGCCCTTGAGAACCTGCACTGTGTGAGCTAAATGGGGGTTATATTTATAATCATAAGGATAGTAATATTCATACTGTTCTCTTTTTCTTTTTGGCATATAAATACATTTATAGGTGATTTATCATTCTTAAAACTCACTTAGCCATTATTTAAGAACCTGGGGATGTAGCCCCTTTCAAAACCATGTGTCAAAAACCACTATTTAGTACATCCGGTATCAAACATGGCCAGTATTAAATGATACTTTTGGCTGCCATAAAAAATAAAATAAAACTACCCATATGTCAGCTTCCTGGAGGAGAGCTGTGGACTGTCATTCATCACGAGTCCAGTCTCAACCACAAAAGCCAGATTCCCTTCTTGTCACCACCCTCTCAGCCACTTTTTCCTGCTACTTGAGGTTTCACTTCCTTTCACTGACTGCTGCTCTGCAGTAGCTCGTCTGTTGTTGAGGATACCCTGAGGGGGAGGCACTGTCCTGGGTTCAGGGGCAACCCACAAAAGAAGCCACCAGCAAGCACCTCACACCCCAGAGTCATCTGCCTAATCTTGGGGAGATCCTGGTGAGAGAAGGTTACTCTGCAGAGAATGTGCTAGACCACATCTCCCACCCGCACAGAAGACCTCACATGCTTGTGGTGTCTGCTCCATTCATTGCGAATTTCAGAAGAGAGTAGAGTGGAGCTCATTGGAGCCACTTCCTCCCCTGGGAAAACCAAGTGCAACCAAAGTAATAGGAACAGTCCTTCTGAAGAGGAGCAAGGCTGAGCCTGATAAACTGCAGCCAACTTCTGAGCACATGCTCATAAAGTCACTTTTCACCAGATCTAGGATAAACAGCACCTGGTCAAAAGACTTTGTTCTTTAAAAATAAAAATCAACCAATCAACTCTGCAGCTTTTCACTTCCTAAAAAAGAAAAGTAGTCACTAGAATTCCATTTTGAATCTATTCAGGAGCAATCACGGGAAGTCTGAGGTTTATCAAGCCAACTAATCATGGGTCATCTTCTGAACCGTGAGCAGGGCTGTGGGTACCAGGAAGAGTGCACAGGAGGACCAACCATATTTGCAGGAAGTTTCCCCCCAAATTAAATGAGTAGATATAGATCTAGTTTACCAGATCAGTTCTTTCCTGATCATGATAAACAGCTTGCTACAGAAAGGGCAGTTGGAGTCAGTGTAGTCAGGACAGAAGCATGAATATGGGAAATTCTGAAGGTGGCAACAAAGTAACAGACATAAGTGCCCAGTGACCCAATAATGTGTTCGTGTTAGAAATCGAATTCTCAGGATATGTGGGTGACTCAATGGGTTAGGCGGCTGACTCAATTTTGGCTCAGGTCATGATCTCAGGGTCGTGGGATTGAGCCGCCACATGGGGCTTTGTGCTTGGCATAGAGTTGGCTTGAGATTCTCTCTCCCTCTCCCTCTGCCCCTCCCTCCCAATCCTTTCCTGGTCTCTCTCTCAAATAAATAAGTCTTTTTTTAAAAAAAGGAAAGGAGAGAAGAGGAGAGGAGGGGAATTCTCAGCCCGATGGGCTTAGTCAACAGGTGCCTCCTAGAGTGAAATCCTAAATCTGATCACCAGGAAACATCAACCAAACTCAGACTGAGGACAATCTACAAATTCATTGCCCTGAAATCCTAAAATAGGTCAATGTCACGAAATACAAAGACAGACTCAGAAACCATTGTATATTAAAAAGAGACTCATGAAATGTGACAAATGCCTTGGATTTTCTTTTGCTACAAAGTGTATTATTGGATCAATTGACAAAATATTTATAAAGTTTATAGATTAGATAATATTTTATCCACATTAATTTCCTGGTTTTGATAATTATCTTGTGCTTTTGAAGAAAATTCCTTGAGTTGAGAAAACATACACTGAAATATTAGAGAATGAAGAGACACTATGTCTGTGTCTTACTCTTAAATGATCCAGAAAAATAATGAGAGAGAAAGAAGAAAGAGGAGGCTTTCTTCATGAAAAAAGTCATGGTTCTTCTAGGAAGGAGGATGGGAAGAATGGGTGTTGGACCTTATATTAAGCACACAGATCTTAATAATGTGGGCTTTTATTGCTGAAAAATCACTTGGGTAAATTCTACCTTCAACAATTAAAACATGAAATTATACATAACAGAACACGAAGGGAAATTTTTCCTGTGTCCTAGAATTAACCAGAGGCATTAAGCACCCCACATTCAGAGAGCTGCCGATGGTTGGAGTTATCTCTTTAGCCTCAGAGCCTGTGAGAGGCACCAGTTCAGGGGCGATCCTACTTTCCCACCCCACACCACATCCAGTGTCCATAAGAAAAAGTTTAAAGGGTAAAGGAGTCCTGGGATTTTTGACTAATACAGCATTTATGAAAAGAAGCCATTTCCTTTCATTCTCTAAAACAAGTGTAAGACCCCAAAAGAATCAGTGATAAAGGTTTGGGAAAACTACAAGAAGGGGAGAATTGTATTTTTTTCCCTAGTTGAATATCTGCTTATCTAGTAGCAGTCTAATCTGCCCATTAGTTGAAAAAGAGGAAGAGAAACTTCAGGATAATGGCAAGATAGAGAGGAAATTCTCCAAGGCGGAATAGCTTCTATACCATTTGGCAAGACAAAGATGTGTGTGTTTCCAATGGATCAAGCAGACATCAGTGAAAAGAAATAGGTTTGGGTCACTTTGTTGATACCAGATCAAAGATAGGTAACCTGAGGGAATAATAATCCCAGGGTTGAGAGGTATGGAATGGAGCAACTTTGGTATGGATAGGGGAGTGAGACGGGGCAAGAGGGCGGGGTGGGGGGAGCCAGTGCAATTTACAGAGCTATGTGGATTGAAATGTTGTCTATTAAATCAAATCTGATCTTGTCAGAGGAATCAACCCTGCTCTCAATCACACTTGTACAAACCACATTTAACCTCAAAAACCTCAAGAGCCAAGACAGGACTAGTTAGTACTAGGAGGGCAAGAGGGAAAAAGCTTAGAACAACTTTTGAGGTAGAAATTTGGAAATGAAGAAGAACGAGCCTTAAATATCAAAATGAGGCTGTTCTAAAATAAGAATGCCTAAATAATTATAAAATTTGACAAAGATATCAATAATGAATGAACTACTCATTGGTAAAATTTGACAAGGTGGCCAGTTGGACAAAACTATTAGATAAAAATTTGAAACATTTTCTGCTTTAATCACATGAGTTTAGAAGCCTAAATAAACTGATTGTATATAGAAACTAAAATAGGATAAAGCATGGACCCATGATCTGTGCAGCTGTACCTCACACCCCTCCCTTTCATCTGCCTTGCCCTTGTGTCTGACCAAGGAGCAGAGACTCTTCCAGCTACTATGTTAACAGAAGGACAGCCAACTTTCCTAGGAAATTTCAAGGGAGTGATGTCATAAAATCAACATCAAATGGCCTCTGAGTCTGTGTTTCTCTTGACTGCCACTGTCAAGTGACATTGATCAGGAGTTGGTTAGTGAGCTGACCCCAAAGCTGACCTTCTGTCCACTGTGTGACATGATCCTTGTCATTTTCATGGGGCCACCATATTACTCCATGTCTATTGTTGGGGAAAAAGGAAGGAAGGAAAGAAAAAGTAAGCTAAATCTAGCAGAAAGAAAAAGTAAGAAAGAAAATTAAGCTAAATCTAGTCAGAATATGATTTAATTTGCCTTGGGCCTCCTTATCTGAGTTTGAGTGGGGTGGTTGACACACATACTGACATATTTCCTGCTTGCAATTCTAATTACCAGTTTAACCTATTGTTTCCAGAGAAGACACCACATGGGACAGGGGAGAGGGGGAGGGTGGAAGGAGATTTCCTGGGTTCGAATGCCAGCAATCCCATTCATTAGCATTATCTCTATGCTTAAATTTTCTTATCATGAAAAGGTTGTATGTAACCCACTAAATTGTTGTGAGGATTAGAAAACATATCCTGTGTGAAACCTTGAGCACAGTGCCTGGCACATCATAAATACTTAATCAATTTTGGCTATTATTATCATAATAATTATAATTATTATCACCTTAAGAAGTATAAGGGCACAGAGTGGGAGTGGGAAGGAGAGTGGAGGGAAAGGAGGAGCTGGCTGCTATCAGCACGAAGCGGACCACCAGCACTAAGAGTAAAATGAAGAACCAGCAGCCAAAGTCAGCTTGAGGAACTCAACGGAGCTTCCCCACAAGTTGTCCAAGACAATGTCTAGCTTGAACCAAGGTTAGGGTGTCCAGAGTGGGTAGACCAGGAGGTGCTTGATGAACTCTTACAACTCCATCTTATTGGCTACAGAGAATATGGAGACACGCCCCCAACCAAGAGATATGGCTTGGCCTGCAGCTTGGACACTTGTTGCAAGGTTGTGGAAACACTTCGAGGACAGGCAGGCAGTGTGAGCAGGCTGGAGGCTGCTAGCCCTTTCTGGTTATTTGGGTCCTAGTGGCCATAGTCTTCTCCAGCTGAAAGGCGATGGGCCTTGATGTGACAGCTTAGTAAGCATTGCTTTCTGAACGCGAAGTTATTTAACCTCACCCATGGGAAATTCAGACACACTGTCAGAAGCGAGGAGTTGAGGGGCCCTTCACCGGCTCAGTCAGTAGAGCATGTGACTCTCTATCTCAGAGTCATGAGTTTAAGCCCCATGTTGAGTTCAACCCCCTTACTTTTAAAAAAAAAAAAAAAGTAGAAATGAGGGGTTGAGGGTAATCAAAAGTTAAGAATAGGAAATTGGAGGCAATTTAAGAAATGCATTTCAAAGAAGTGCTTCCCTTAGAGAGCTCTACAAAAGGCATACAGACAACTTATGAAGTTAAATAACACAGTGCTCAACATCTACAGCTCCACTCTCAGGCAAATGTGGGTTTGACTCTCCACTGCGCCACTCAGAAGCTGGATATCTCTGAGTCAGTTACCTAACCACCTTAAAATTAGGTTTTCTCCTTTGTAATTGAGGCTGTTGACAGTACCAATCAGTCTCAAAGGGTTATTATAAGTATTGAACAAAAGAACTTAGAAAATAAACCCGGCATATATTAGGAGCTCAACATTAACTATTGTCTCAAGTGACCAAGTTTCTTCATCATGTTCCTTTTCCACAAAAGAATAAGTAACATTGAGGGGTTTGTTACAAAGCCTGGAGAATGTTTTACACTTTCACAGCCTTTTCAACAACAGAATAACTTCCAGATACCCAGCTATAGCTTTCATGTAAATATTTTACCAATACGGTGTCTACAGAACGACCAAGATAAGATAAGGAGTTTACCATCTGTATGCCCATGATTCCCAGTTTATCTCTAGCTTCGACCTCTCCCTGAACTACTATAGATTTGATTATTCAATTTCCTACTCAACATTTTTACTGGATGTCTAAAAGACGTCTTAAACTAAACATGCTCAAAATCGAACACCTGATCTTCATACCCCAAGTCTGCCCTTCCGGCAGTCTTTGCCACTTCAGTTAATGACATCTCTAATCTTCCAAGTGCTCATGGGAAAACCCTTGAGACACCCTTGCTGCCTCTCTTTTTGATTTCCAATAGGTCAGAAACACTTTCACTCAGATTTCAAAATATATCAGACCCCTTCTGAGCTGACCAGAGTCAGACCACTTCTCACTACTCTTCTCCCATAGCTTAGATCCAAGCTAAAAATATCTATCTTACCTGGGTTTCTGCCCTTGCTTCTTAGCTGGGCTTCTTGCTTCCACCCTCAATTCTTTCTATGGGTTGAACTGTGTCCCAAGAAAAGATATGTTGTAGTCCAAACATCAGTATTTGTAAAGGTGACCTTATTTGGATATAAGGTCTTTGCAAACATAAACAATTTAAGATGAGGTCAGATTGGGGTAGGTCCTAATCTAGTAACTGGTGTCCTTATGAGAGAATGATTTAGAGACACAGAGATAAAGGGGGAAATGCCATGTGGAGATGGGAGGCAGATATTGGAGGTACGCTACCACAAGTCAAGGAATACCAAGGAATGCCCTCAAAGATCAGAAATTGGAAGACCAGGAAGGATTCTCTCCCAGAACTTTTAGAGGGAGCATGGCCCTGTTGACACCTTGATTTCAAACTTCTAGTCTCCAAACATGGCTAGAAAATAGACTTTTGTGGTTTTAAGCCACCCAGTTTGTGTTACTTATTACAGCTGTCCTAGGAAACTGACACACCCCTCTACAGTCTATATCAACATAGACCCAAAAGCGATCCCTTTAAGGCCTGTTCTAATCTGATCACTCCTTCAGCGGAAACCCTCCAATAGCCTTCACATCAGTCCTTACAGTTGCTGATAAGTTCCATTATGATATTTTCCTACCCTCTTCTCTCCTACCGCCCTACTGGTGATCTCCCCTTGTTTACTCTTTCATAGCTGCCATTCCTATTGTTCGTTAAATGGACCAAGCACGCTCCCAGAGCAGAGCCTCTGCCTCTGCCTAGAAGGCTCTTCTCCAGACAACCACATGGCTCTTCCCTCACCTGCTTCAAGTCTTTGCTCAGGTGCTACCTTCTCAGTGAGATGTACCTTGTCCACACTGTTTAACCCTGTACTTCCAAACCTTATTACTCTCCTCTATTTTTTCCATCTTGCCCTGTACCTTTTCACATAGCATATATTTTATCAATCTGTTGTCTTCTTCCTGCACTAGACCATAAGCTTCATGGGATGAAGATTGCTAACTAACACACAAAAGGCATTCATTAAATATTTGTTGAAATAATGAATAAAAATGAATGAAGATTGTGCTGGGACAAAACTGTGGTTCCTTAACAAAAGACAGATAATTGTAAGGGCAGATAATCCTTCTCCCAATAGCTTGTGAAGACTGAATTCTTTGTTCAGTTTATCTGCAGGCCACATCCCCCATATCTAATTTAAGCTAGGATCTTTCCAAATTATTCAAATGAGGATTAAATGAGAAAAAAAAATCTATGTAAATGCAGCTGACATTGTTCTTGGCACAGAATAAGTACCTAATAAATTAAGTTTCTATCTCCTCTCCCTATCACTGATGACAATGAGTATAGAATTTGATTATCCTGAAGGAGTGGGCAGGGGGCTTCTTTAACATAAGTCCTTCTCATGACAGGGACAAATGACTTGGGTCTAGAGTAGCACCTACACCAGAGACTGCTCTTCCAGACTTATGGGTAAATGATGACATGCCTGCATGTCAGCACAATGAAGAGGCAAAACCACAGAAGGAAGTTATGGTGATTCTGGACTCCTGGGGTGATAAGCCTTTTCAGTCCAGTTAGGAATAATTTTCCCTGTTAAGGATGTAGTTCTTTCCCCTCATTGCCCTGTGTGCTAAGGCACAGCATCAACACAGAGGACCCAGAGGAAAAAAGCAGTGGTCATGTTCACCACCCTGTGTTGACAAAGTGAATGTAGCCTGATGCAGCCTCCCAGTCTAGGACCCCCAGCCCTTGGGACTTAGCTGTCCAAGTGATGAAGTCACTCAGCAATGGCCATCATTGATGGAAGGAGATGTGTATCTCTTCAAGGAGAGCCTAGGTAGCTGACACTTGTTCCAATTCCTGTTTCTCTTTTCTCACTCTTCTGCACTGAAATCATATGAGAGTTCATAGAATCTTGCTGGGACGTTTACTTTCCACTGAGTTCACATTCGTAATGCCAAAAAAGTGTAAAACTATACAACAAAATCCCCAAAGCAGAATCTTCATGAAGCATTTGAGAATTACTAGGAAAATAGAAATTTCACATTAGAAAGATTTCTCACTGTTATTTATGCATTACCTTGTTTAATTCTCTCGAGAGGTAGGTATTGTGGTCTTATGGATGATACAGACTAGATAAGTTTAGAAAGTGGCACAAGGTCACTGTCTTAGCTTCCTGGCACTGCGATAAAACATTGCCACAAACTTGGTGGTTTGAAACAACAAAAATGCATCCTCTCACAGTCCTTGAAGCCAGAAATCTGAAATCAAGCTGTCAGCAGACTTAGCTGCTTCTGGAGCATCTGGGGAAGAATCTTTCCTCCCTCCTTCCTAGTTCCTGATGGCAGCATCCATCCTGGCACTGTCTGGCTTAAAGCTGAAGTGCTCCAATCTCTGCTTGCATCACCACACGGCCTCCTCCTGTGTGTGTCTCTTTGTGTGTTAAATCTCCCCCCTTTCTCTTATTAGGATGCCAGTCATTGGATTTGTGTCCCACCTTAAATCCAGGCTGATGCCACCTCTAGATCTTTAACCAAATTACATCTGCAAAGACCCTATTTCCAAACAAGGTCACACTCATAGGTACTAGGGTTTAGGACTTGGACATACCTTTTGGGGGATGACGCAAGTCAACCTGCTGTAGACACCAAGAAGTGACAAAACTGGAACTGAAGCTCAATTCTGATGATAGCATTCCAACTCCATACTGCCTTCCCCAGTGATCCCAGAGGAACTAGCATAAGCCACTGTGGATGTGTAGCTGGCTTGGGAATGAGTGTCTCATTTGTCATCTTGTTTTCCTGAGAGATTATTTTAACTTTCCCACAATCTGTCTGGATTCAGATGAAATGTAATCTCTGAGTTTTTATGAGAATTCTTTGGAAAGTATGTGAAAGATTATTCCAATGTTAAGCATGTTTTGCATCAACTGTTTTTCTACTAATGCTGAAGCTGTACTGAGACAGAGTCCCAGTGCCCACTACAACAGAGCTTCTCACAACCATGCCTAGGCTAACATTACATTGGTACAGATGCTCCTACATGAAGAGGGTTGATTTAGACCTGTCTGTAATGTCTGAATTTTTCTCTTAACAATAAGAATGCATTTGGGTTCTGCGTAGTAAAGGACAATCTCAACAAGTCTGGGTTGTCCAAACAGGTACATTTCCCCAAGGAAGTTTGGCCTTTATTCAATTCTTAGGAGATAACCTCTAGGTTATTGAGATATCCTGCCTGATAAAAATATCTTTATTTACCTAAGTTTCTTAGGCTATGTCAGATAGTTTATGCTGACAGTGTGATTTATTGAGGGCCTACGGCCATGTGATATTACCTTCATCTCTTCAGGGCCTGGACTTAGGTCATGCACATGGGCAGTCAGCCATGCATGGGTAATAGAACAGCAATAAAACTCTGGGCTCCAAGGCTGGGTGAGCTTCCCTTATTGGCACTGTTTTGTGTGCATTGCCACACACTGCTGCCTGAAGAAGTAAGCATGACCCCTTTGGGAGAGGACACCAGAAGCTTGTGCCTGATGTCTACTAAACTCTATCCTATATGCATTTTTCTATTGATTTCAATCTATATACTTTCACTGCAATAAACTATAGCCATTATTATAATAGTTTTGCTGATTCTAATCCTATTGAATCACTGAACCCGAGGGCGATTTGGAGAAACATCAAACACAGGAACTATTGCTTAATAAAACTCCATAATTTTTTAAACAGTGCATGATTCCTTCAATATTCAGTTCTGGCAAAGTCCTGCTGAATTATAAACTCCATTACATTGTGGATCATGCCTTTCTATATTCATCTTTACCCCCACCTCCCCATACTACTCATATGGAGCGTTGCACGTCATAGGTGTTCAGCAGAACAGATGGAAATGACATTGAAATCTGAGACCAGACTGAAGAATCTCCTACAATTGGAGCTGACTTACAGCCCCTTGGTGAGCTCGGCTGTAATACTTCTGAATGGGATTCAACTCACATAATGAAGATCACCCAAGGTTGAGTGATATGTGCCTCCATTTGATGGTTTTGAATGATAAACTCTCCTAAGAGGGTTTTTCTCCTTGAAGCCTCTGTTCCCTGGCTCTGTGGCTTGGCACTCAGTGCTTGAACCATGCGGCAAGTCTGGCATGTTTGAACCGATCCCAAGTTGTTAGGGAGCACACATTCCCTCTTCCCTTCCCTATCAACAAGAGATCTGTTTGCAATGCACAGTACTTGCGCTTCAGCTCCTGCAATTTCTAATACATTTTAACATCACTCTGCTATTATTATAAATGGGCAGTTTCCCTGAATGAAGAGGTTTAGTGGGAAGGCAATCCTGGGACCAAGCAACTTTTTCAACTGCAGCCCTGAAAAAGGTGCCATGACTCCACAAGAAAAACAGCAATGTCCTCAACAGGTTTATTTTACAACTAAAATGTCAGTGGAATCCCAGGTTGGCCAAAATCTTAGTCTAAGCAGAAATAAAGATGGCTGAATTGTAGCAAATGTTAAGGTCTACTGAATTGTCTAGAGCCAGCCTCTTTACAGGGGTCTATGTTTTGTTTGCTTCGAGATAAAATAAACTCTTTTCAACACATGATATCAAGCAGCAAGTTAATGGACAAACTGGCCAGTGTGCATTGAAACGGACACTAGAAGGACTTAAAATAGAAGCCATACTCCACTGTCATCCAGAAATAGCAGAATACTCTCCATGGCTTGCTTTTGTTCAGTGCATCTGTTTGTTTTTTCCCGTATCAATATCTGCACCAGCAAAGTTTTTGGGGGTAAAAATTTAAGACAAAATAAAGTGGGTAGGCCAGCTGATTTTTTGACACGGATACCAAACCAATTAAATGGGAAAAAAGAAGTCTTTCCAACCAATGGTGCTGGGATAGCTGGAAGCCCGTATGCAGAAGAATGGAGTTAGAGCCTTATTTCACACCATTACTAACAAAAACTAACTCAAAGGATTAAAGGTCTGGGTGCCTAGGTAACTCAGTGGGTAAAGCCTATGCCTTCAGCTCAGGTGATGCTCCCAGCATCCTTGGATTGAACCCCGCATCAGGCTCTCTGCTCAGCGGAGAGCCTGCTTCCCCCTCTCTCTCTGCCTGCTGCTCTACCTACTTGTGATTTCTCTTTGTCAAATAAATAAATAAAATCTTTTTTAAAAAAAGGATTAGAGGCCTAAATGTAAGACTTAAAACTATGGAAGTCTTAGAGGAAAACATAGGGTTATCTTTGTGATCTTGGATTAGGGAATAATTTGTTAAGTATGACACCAAAGTACACGTGATAAAATAGAAATAGATTAAAAAATACTATATCATCAAAATTAAGACTTGTGTGCATCCAAGGACACCAAGTAAAAGTAAAAAGACAGCCTATAAGAATGGGAAATATGAGAAAATATTTACTAATGAGAATGAAAAATGAGAAAATATTTACTAATCATCTATATCTGATAAAGAACTTGTGTATATATAATACAAAAAGAACCCTTACAATAATTAAAATTTTATATATAAATAAAAATAAAATAATAAAAAATAAAATAAAAATCAATAATTTAAAAAATATAAGCCAATTTTAAAATAGGAGTAGGGCCTGAATAGGCATTTCTCCAAAGAAGATATCAAATGGCCACTAACCCATGAAACATTTCAACATCATTAGCCATCAAGGAAATACAAATCAAAGCCACAATAAGACAGCACTTCACATCCACTAGGATGGCTATATTCAACAAGTCAGACAATAAGTGCTGGTAAGTATGAGGACAAATTGGAATTCCTGTGCACTGCTAATGGGGATGTAAAGTAGTGCAGTAGTCTGGTGACTCCACAGATGTTTAAACATAGAACTACCAGTATGATCTAACAATTCCATTTCTAGGTATATATCCAAGATACATGAAAACATACATCATATAGCCAGTTTGGGCTGCTGTAACAAAAATACCATAGATTGGGTGGCTTAAACAACAAAAATGTTTATTTTTTTTAAGACTTTATTTATTTATTTGACAGAGAGAGAGGGAACACAAGCAGGGGCAGTGGGAGAGGGAGAAGCAGGCTTCCCACTGAGCAGGGTGCCTGATGTGGGGGCTCGATTCCAGAACCCTGAGATCATGACCTGAGCTGAAGGCAGACACTTAATGACTGAGCCACCCAGGTGCCCCCAAACGTGTTTATTTCTTATGGTTCTGGAGGCTGGAAGCCTGAGATCAGGGTGCCATCATATTTTTGGGTTCTGGTGCAAGCCCTCTTCCTTGCTTATAGTTGGCAACTTCTTGTTAAGTCTTCACATAGTGGAGAAAGAGAGAGACAAAGAAGGAAAGAGACAGAGAGAGAGAGAGAGAGCGCATGCACTGGAGTTTCTTGGTTTCTTCCTCTTCTTATAAAGGCACTAATCCCATGCATGAGGGCTCCACCCTCATGACCTAATCACCTTCCAAAGGCCTCACCTCCTAACACCATCTCATTGGGAGTTAGGGCTTCAACATATGAATTTAGGAGAACACAAGTATTCAATCCATAACAACATACATCCACATAAAAAATTGGACAGAAATATTGATACTAGCATCATTCATAATGGCCAAAAAGTTAAAAAAAAACAAACAACCCAATTCATTAATTTATGAATAAATGTGATATATCCAATGAAATATTATTTAGCAGTAAAAAATGAAGTACTAATATATACTATTCAACGTGGATGGATTTCAAAAACATTATACTAAATAAAAGAAGCCAGTTACAGAGGGTGCCTGGGTGACTCAGTTGATTGAGCGGCTGCCATTGGCTCAGGTCATGGTCCCAGGATCCTGGGATCAAGTCCCACATTCGGCTCCCTTCTTTTCCCTCTGCCTGCTGCTCTGCCTACTTGTGCTCCCTCTCTCTGTCAAGTAAACAAATAAAATCTCTCTATTTGGGGGGCGCCTGGGTGGCTCAGTGGGTTAAATCCTCTGCTTTCAGCTCAGGTCATGCTCCCAGCATCGTGGGATGTAGCCCCATGTAGGGCCCTCTGCTTGGTGGGGAACCTGCTTCCCCCTCTCTCTCTGCCTGCCTCTCTGCCTACTTGTGATCTTTGTCAAATAAATAAATAAAATCTTTTAAAAGAAAGAAAGAAAGAAAGAAACCAGTTATAAAGGAGCATATTCTGTAAGATTCCATTTATATGAAATGTCCAGAATCCGAAAATCTATAGGGATAGAAAACAGATTAGTGGTTGCCTAGGGCTGGGGACAATAAGGAGATTGTGGGAAGGGTGATGGCTAAGGGATGTGTCATTTCTTTGTTAGGGCAATAAAAAATAGCTAAAATTGATTATGGTGATGAATGTACAATTTGGGGAATACACTAGAAGCCATCAAATGGTGCACTTTAAATGGATGAATTTTCTGGTATCTGGTATATCACAAAAAAATTTTAACTTTGTTTCTTTAAAAAGGATAAAGATTGAGCAAATTTTTCAGAAGGACAATGACGTGGCCAAAAAAAAAAAAAAAAAAAAAATCACACCTAGATCAGTCCCATCCTCAAATGTCCCTACACTTATTGGGCATGTCACTGTTGCCAGACAATTCTCTTTCTAACTGAAGCAAGATTACACAACCAGTAAAATGGGGGGCTATATCCCCCTAAGAAATGTCCCTGCTACACTGCTAAAAATCTGCCTTATTAATCTCCGTCCCAGCCTTTGCCTCGCGGAACGTTTGTCCATTGGCCAGGGTGACTGCCCTGGAGATAGGAAATAATCAGACTTTTGGCAGCTCACTGGACCCTAACTCCAAACAGATACTCATTCTGGTGGATCCCAAACGTCACTGAGGTCCACCAGTCAGAGTGGAGGCTGATGGAGGTTGGGGGAGCCATGACATTTTAGTTCAGATTTATCTCACAGTGGTGCCGGTGGGGTTCAGAAACCCATCCTATAGTTACTTCCCATTTCCAGAAGGCATCACTGGGACAGGCATACACAGTAGCTGGCAAACTCCCAGCGTGGGTGGGGTTTGGGACCAAAGTCCGGGTCTATTTGACTCGGGAGGCCTGTGTCCTCTCCACCAGTCAATGCCATGACAGTGAATGATCAAATTACTAATAACAGGCAGCCCAGGAATTTATGCCTAGTCTCTGCATAATGAAGTTAGGGCTGGTGATCTGGTTTCTCAGCACAGAGCTGATTAGAAGCAGCAAATTTGAAGGGAATACAAATTAAACAGAGACATTCTGATGCCAGCCATGACAAGGAACGCTGACAATCCCCAGGGAGACAGGGCCTACAGGAAAGAGGAGGCACCCCTTGGGGATGGGACAAAGATGCTGCCTGCTGCTGGTGGCATTCCCATACCAGGCCCCAGTGGGCATGGCAATCACCTAGAGGACTTGTTAAAGCAGATTGGGGCCATTTCCAACGAGTTTAGGGGGATGTGGATGCTGCTGGCCCAGGGACACACTCTGAGAACTGCTGGACTATATTCTAGCCCAGAGGTTTCCAGAACTCGAAGCTGAAAAGATGCTGGTTTCCTACATTATAAGGCAGAGGTGTGCAATGCATTTAAAGTAATTTCAGTCAAAACTAGCTAGAAGGAAAACTATTTTGGCATTTTAAGAGTAAGGTTGGAAATTGGGGAAATTAAATCCTAAGGAACCCTGCTCACAGATCAGCTGAGGAGGTGACAGGCCTTCCTTATCTTCCTTATCTACCTTATCTAGCCCCCTTCCCAAGAGGTCTATTCCCTGGTCTCCAAACCTTGCTTTCTTTTGTTTCATAACACTTACCACAACTGTGTATCATATTACATTATACTTTTTTGTTTTTATGTTCATTATCTTTCTCCCCACAAAATAGTAAGCTCCTTGTTGTCTTTTGTTCATCATGAATGTCCTGAATCTAGAAGAGGCCTGGTACTTACTAAGGTCTTAATAAGTGATTATTGAATGAGCAAATGAAAAACAATTGTTTTGTTATAGTGTTGTTAAAGGGAGGGTGTATGTATGCCAATATCTGTGTCTGCATGTGTAGTGTGTACATATGTATGGTGTGTGTATAGGGCATGTATAGGGGGGTATATGTGTGTATAGTGTGCGTGTGTGTGTGTGTGTGTGTGTGTGTGTGTGTGTTTGAAGAGGCTCAGAACACAGGAGGGCCCATTGTTGGGGGTTATAATTCAAGGAAAAGGACCCTCTTCCCTGCGCCTCCTTTAAGAAGATAGAACTTGAGGCACGCAGTGAGTTGGGTCAAACCACTGTCTGTGAGAAGCTGTCTTTCCTCCTTGTGCAGATGCTAAGAGAGCAGCCTTAGCCTCAGGATGGGGCACAAATCCCTTGGGAGGCTGGAACTCTGCTGCAGCCTCAGGCTTGCTGGGGTCCAGGCCTTAGGCTGAGCTTGCAACTGGGCAGGAGGGAAAGCCCAGCTCGGTTTATCTCATCACCCTCATCCAAATCCCTCGTGTGTTTTGGTTTGTTTAAGATTTTATTTATTTGACAGAAAGAGACAGCGAGAGGAAACACAAACAGGGGAAGTGGGAGAGGGAGAAGCAGGCTTCCCGCTGAGCAGGGAGCCTGATATGGGGCTCGATTCCAGGACCTCAGGATCATGACTTGAGCCAAAGACAGATGCTTAACGACTGAGCCACCCAGGCACCACACCACCACCACCATCTCCACCCCACCCTGCAGTGTGTTGAAAGCAGGAGCTTCCTGGTGAACTGCACTGTGATTCCCTAGTGCTGCTGAGGAAAGGTGGACATTCTGGGGGAAAAAACAAAAACAAAACACAGACACACACACACACAGAAAAAACAATACCATGCATCCTTCCGCCTCTCCCATTCTCTGCCAAACTACATATTGCTTTTCCTCACACTCTCCAAAAGGTCCCACCACACACCTTTCTGACACAGAAATGTTATATCACAAAGCCGGGAGATGGGCTAGTCCATCTTCTTGATCGCAGGTAAAGACCCAGAAACAGAGATCACTCACACAAGCCACTAGCAGATCCAAGACTAGAATTCAACCCTGTCCATCAGGAGAGCTTTCCATATACAGCCCAGCATCACCCTGTGAAGAAATACTGCTGCCTTCATCTCCTGGGCACAGGTCTGCAGAATCACCTGAGCAATGAATATATCAATAACTCACTTTTATCTGTCCCTACACATGCTCTGCAAGAGAGAGTATAATTACGCATGACATATGAATATCTCTGTTGAGGTTAGAGAAAGTGATGTGACAGGGAAATGATAAAAGGAGATTTAGACCCAGTGTGTCTACAGAAAATTAACTTTCCTGGGTCAACACTTTCCAGGGCCCAGTCATTAATTGAATGAATCAGGAAACCCAACCTTGTACACTCATACATAGTTAAGTGTCAAGGACTACCTCAAGCTAACCAAAATCTAGAGACCAGAATGCAATTAATTTTTGGTGTACCAAAGGGACTGGGTATTTGAAGTAGTAAATCAACCATTCTTGCCCTAGGGAAGCCATATCTATTAACAGTAAGTCCCTAGACGGCCAGTCTCTAACCCCTAGCAGAGTGAATGGTCACTCAAAAAGTTATATCTTGGGGCACCTGGGTGGCTCAGTGGTTTAAAGCCTCTGCCTTCAGCTCAGGTCATGATCCCAGAGTCCTGGGATCAAGTCCCGCATTGGGTTCTCTGCTCAGCAGGGAACCTGCTTCCTTCCTCTCTCTCTGCCTGCCTCTCTGCCTACTTGTGATCTCTGTCTGTCAAATAAATAAAATCTTTAAAAAAAGTTTTTAAAAAAGTTGTATCTTCATAGAGGATAAACTCCAGGAAGGCAGGCATATTGATCCTTTTTGTTCACTGCTGTATCCCAAGCACTCAATAATTATTTGCTGGATGATTGAAGAATTAATCAACATAAAGTTAGAACCAAAAAATGTGTTTTATTATGTTAATAGTGTTGATAAGCTTATGTAGACTGATAACAGCCATCTGTGCTAAGAAAATGCAGCTGCCAAGCAAATGTAATGGGCATGTGCCCACTGCCTTCTTCATTGGATGATGTTGAAGACACAGATAACATTTTGCTCCCTGACTTCCCTTTTACTCTGCAGATTCCCTTGGGTAGCCAAGCTTTTTCTTCAGACAAGATACAAGCCAGTTGCGATTTTATTGGTTACACCCACCTTCTAATCACTCGTCCTAATGACTATACCTGGTCACCTTGCTTGGAAAGTGGGTGAGCTGAAGTCTCCCTAGCTGCTCATTTGTATTTTGGGGCAGGGGTGGGGGGCAGAATCCTGTTCAACACATGTTGATTCATCTTTGTTTTCTCCACAAAGGGGAGTTGACTTTCCAAGATCAAGGCTCCTAAGAGTCTAACAAAATCTGAAACAGGCATTTGGAAAGAGTCAGAATGGGCAGGCAGCCGGGAAGTAGAACACCCTGTGTTCTGCCTTCAGACATGGGATCCTCCTGAAGAACTAGCTGTTGGTACCATTCATTGCCAATTCTAATTAATGTGTTTGTAATGCCTTATAGTTTGCCAATACTCTTACACATGCTATCTCTTGATGTGATGCTCTTAATAACCACCTGTCATAGGTACAGCAGATATGATAGAGTCATTTCACAGAGAAGGACATGGTAGCACTGTGGTTTGATGCCTTGACTAAGTTGACACTGCTAATAAAGCACAGAGCTGGGGTTTGAGGTGACTTCATAGGAGTCCAATCTGGATATCTTCCATTATACCCTCTGCCTCTATACACTAAGGATGTCATTAAGAGACACCTTGAAGGGGAGGATAGAGAATGAACCCAATGTTGTGTCCAGGTCCTATGTGGTAAGCAGATCAGCAATTAAATAAGAACAAAAACACCAGAAAGCCCCAGTACTGAAATAACCACTCTGTCCTATCCCTACCAGCACCACTCCCCCAAATCCTCCTTCTGCAAACCAACACCAACGTGATGATCAAGGATTAAAAGGTATAAATCTGCAAAGGTAAAGAAAACACAAGAGGAATCAATGATGGACAAGAAATGTCAACATCGTTTTAGAAGATGGTAGAATATTTTTGAGATTCAGAGACTTTTCTGTGTACAGAACATTGGAAGATAAAGGTAATATGACCCAGAAATAAGCACAATAAGACAGAGAGGGAAGAAGGATAAGAAAGAGGATTGCTACCAGGTGGAAAAGTATCAGTTAATAGGAGATCGAGAAAGGGAGAATTGAAGAAAGAGAAGGAAGAACATGTTAAAGACAGATATGAGAACATCTAACAGAGTTGAAGGAAAGAAGTCTCTACGTTGAAAGGAGCCCACCAAAGGGCCAACACAATGAGTGAAAAAGACCCATGAGGTGTCATGAAGTTTCAGAATTTCTGGGATAGAGAAAATATCCTAAAAGCTTCCAGAAAGGGAGGGAGGCGCAAGATGGTGGAGGAGTAGGAGACCTGAAGATCATCAGGTCACAGGAGTTCAGCTAGATAGTTCTCAAACCATTCTGAACACCTTCAAACTCAACAGGAGATGGAAGAGAAGAAGAACAGCAATTCTAGGAACAGAAAATTGATGACTTTCTTGAAGGTAGGATGTGCAGGGAAGTGAATCCAAGGCAACATATGGGAAGAGAGACTGCAGAGGGAGGGGCCAGCTCCCAGCAAGCTGTAGAGCAACAGTACAAAATCGGAACTTTTAGAAATCTACTCCACTGACAGGTGTCACTCCAGAGGCTAAGTGAGGGATGGAGCCCTCATGAGCACAGTGTGGTCTCAGGACCCTCAGGGTCACAAAAAGACTAAGGGTGTCTGAGTGTAGCAGAGCTCCCAGGTATAAGAGCGGAGAAGCCAGCTACAGAGATGGAGCCAAGGCTTGGGCTTTCAGCTTGGGGTTACCTTAAATCATGATCCAAGGCATAGTAAGACCACTGCTCTTCAAGCAGGAACCCAACAAGTGGCAGATCTGGGGAGACTCACCTTTCTCCCCAGGGGAGCAGCGCATGAGTACAGTGCAGGAATTGGCTGGGTTTGGAGACTCCAAACCTCCAATGGGGCTGTGTGCCAGAGGTAGAAATGCTCAGTCACAGGTGGATGAGCACGGAGTGCAGCCAGAAACCAGGGAGACAGGAGGGATTGACTGCTTTTGGTGCACTGAGGGGTGGGTCTCTGAGCTGTTGACTCCACTGGGCAAAAGATTGAGAGGGTGCCATCTTCATTCTCGTCCTCCAAAGCTCTACAGAAAGCATTCAGGGAACAAAAGCTCCTGAGAGCAAACCCAAGCAGATTACTCAGCCTGACTCCTGGCAAGAGTGGTGCAATTCTGCCTTGGGCAAAGACATTTGAGAATGACTGCAACTCATCCTTCCCCCAGAAGATCGGGAAGAACATCCAAACAAGACCAAGTTCACCAACCAACGAGAACTGCAAAACCTCAGAGATATGGGAATACAGCACATAGAATTCATGGCTTTTCCCCATGATTCTTTAGTCCTTCAAAGTTAAATTTTTTTAATTTTATGTTTTTTATTCTATTTTTTAAGTTTTTCATCTTTCTTACTTTATTTTTTTTAACTATTTTATCTTATCAATACCTTTTAAAAAACGTTTTAAATTTGTATTGTTATGGTCATTTTCTATCCTTTCTTTGTATTTAACCTTCTTTTTTGTATGCATACAGGTTTTTCTTTCTTTAAAATTTCGGCATAGTTTCTTCTAACAGATCAAAATACACTCTAATCTGGTGTATAGCTTTGTTCTAGTCTCCAGCCTGATCACGTTCTTTCCTCTTTTTTATTTTCTTTTTTCTTATTTCAACCAACTTCTTATCTTATCAATTACTTTTTTAGAATCTTTTTAAATTTTCATCTTTACAGTTATATTCCATCCCTTCATTGTGTTTACCCTTATTTTTGTGTATATATATATATATATATATATATATATATATAAGTTTTTCCAAAAACTTATGATTTGTCCACTGAAGTGGACAAATCATTGGACAAAGCAGTTTCATCTAATGGACCAAAATACACCCAAAATCAAGTGTGTGGCCCTGTCCTAGTCAATAGTCTATATATAAAAGATTTTTATCTATTTATTTATTTGTCAGAGAGAAAGATAGAAAGCACAAACAGGCAGAGTGGCAGGCAGAGGCAGAGAGAGAAGCATGCTCCTTGCTGAGCAAGGAGCCCATTGTGGGACTCAATCCCAGGACCCTGGGATCATGATCTGAGGCAAAGGCAGCAGCTTAACCAGGTGTCCAATATATATTTATATTTTTTCCTCCTTTCTTATTCCCCTGGTTTTGGATCTCTTCTGATTTGGTTAGTGTATATTTTTCTGGGGTTATTGCTACCCTTTTAGTATTTTGTTCTCTCATTCATCTAGTCTTATTGGGATAAAATTACAAAGTGGAAAAACACACCTCAAAAAAAAGAACAAGAGGTAGTACCAATGGTTAGGGACCTAATCAGTATGAACATTAGTAAGATGCTAGAAATAGAGTTCAGAATGATGATTATCAAGGTGCTAGCTGGGCTCAAAAAAAAATATGGAAGATACTAGAGAATTCCTTTCTGGAGAAATAAAATCCTTTTCTGGAAAAATAAAAGAACTAAAATCTAACCAAGTTGAAATTTAAAAAGCTGTTACTGATGTACAATAAAAAAATGGAGGCTCTTACTGCTAGGATAAATGAGGCAGAAGAGAGAATTAGTGATATAGAAGACCAAATGATGAAGAATAAAGAGGCTGAGAAAAAAAGACAAACAACTACTGGACCACAAAGGGAGAATTCGAGAGATAAGTGTTATCATAAGATCAAATAGTATTAGAATAATTGGGATTTCAGAAGAAAGAGAGAGAGGGGCAGAAGGTATATTGGAGCAAATTATAGCAGAGAATTTCTCTAATTTGACAAAGGGACAAGCAACAAAATCCAGGAGGCACAAATAACCCCCCTCAAAATCAATAAAAATAAGTCCATGCTTTGTCACCTAATAGTAAAATTTACAAGTCCCAGTGACAAAGGGAAAATCCTGAAAGCAGCTCAAGACAAGAGGTCTGTAACCTACAATGGTAGAAATATCAGATTGGCAACAGACCTAGCCACAAAGTTCTGCCAGTCCAGAAAGGATTGGCATGATATATTCAGACCACTAAATGAGAAAAGTATGCAACCAAGAATACTATATCCAACTAGGCTGTCATTGAAAATAGAAGGAGGGATAAAAAAGTTTCCAGGAAAAATAAAAACTAAAAGAATTCACAAACACTAAACCAGTCCTATAGGAAATATTGAAAGGGGTTGCTCTAAGCAAAGAGAGAGCCTAAAAGTAACAGACCAGAAAGGAACAGAGACAATATACAATAACGGTCATCTTATAGGCAATACAAAGGCACTAAATTCATATCTTCAATAGTTACCTTAATGCAGATGGGCTAAATGCCCCAATCAAAAGACACAGGGTATCAGAATGAATTAAAAAAAAAAAAACCATCAATATTCTATCTGCAAGAAACTCATTTTAGACACAAACACACCTCCAGATTTAAAGTCAGGGGAGGTGGTAGAAAACCATATTCCATGCTAGTGGACATCAAAAGAAAGCTGGGGTGGCAATCCCTATATCAGATATATTAGGTTTTAAGCCAAAGACTCTAATAAGAGATGAGGAAGGACACTATATCATAATTAAAGGTTCTGTCCAACAAGAAGATCTAACAATTTTAAATATCTATGCCCCTAACATGGGTGCAGCCAATCATATAAACCAATTAAAAACAAAATCAAAGAAACACATCAACAATAATACAATAGGAGCGCCTGGGTGGTTCAGTGGGTTAAAGCCTCTGCCTTTGGCTCAGGTCATAATCCCAGGGTCCTGGGATAGAGCCCTGCATTGGGCTCTCTGCTCAGTGGGAAGCCTGCTTCCTCCCTCTCGCACTCTGCCTGCCTCTCCACATACTTGTGATTTCTGTCTGTCAAATATATAAATAAAATCTTTTTTTAAAAAAAGGTAATACAATAATAGTAGGGGGACTTTAACACCCCCCTCACTGAAATGGACAAATCATCTAAGCAAAAGATTAACAAACAAAACTTCCAAACTCATTTTATGAGGCCAGAATTACCTTTATCCCAAAACTAGACAAAAACCCCATCAAAAAAGAGAATTGCAGACCAATATCCTTAATGAACACAGATGCAAAAATTCTTACCAAAATGCTAGCCAGTCAGATCCAACAGTACATTAAAAGGATTATTCACCATAACCAAGTAGAATTTATTCCTGGACTGCAAGTTTGGTTCAATATCCACAAATCAATTAATGTGATAAAATACATTAATAAAAGAAATAACAAGAACCATTTGATACTCAGTAGATGCTAAAAAAGCATTTGACAAAGTACAGCATCCTTTCTTGATCAAAACTCCTCACAGTGTAGAGATAGAAGGTACATACCTCAATATCATCAAAGCCACCTATGAAAAACAACAGCAAATATCATTCTCAATGGGGAAAAACTGAAAGCTTTTCCCCCTAAGGTCAGGAACATGGCATGTTGTCCATTATCACCACTGCTATTCAACATAGTACTAGAAGTCCTAGTCTCAGCAATCAGACAACAAAAAGTAATAAAAGGCATCTGAATCAGCAAAGAAAAAGTCAAACTCTCACTCTTTGCAGATGATATGATACTTTATGTGGAAAACCCAAAAGACTCCACTCCAAAACTGCTAGAACACATACAGGAATTCAGTTAAGTGTCAAGATATAAAATCAATGCACAGAAATCAGTTGCATTTCTATACACCAATAGCAAGACAGAAGAAAGAGAAATTAAGGAGTCCACCCCATTTACTTTTACCCCAAACTGTAAGATACCTAGGAATAAACCTAACCAAAGAGGCGAAGAATCTGTACTCAGAAAACCATAAAGTACTTATGAAAGAAATGGAGGAAGACACAAAAAAATGGAAAAGCATTCCATGCTCATGGATTGGAAGACCAAATATTATGAAAATGTCTATGCTACCTAAAGCAATTTAAGCATTTAATGCAATCCCTATCAAAACACCATCCATTCTTTTCAAAGACATGAACAAATAATCTTAAAATTTATATGGAAACAGAAAAGACCCCAAATTGCCAGAGGAATGTTGAAAAAGAAAACCAAAGTTGGTGGCCTCACAATCCTGGACTTCAAGCTCTATTACACAGCTGTAATCATCAAGACAGTATGGTACTGGCACAAAAACAGACACATTGATCAATGGAACAGAATAGAGAGCCCAGAAATGGACCGTCAACTCTAGGGTCAATCTTCAACAAAGCAGGAAAGAAATGCCCAATGGAAAAAAGACAGTCTCTTCAACAAATTGTGTTGGGAAAATTGGACAGCCACATGCAGAAGAATGAAAATGAACCATTTCCTTACACCACATGCAAAAATAGACTCAAAATGGATGAAAAATCTCAATGTGAGATAGGAATCCATCAATAGGAATCCATCAATATCCTTGAGGAGAACACGGGCAGCAACCTCTTCAACCTCAGCTGCAACAACGTCTTCCTAGAAATATCACCAAAGGCAAGGGAAGCAAAGGCAAAAATAAACTATTGGGACTTCATCAAGATCAAAGCTTTTGCACAGCAATGGAAATAGTCAACAAAACCAAAAGACAACTGACAGAATAGGAGAAGATATTTGCAAATGACCTATCAAATAAAGGGCTAGTATCCAAAATCTATAAAGATCTCATCAAACTCAACACCCAAAGAAAAAAGAATCCAATAAATAAATGGACAGAAGACATGAACAGACATTTCTGCAAAGAAGACATCCAAATGGCCAATAGACACATGAAAAAGTGTTTCACATCACTTGGTGTCAGGGAAATACAAACCAAAACCCCAGTGAGATACCACCTCACACCAGTCAGAATGGCTAAAATGAACAAGTCAGGAAATGACAGAGGTTGATGAGGATGTGAAGAAAGGGGACACCTCCTACACTTTGGTGGGAATACAAGCTAGTGCAGACACTCTGGAAATCAGTATGGAGTTTTCTCAAAAAGTTGAAAATATATCTACCCTATGACTAAGCAATCACACTATTGGGTATTTACCCTAAAGATACAAATGCAGTGATCTGAAGGGCCATGTGCACTGGAATGTTTATAGCAGCAATGTCCACAATAGCCAAACTATGGAAAGAGCTTAGATGTCCATCAAGAGGTGAATGGATAAAGAAGATGTGGTAGATATATACAATGGAAGCCACCAAAAAACCAAAATCTTGCCAGTAGCAACCACATGGAAGGAACTAGAGGGTTATTATGCTAGGTGAAATAAGTCAATCAGAGAAAGACAATGATCATATGCTTTCTCTGATATGAGGTATTTGAGAGGAAGGGTGGGGGATCGTAGGGGAAAGGAGGGAAAAAAATGAAACAAGATAGGACCCGGGAGGGAGACAAACCATAAGAGACTCTTAATCTGAGGAAACAAACTGAGGGCTACTGGGGGGTGGGAGAGAGAGATAGGGTGGCTGGGTTATGGACATTGAGAAAGGTATGTGCTATGGTGAGTGCTGTGAATTGTGTAAGACTGATGATTCACAGACCTGTATCCCTAAAGCAAATAATACATTATAGGTTAATTTTTAAAAGTAAATAAATAAAAACAAAACCTGAAAAACACCTTTGCCAGAAAAAAAAAAAAAAAGCCTCCATAAAGGAAACACAATCAAATATAAAGGACTAAATACCAGAAAGACTTTGGACTTCTCAACAACAGTGGAAGAGAAATAGTTTAAAAATCTAAGAAGCCAATCTGTCAAGAAGATATGCAGAATTAGGACATTTTCAGAAGCACCATGAAAAAATTTATATGTCTCTGGTATGCCTCCAAAAGGAGCTACCATCAAAAGAGTCAATATTAGAAGACGAGGAAAGAGTGAAAATGGAAAAAGAGGGTGATTAGTGGATCTGGAACCTTGTGATCCCATGTAGGAGAGGCATCAGAAGGAATGCCAGGATGTCAGCAGGGTGGACAGTAAGCCCTCTCGATGTTCTAGTGGGGCTCCAGAGGGATGAAAGCAACGGATAATTTACATGATGCTTTTTTAAAAAAAAAAAAAAAGATTATTTATTTATTTATTTATTTGACAGAGAGAGAGAGATCACAAGTAGGCAGAGAGGCAGGCGGGGGGGGGGGCAGGCTCCCTGCTGAGCAAAGAGCCCGATGCGGGGCTCAATCCCAGGACCCTGGGATCATGACCTGAGCTGAAGGCAGAGGCTTTAACCCACTGAGCCACCCAGGCGCCCCTACATGATGCTTTTGATCATAGGTTACACGTTCCTTGGACACTTCAGGAAGAATTAAAGAGTGGTACAAAATGATAACCAAACCAATAATCAAAGTGAGGCAAATATTAACTTCTGGACAATCTAAATATGATATAAGAAAGGGGATATAATTGTTGGCTCAGTGGTGGGCATTTCCATAATGCTAATCATAGTGTTAATAATGAATTTTCTAAATGTAGATCAAATTACCGGTAGCTGGGAGTGAGGAGAAATGAGGTGGGGTATGTACAGCAGCTAAATCTTCACCTCTCAGAACAGAACAACAACAGCTACTGTCTGTAAATGATGAGTCAGGAAGCATCAGTATGTTTATATTCCTTAGAAATATGGAGCTAATTACCAGAAAAATAGAAGGGGTTTAGGAGGGCCGAAGGTGATTGCCTTTAAGGAATAGGAATAGGAGTTAGAGAGACAGAAATATGAAACAAGACACTGTTGATATTTATTTTAATCTTTTTTTAAAAGATTTTATTTATTTATTTGAGAGAGAGAGAAAATGAGAGAGAGAGCATGAGAAGTGGGGGGGTCAGAGGGAGAAGCAGACTCCCCGCTGAGCAGGGAGCTCAATGGAGTCTCAGGGACTCCAGGATCATGACCTGAGCTGAAGGCAGTCGCTCAACCAACTGAGCCACCCAGGAGTCCCTATTAATTTTAATCCTTAAGACCATTAGGCTGTGTGTGTGTGTGTGTGTGTGTGTGTGTGTGTGTGCGTGCATGTACATTCCACAGATAAAAGTTCAAAATGGAAAGAAAAGGCTAAGAAATGTGGTATAAAGAGATTTCCTTTAAAAATCCTCACATCGGGATGCCTGGGTTGGCTCAGTCAATTAAACATCCACCTTTGGCTCAGGTCATGATACCAGGGTCCAGGGATGGGTTCTCTGCTCAGCGGGAAGCCTGCTTCTCCCTCTGCCTGCTGCCCTCCCTGCTTGTGCTCTCTCTCCTTCTCTCCCTCTATCTCTCTCAAATAAATAAATAAAATCATAAATAAATAAGTACACACACATACACACACTGGCATCAACAAGCACTTACATGTGTTATGCCCGAGTTTTCATGTCTGAGAGACCACCAAGGAGCCAAGCACTGATGCAATCACACGAGGGTTTATTCAGCAAGCTTAAGCTTGGGCCCAAGTATACCCGACACAGCAGAGTAGGGACTTGGACCCTGAGCCAGATTACAGTCAGGGTTTTTAAAAGGCAGAGTAGGGGTAGACTCAGTGGTGGGTGAGGACAATAAGGGGTTATGGATGATGTAAGTCTCTAAGGAATTTTGGAAGCGAGGTCTCCAGGACCTTGAGGGGCTAGCTATTATCGGGGAAAAGGTTATTCATTACCAGTAATAAAAATCTTCTCATGAGACCCTCTAGATGTATATCAGTGGGTCATATGCTTGGGAACGATCGCTGACACTATCTTGGAGGGTTAGAGATAAAGTTTCACATTTCTCCCATCAAGTGTCCTTGTTAGTGAGATTTAGGTTTAGAAGAAATTTAACTTTATTTACATTTCCTTCTGCCTCAGCCTCCTTCAGTTTTATGGTGGGGGGCAACAATAGGGCTTAAGGAACTGAGTTATTTGTCTCTTGAAATTGGGCTATTGAGAAGATAGATTCTTTATTGTAAATCACTAGGACATTTGTAAACTGAGGGAGACTCCTGTCTTGCAGGATTGTGGTCTCTGCAAGTTAACTATTTGTTTTTCTTTTAGGGCAGCCAAGGGTTGCTGAGGAATGTCACACATACTACCGAGGGGAGGGGAGCGGGTGGAGAGGGGGGTGTAAGGTGCCAGCTTTTGCTTTGCCAAGATGGCTGTACTTACGTCAGGGCTAGACTCGAGGTGGGTACAGCCCTGTTTTTCTTGGCCTCCACATTTCCCCCTCTCAGAGGAACCTAAGGTAGGACCCAATCATGGGTCCAAGCTGGCTTCAGCAACAAAGTCCTGTGGTTGGTATTGCTGTCTGAGTACCATGAATTGAACCATACTGACTCTGTCTCTGACAAAAGATACTAATCTATTGGTAATTCAGGGCCCAAAGGTAAAGAGGAGAAGGAGGATAATGAGGATTACTTTTCATTCCCCACACTGGTGTAAGAAGAGGGCATAATATAAGTAACATTAGTGGGGTACGTGAGAATGGCGCAGTCTTAGCTTTAGGGGATTGTCCTTCTGGGCTGACTTTTCCATTCTGGGACAAAGTCCTTGAGAACGGCATGTGGGTCAGCTGGCTGGACGTGGGTGTAGTGGACCCAGGGAGTAATCCCATCGACCTTGAGAGTGGTGGGAGTAGTCAGGATCACAATGTGGAAGGCCGTGGCAGTAATTATGTGGAGGCAAGGCGGAACCCAGCTGCTACTGGATCTAGTTTTTTTGTTAAGATAGACTACTAGCCTTTGCCAAGGTCCCAGAGCTCGAGTCAAACCTCCCTTACTCAGTTCATAGAGAGGAGGCGCCATCTCCAGGAACCGTGGTATCCACAGCTGCAGTAGCCCAGTAGCTCCCAAGAAGCTCCCTCTTGGAGATGAAAGCCTAAATAAGTGGCATGGCTCTGACAAAACTGTGTTTTTGTTGCTGACAGCTGATACCCTTTTCCTGCAGAGTCTGTAGGACAGCTCTCATCGCCCGCAAGCCTGACCCATAGTCCTCAGCGGCTATTTCTACTATTCCTACTAACTCAGTCAGATTCTTCCTTTCAAATCCTTCAATTTTCTGAAGTTTCCTCCTTATCTCTGGGGCTGTCTGATTGTCAAAAGCAAGATCGTCTCAATGAGCTATCACTCAACTTCTCTGACGTTGACCTCAAGTTATCTAGCTTAGGTAAACAAATACTTAAAGATAACCAAATCTAGAATTTAACACCCATAAAGGTGCGTTATTAAAACTAATTTTTCTCTCTAAAATAACCCTCATTTCCAGAGATAGCCAAATCAGGACTAATTCATTTGAAAAACAAGTCCAGTTTTAACCAACTTGGCCTAATTATTTACATAAGCTCAGCAAGAACAGTGAGTAATCATATAGATCTTTTAGAATTTGCTTTGCTGGCACGTCTTACAAGGAATCTCTAAGTTGAAATTTTAGTAGCCTCTCCTGGCCAGAAGCCAAACCACGTAGTTGCCATCAGACATGCCTGCAATACCTGTCTATTTGGGCGAATTCCTCTTCCTGAGGTCCTGACGCTGCCAGGGAGTGACATTCTTTACTCACCTGGTGAGGCTGTTGGGAACTCTGTAAGCAAGGTATCAGGCCAACAGTTCCAAAGGGCTTTATGGCTCCAGGTTTCATAAAGTCAACCTTAGTTCCTTAAACTGTCTGGTCATATCTGAGTCTTTTCAAATATGACATTCCAGTCAAAGCCTTGGTAAAATAACCAGTGTTTCCAATGGTGTCCTGTTTCAAGGAGAACAGATTCTTATTGAACTTATGCAAATGACTGATTGCCATGGAAGAATACTTACTGAGACCTTTTGGTTTCAGAGGATTCAGGTAGAGAGAAAAGTTGAATGCCTTGATTCATTTGCAAATAAATATTTTTCCATTTCTGTAAGTCACAGACATCTTAAGAAAAAAGTTTTCTTGGTCTGGAAGAACAAACAGTAGAGAACCAGCAATGTCTAAAATAACAGATACAACACTATAATCTTTTAGTTCATTTAGTCCCATGTTACTAAATCTGGTGAATGCAGCTTTAGTTAGTTTTGGAAATTCTTACCCATTTCAGTTTTAGGATTTTCAAGTATATCAAATATCTGTATTTGTCCTGAAAGTCCTTTATATGAATTTCCTTTAAGATAAAACTCATTTTACAAGAGAATTAAAACAATTACAAATGACAAAAACTCGGAATGGATATGGCTAGAGCTGATGAGACGAGAGTTTACAATTTAGCTGGCAAGGAAATCAGGTTATTTCTGTGACACATAACATTTCCATAATTACAATATCAAGTGATGATCTATCAAAACATTAGGAAATTCATAGGATGTCTAGAATAGTTATAGCCTTTACCCAAATGTAACCCAAAGTTTATGAATGGTTTAGCAGTACTTCATGAGTAACTTAGCATACCAAGGAAAAGCATGAGTTAGATTTAAAACTTAAATCTTGTCAACATTTGCTAAAATCTTATAAAGTTTTAAGGCACATGCCTAAATATAATTAGGGATATACTTATCCCTGATATAGGCAAAATGAGAAAGTGGTTTTTCTGGACAGGCAAAAAGAAAATCATTTACATTTTCTTCTTAACAGCAGATCAATTAATCTAAGAAAACTTTGTCCTTTTGAACAGAGAGAACTTCAGTCTTATACCAGTGTACCTTTAAAACCCATTCATTTCACTTAGTCCATCCTGACCATGCCTAAATTCCTTTTCTGAAGATTTCCCTTCATAAAACTTCTACAAATTTCTTTCATATTCAGGTTTTGTCCCAAGCCATTTCCTTCCAAACAACCATCTCATTTAGGATGAAATTACCTTCTCTTACCCTCAACAAAATGTATTCCCATTCCTTAAATCTTTCTTACATATCTCCTACTTTCCTACATTCAGAGTTGCTTCCTTTATTTCCATCAGTATTAGTTACACTTAGCATTTTGTACTCTTAGAAACACTTTAACCTATAGTCAGTTATTAACCAATTGTGAACGGTTATAACAGTATTCTTTAGATAGCAAATTTATCAATCAGTTAAGCACAAAACACGTTTACTTAACAGATTTAAATATTCTTGGATTTTTTGCCATAAGAAGTCAAAAGCACAAACCTACATCCAGTAATTAATGACTTAGCATTTTATCCTGTTTGATTAAGACCTAGATGTCCATAATTTAATTCCATTTGTCATCCAACCAAAACTTTAAAGTTTCAGGTTACCAAAGACTTTGAAAGCTATCTCAGCAATTACCCATTAAAACTTTGAGACAGACAATTAACCATCAGTTTAGTCATCTCTTTGCTAACAAATTTTAACAAATAACACGAGCTTATTGGACCTTCAGTAAATTTCAAAGTTTCACATTTAGGGCTTAAAAGACAGGTCTATCTTAATTAAACCAACAAACTTAACTTAGTTCAAATACTGATTTACATTCCGCCTGGGCCCACTCCACTTTGAATGTTTACCTGAGACACGGGTGGGAAGATCCAGAGTGCGGGGTGTTAGGTCAGGGGGCTGCTCTTTTTGCTCCTTGACAGTGAAGAGAGAAGGAGCCATGGTGCATGGTCTAGAGGCTAGTCATGCAGGCTGCACACACGTTGGTGCACAAAACAGGAGAAGGGGGAGACAGAAGAAACAAAGTGCTGCCAGGAGGCAGAGAAAGGATTCCTGGTTTCAGAGCTCATCACCCGCAACAGAGGAGCAGACGCCATGCTTTCCCACCAGCAAGGAGGGAGGGGCTAAGCAGTCTAAGTTGGGCCAGAGAAGATAGGGAATTTCCCCAAAACAAAAGGAGTTTCGTCAGCTGCTTGGGAATATTCCTTAAAGTCTCTGTCTTGAGTTAGACTAACCCCAGCTGGCTCCAATTATAGCCCTTAACATGGGAAATGAGTGAGAGAGAAGCCCCACATCTATTAGACCACCAAGGAGAACATAGATAAAATCAAGAGTCCCCTTTGCTAGGGGTAGCCCAGCAACCTGGGTTTATTAGAAGGCCTATTATTCTGCAAAAGGCCCTTAGATTGGGGTCCTGGTGCAAAGCAATGACCACAACAAGACAAAGACACCAATGACAATAAGAACACATTTACAAAGACAAACAATCCAGCACAGCCACAAAGACAAAACTGAAAGGAAGTTAAGGGAGAATCCCACCACGATGGCAGCCGGCTCTCCTCACACTCACAGATGAGGATCTTGTCCTCCAGGCGGGGGTAAGGGACGTCTCATCCAAAGGGGCAAGGGATGTCTCTTCCAAAAATCTCCATAAACTTAACAAACAGCACAACAGACAACAAAAACAAGATGCCTGACTGCCTAGGGGGACTCGAACCCCCTGGCTGCCTTGGGGGACCATGAACCCCCTGGTGACCAACCGCTTAGGGGAACTCTCACTCCCCCTGAAACAGTGGGGACTGTAACCCTCTGAAACGGCGGGGGACTCGAACCCCCTGTGGGGGCAAGGGACATCTCCACAAGACCCCGTGGTCGATGGCCTGCCATGTATCCGCTTGAGCCAACGTCAACCCTAGTACAAGTTGGAATTCCTATGGGTAAAAAAATGCAGATTGGAGCTCTCAAAGTGTACGTGTAAACAGATGACAACGAGTGCACTCACCAGCGGGCACAAGACCCTCTGGGTTGGGGTACTGGGAGTCTCCCAGATCTCAGTAGAACCTCCAAATGTTATGCCTGCGTTTTCACGTCTGAGAGACCACCAAGGAGCCAAGCACTGATGCAATCACATGAGGGTTTATTCAGCAAGCTTAAGCTTGGGCCCCAATACCTGACATAGGGGTGTAGAGACTTGGACCCCGAGCCAGATTACAGTCAGGATTTTTAAAAGGCAGAGTAGGGTGAGGACAAAAGGGGGTTATGGATGATGTAAGTCTCTAAGTGTAAGAAAGGGTTGGCATGAGAACGGCCATCTCAAAGGCCGGGAAGTCATTTTACGGAGTTGAGGGAGGAAGGACTAGGGGAAGCTTGGTAAACAAGCTTGATAAACAAGCTAGAAAAACAAGTTTTGGAAAACAAGTCAATCCTAAGCACCAGAATACAGGTGGCTGCAGACTAGATGCATTGGTAAAGAGCTTGTTTCACTAAACCACCTGGGGTGACGCAAAGGTAAGCTGTCAGAGTGTGGCGCCAGGTGTGAAAGGAGCTATGGACAATTGCTGTGTGTTAAGTGCTTTAGAAATGCTATATTAGCACTTGGCTTTGAGTACTTGGGGTCCTTGTTGAAACCTGCTGCGCCGGGCAGATACTTGAACCCCAGCTAGCTGGAAATAAACGTCACTGTGTGACTTGCATTATCGAGAGTGTTCTCTGTCTAATTGAGGGGTGGTCGACTCCATACCCTAACATTTGGAGGTTCCACCAAGATCTTAAGACCCTCCTCAGAGAGACAGACAACTCCCCAATACCGAGGTTTAACTAAAGGAACCACGGAAGGAGGATTGGCCACCTCCGAGAGGGGAGGACAGAAACGGGTCCTCGACCAGAGACTGAAACAGGTCTCTGCCCGGTCCCAATTAAGAATTCTCATGGGAAGGAAAAAGCAGGTTGCGACCCTGGAGGCTCCATTACTGGAAGTCGCTGGAGACATACGTACAAAAGGGTGCCAGAACAACTCCCACAGTGGACGCCATTTGGACAGCCAGGTAAGGATCCTGAGTGTTGTGTGAGTGGGATGGCACCTGTGGATGTGATGTGGCTGACTGGCCAGTGGGTGTTAGAAAACTCGTTTCAAACTTGTGTGTTTGCTGGCTTTGTGTCTCTTGTCTTTTCCTGGCTTCTTTTTGTAATAATAATGGGACAGACTCAGGTAACACCTAAGACCCTGCTCCTGAACCACTTCCCTGAGATCCGCTCCAAGGCTCATGATTATGGCGTGGGAGTAAAAAAGGTAAGTTTGATACCCTCTGCTCTGCAGAATGGCCTACTTTTAAGGTGGGCTGGCCACCCCAGGGGAACCTTTTCTCTGGTCATTATTAAGAAAGTCCATTGAGATATCACCTTACACAGTTAGAATGGCCAAAATTAGCAAGACAGGAAATAACATGTGTTGGAGGGGATGTGGAGAAAGGGGAACCCTCTTACACTGTTGGTGGGAATGCAAGTTGGTGCAGCCTCTTTGGAGAACAGTGTGGAAATTCCTCAAGAAATTAAAAATAGAGCTTCCCTATGACCCTGCCATTGCACTACTGGGTATTTACCCCAAAGATACAGATGTAGTGAAAAGAAGGGCCATCTGTACCCCAATGTTTATAGCAGCAATGGCCACAGTCACCAAACTGTGGAAAGAACCAAGATGCCCTTCAACGGATGACTGGATAAGGAAGATGTGGTCCATATACACTATGGAGTATTATGCCTCCATCAGAAAGGATGAATACCAAACTTTTCTAGCAACATGGATGGGACTGGAAGAGATTATGCTGAGTGAAATAAGTCAAGCAGAGAGAGTCAATTATCATATGGTTTCACTTATTTGTGGAGCATAACAAATAGCATGGAGGACATGGGGAGTTAGGAGAAGGGAGTTGGGGGGGAAATTGGCAGGAGAGGTGAGCCATGAGAGACTATGGACTCTGAAAAACAATCTGAGGGTTTAGAAGCGGGGGGGGGGGGGGGAGGTTGGGGTACCAGGTGGTGGGTATTACAGAGGGCACGGATTGCATGGAGCACTGGGTGTGGTGCAAAAACAATGAATACTGTTATGCTGAAAATAAAAAATAAATTAAAAACAAAAAACAAAAAAAATCAATTGTTTGAAAGGAAGCAAGGAAGAAATAAAGCAAAAAAAAGCAAAAAGAAAAAGAAAAAGAAAGTCCGAGAGTGGTCAACCAGCTCACCCGGACCAAAATCCCTATATCTTTATGTGGCAAGCTTTGGCAGAGAGTCCTCCCTCCTGGCTGAAACCATTTGTCCACAAGAAGCGGGAGGATCCGCCCCCCCCCCCCCCCCCCCCCCCCCCCCCCCC
>NC_081571.1:25582609-25634594 GCF_022355385.1 Mustela nigripes
CCCCCCCCCCCCCCCCCCGTGCTCTCGGGGCACCCCCACCACTCTACTGCACCCGCTCTTATCGCCCAACCGAAATTCCTGGGGAACCCATCCAAGAAACCTGTCTTACAGGAAGGGTCGGACCTGTACCCCTCCCTGATAGACCTAGATTTTGAAGAAACCCCTCCTCCATACGCACCTGTGGCGCCGCTCCAACCTGAAGCAGCCGCCCCTCCCGAGCCCCCTCACTCATCCGCCTCCCGCTCAGCTCCCCTGGTCCCGGCCCAGGGACCGGTGTGGGAATTAAGGTCTCCTAGGCACCGGGAGGAGACCCCAGAAGAGGAACCATCCTCCTCCACCTCAGCCAGGGCACCCATTCTCCCCGTAGGGGCCCTGGGAGGTACTGGCCCAGATGGGGAACAATCTTACCAGTATTGGCCCTTTTCAAGCAGTGATCTGTATAACTGGAAGTCTCAAAACCCCCTTTTCTCTGAAGACCCGAGGGGCCTGACTGACCTGTTTGAGTCTGTCATGCATATACATAGCCCCACATGGGGCGATTGCCAGCAGCTCCTTAAGACCTTGTTCACTACGGAAGAGCGCGAGCCGATCCTCACGGAGGCCAGAAAGAATCTCCCCCCGCGACAACTGACGGCCAACGACCTTGCCGAACCTGGAACGTGGAAGGTAGGGAGCGTCTCCGAGTTTACCGCCAGACTCTTAGGGCAGGTCTCCGAGCAGCGGCACGCCGCCCCACCAATTTGGCTAAGGTAAAAGCTGTGATACAAGCGGAAATGGAAAGCCCAGCTGTGTTCTTAGAACGACTCTATGATGCTTATAGGCACTACACCCCTTTGGACCCCCTGGCAGAGGAGAATCAGTCAGCTGTAATGATGTCTTTTATAAACCAGGCTGCCCCAGATATTAGAAAGAAATATAAGCAGGAAGGATTGGGGGAAATGACCATTCAGGATCTGATGAAAGTGGCAGAGAGAGTTTTTAACACTCGGGAGACTCCGGAGGAAAGGATCAGAAAGGAAAATAAGGAGTTAAGAGAAAGAATTAGGAAAGAGGACAGAGAGCATCTGAATAGGGAGAACAAAAGGCAGCAAAAGGAGATGGCTAAGATCCTCCTGGCAGGGGTGCAGGGCACAGCCCAGGCAGGACCGGGTCCAGCTGGACCAACCTGACCTCAAAAACTGCGGCCCAGGCTAGATAGGGGGCAATGCATGAACTCCAAAGAATATGGACATTGGAAGAAGGAATGCCCCAAGCGCCAGGACCAGACCGGACGGGACGCTCGGGTTTTGCTGGCAGGAATGGACAGGGACTAGGGGAGACGGGACTCGGATCTCCTCCCCGAGTCTTGGGTAACTGTGTATGTGGAGGGGAAACCAGTGGGATTCATGGTGGACACAGGAGCCCAGTACTCAGTTTTAAAGAAGCCCATGGAGCCCCTATCTCAGAAAACCAGCCTGGTGCAGGGGGCAACTGGGTCCAAGGCTTATCAAGGCACCAGTAGGCGCTGGGTGGACTTGGGCCATCACCAAGTGGCCCACTCCTTCCTGGTTATCCCTGAATGCCCAGCCCCCCTGTTGGGGCGTGATCTCCTAACCAAAGTCCAGGCCCGTATCCGCTTTGAGCCGGATAGCATCAAAGTAATGGACGGCCAGGAATAGGCCTTTCATGTTTTGACCTTGTCCCTCGCAGATGAGCATCGCCTGTTTGTCCTGCAGGACACCTCCTCCCCCATAGAATGGCCCCATGAGATGGATTACTGGCTTAGAACGTACCCTCAGGCATGGGCAGAGATAGCATTATGGGTCTGGCGACCCACCGAACACCAGTAGTGGTGGAAGTGAAAGCCTCTGCCCAGCCTATCCAGATCCGCCAGTACCCCATGCCCACTGAGGCATGAAAAGGGATTGCCCCACACATTAACCGCCTCTTAGAAGCTGGGTTACTGAAACCCTGCCACTCTGCCTGGAACACCCCGCTTCTCCCCATTAAGAAACCAGGGGGAAAGGATTACAGGCCAGTCCAGGACTTGAGGGGAGTAAATAAGAGGATCGAGGACATCCACCACACGGTCCCCAACCCTTAAACCCTGCTAAGTCACTTACCCCCTTCATATATTTGGTATACTACCCTGGACCTAAAGGATAGCCCTGGCACCCAGCAGTCAACACATTTTTGCCTTCTAATGGCATGATGACATTACAGGAACCTCCAGAGAGTTAACCTGGACTAGACTACCACAAGGCTTCAAAAACTCTCCTACTCTGTTTAATGAAGCCTTAAATCAGGATCTGGACTCGTTCCACGGGAGTCGTGACTCAGTTACACTCTTCAGTTACACTCCTGCAATACGTAGATGACTTGCTTCTGGCAGCCGCCACCGAGGCTGAGTGCCAACGGGCCACTGGAGACCTCCTCCAGGAACTGGGACAATTGGGCTAGGGGTCCAGCACAATATGCAGGCAGACAGTCACCTACCTGGGGTATAAATTGAAGGAAGGGACCAGATGGTTAACAGAGGCTACGAAAGAGACTATTCTCAGGCTCCCAATCCCAACCTCGACCCAAGAAGTCTGGGAGTTTCCAGAGACAGCGGGCTACTGCCGGCTATGGATTCTGGGGTATGCTGAGATAGTGAAGCCCCTGTATGAGGCAACCAAAGATAAGGCCTGGGGGTGAAACAGCAAAAGGCCTTTGATGAACTTAAGACTGCCCTCTTAAAGACACCAGCCCTGTCGTTGCCAGACCCTCTGAAGCCCTTCACCCTCTTCATTGTCGACGAGAGGAGGGGGATAGCAAAAGAGGTTCTGATGCAGTGCCTGGGGCCATGGAAGCGCCTGGTTGCCTACTTATCTAAGAGATTAGACCCAGTAGCTTCAGGATGGCCCCTTGCCTAAGGATCTTCGCGGCAGTAGCCCTGATGGTAAAGGATGCAGACAAACTCACTTTCGGGCAGCATCTGAAGGTAGTAACTCCCCATGCGATCGAGGGAGTCCTGAAACATCCCGCCGGCAGGTGGATGACCAATGCTTGCCTGACCCATTACCAAGGACTCTTGTTAGATGCACCTCGGATCATCTTTACTGAACCAACTGCACTGAATCCAGCCACCCTGCTGCCAACCCCGGATCTAGAAGCCCTCCTGCATGACTGCCAGGAGATCATGACAGAAATTACCCAGGTGCACCCCGACCTCCAGGACACCGCCCTCCCCAACAGTGAGCTGGTGTGGTTCACTGATGGAAGCAGCTTCATCATGGATGGGGTGCGAAGGGCGGGTGCGGCAGTGGTGGACCAAGACGGGAATGTCGTTTGGAGTGCCTCGCTTCCCCCGGGGACCTCAGCCCAAAAGGCTGAACTGATTGCCCTAGCGGAGGCGTTAGAATGGGCTGAAGGGAAATGGGTGTCTGTTTACACCGATAGCCACTACGCTTTCGGCACTGTCCATGTGCATGGCGCCATCTACCGGGAGAGGGGCTTTGTTACAGCGGAGGGAAAGGAACTGCGTAATCTCCCAGAGGTGCAGAGGCGACTGGCGGCAGTGCAAAAGCCCCGGGCAGTTGCAGTTGTTCACCTCCCTGGACACCAGTCTGCCCGGACCTCGGAGGCTGAAGGAAACCGGCGAGCGGATGAGGCCGCCGAAAAGGCAGCAATAGCTTCACCAACTTTGGCACTCGCCCTGCCCGCAACTGAGCGCCCACGCTTGCCCCCGTGACCTGACTACACCCCAGAGGATATGCAATGGATCCAAAACCACCACTGCCCAGAGCCTGATAGGCATGGGTGGCATCGGGATTCAGAGGGAATCTACAGGCAAAGTAGGACTGTTCCTGCTTTCCAACCTGCACCAAGCCACCCATTTAGGAAAGAGAAAACTGCTGACAATTCTTGAGTCTGCGTGCCTCCGGTTCCCGGGACAAACAACCCAAATCCAGGAGATCGTGGATCAGTGTATCGGATGCCAGGCTATGAAACCCAGTAAGAAGGGACCCCTACATACAGGTATGAGGGTACGGGGGAGGGCACCAGGACGAAGTTGGGAGGTGGATTTTACTGAGGTAAAACCTGGGAGGTATGGGTGTCTAAGTACTTGCTGGGATTGGTTGACACCTTTTCAGGCTGGGTGGACGTTTTCCCCACCAAACGAGAGACTGCCCAGGTTGTCGCTAAGGCATTACTAGAAGAAATCATATCCAGATATGGTGTCCCGAGGTTTTAGGGTCCGATAACGGCCCGGCGTTCATCAGCAAAGTCCTACAAGGACTGGCCCAAGTGGTGGGGACCAATTGGAAGTTACATTGTGATTATAGTCCCCAGAGCTCCGGGCAGGTAAAAGGATGAATCGAACCTTAAAAGACACCTTATTTAAATTAACCATCGAGACTGGCATGACCCTCCTACCCTATGCCATATTCCGGGTTCAGAACTCCCCTTATGTGCATGGATTAACTTCCTTCGAAATTCTATATGGGAGACCACCCCCCGTTATTGTCTGTGCCTTGCCAGACCAAGACTCTAATGTGACCCCAAATTATCTGGCCAGTTTGAAGGCCCTACAGGAGGTTCAGTGTGAAATCTGGCCCATGGTGCGCTTTTTGTATGAGACCAGGGATACACCGAATCCAGAACATGGTATTGTCCCAGGGGATTGGGTATGGGTAAGGAGACACAGGTCCCGAACCTTAGAAGAAAGATGGAAAGGTCCTTATGTGGTTGTTCTGGTTACCCCCACTGCCTTAAAGGTTGACGGCATTGGGCCTTGGGTCCACCACTCCCACGTATGCCGAGCCACCCAGCCGGAGCAGAGACAAGCCAGGGGGTGGACTGTGCAAGAATACCCTGATAACCTCCTGATTCTATAACTCTCCAGACCTCGGGGACGCACCGAATCTCCCGTCTAGTCTAATGATGAAGTGGCTGCTGGTCCTGACCCTGCTCAACGACTGGAAAAGGAACCATGCAGAAACCAAACCTCGTCAGCCTTATAAGCAGACATGGATCCTGACCAATGGAGAGACTGGTAGGACTCTCAACGAAATCACCCGCATGGCCCCACTAGCCACATGGTGGCCAGACTTAACCTTCTGCTTCAGGGATATCAACCCTCATTACGAGTCCAGGGCACCCAATTTAGCTCGAAGCTATGGATTCTATGCCTGCCCGGGACACTCTAAGGGCTGATAATGTGGGGGCGGGGAGGTCCAGTATTCCTTCTGTAAGAGTTGGGCCTGTGTCACCTCTAATGATGGGGATTGGAGGTGGGCGGTTTCACGACCAGACTCTCTAAAATTTGCTTTTGTTAATTAAGGGAAGCTTAGAGAGGCAGCTGTTCCTCTCCTTCGAGGGCCTTGTTCCCCTATGACTTAGACAGGATCCAAGTTCAGTTCACTGACCAGGGAAGACAGGAAGGAGTTAAAAACTGGATTCAAGGAAAACAGTGAGCAATAGTGTTCTACAAATACCGGGGACATGTGAGATCCACTATTTTTGTTAGATTGAAGGTTGAGGCAGTAGAGATGGGCAATACTCCTGTAGGTCCAAATAGGGTGCTGGCTCCTCCGGCTGGCCAAAAGGCTCCTCCAGCTTCCCCTGCCCCTACCAAGAACCCAGGTTAAAAAAAAAAAATCACAAAGAGGACCATAAGACCCCAGACTAACACCCCTATAATCTCCCTGGCACCTACTACACAGGCCGTTGAAGACTCTGTATGGAAACTAATGCTTACTATGTATGGGACCCTTAACGCCACCAGCCCTAATCTCACGGCCTCATGTTGGATGTGTTATGATGTGAAGCCTCCGTTTTATGAAGCAATAGGGCTAAATGCCACCTATAATCTATTATCAAAGGAGAGCCCCTCTCAATGTTCATGGGGGGACTGTAAAATCGGTCTAACCCTACAGTGAGTGAGTGGTAACAGAACCCGCCTAGGGAGAGTGTTACATGTTAAACGAAGTCTTTGCACTTCCATAGATAACACCCCTAGTTGGAAAGGTGGCCCAAAGTGGCTAATCCCAGAAAATAATGGATGGTGGATATGTTCAAAGACTGGCCTCACCCCGTGCCTCCTGACCTCGGTCTTTAATGCCTCTGAGGAGTTCTGTGTCCTGGTGGCTGTGATGCCCCGCATCCTCTACCACCCTGAGGAACACATGTATTCTCATTGGAGTAAAGGCACAAGTGAGAGAAGTAAAAGAGAGCCCATCACTGCACTATTGCTACCTTGTTCAGGTTAGGAGTAGCTGGAGTTGGGACTGGCATAGCCTCCCTGGTTATTCAACAACAGGAATGACCTCTCTGAGGGCAGCCATAGATGAGGATCTAGAAAGAATAGAGACCTCGATAAGTCATTTAGAAAAATCTCTCACCTCCCTGTCCAAGGTGGTACTCCAAAATAGAAGAGAGCTTGATTTGTTGCTCCTCCAACAAGGGGGACTATGTGCCGCATTAGGAGAAGAATGCTGCTTTTATGCTGACCAAACTGGGGTAGTAAAAGAATCCATGGCTAAGGTGAGAGAAGGATTAGCCAACAGGAAGAAGGAGAGGGAGGCACGGGAGAACTGGTTTGAGGCTTGGTTTAATAGGACCCCCTGGTTCACCACCTTGGTTTCTACCTTAGTTGGCCCATTTGTTTTGCTTATGCTCATTCTAACTTTTGGCCCTTGCATTCTGAATAAGCTTATTAATTTTGTAAAAGATTGTGTTAATGCCGTCCAGCTCATGGTTTTAAGACAGCAGGATGAGAAATTGCCTGCTCCTGAGGGCCCCTACGACTGCTTTATCAATGAGCAGGATTCCTCATTATAAACAACTAAAGGGGGGAATGTATGAATGGGTTGGCATGAGAACGGCCATCTTGAAGGCCGGGAAGCCATTTTACTGAGTTGAGGGAGGAAGGACTAGGGGAAGCTTGAAAAACAAGCTAGAAATACAAGTTTTGGAAAACAAGTCAATCCTAAGCACCAGAATACAGGCGGCTGTGGACTAGATGCATTGGTAAAGAGCTTATCTCACTAAACCACCTGGGGGTGATGCAAAGGTAAGCTGTCAAGTGTGGCGCCAGGTGTGAATGGAGCTATGGACAATTGCTGTGTGTTAAGTGCTTTGGAAATGCTATATGAGCCCTTGGCTTTGAGTACTTGGGGTCCTTGTTGAAACCCGCTGCACCAGGCAGATACTTGAACCCCAGCTAGCTGGAAATAAACGTCCCTGTGTGACTTGCATTATCGAGAGTGTTCTCTGTCTAATTGAGGGGTGGTCGACTCCATACCCTAACACTAAGGAATTTTGGAAGCGAGGTCTCCAGGACCTTGAGGGGCTAGCTACTGTCTGGGGAAAAGGTTATTCATTACCAGTAATAAAAATCTTCTTGTGAGACCCTCTAGATGTATATCAGTGGGTCATATGCTTGGGAACGATCGCTGACACTATCTTGGAGGGTTAGAGATAAAGTTTCACATTTCTCCCATCAAGTGTCCTTGTTAGTGAGATTTAGGTTTAGAAGAAATTTAATTTTATTTACATTTCCTTCTGCCTCAGCCTCCTTCAGTTTTATGGTGGGGAGGGCAACAATAGGGCTTAAGGAACTGAGTTATTTGTCTCTTGAAATTGGGCTATTGAGAAGATAGATTCTTTGTTGTAAATCACTAGGACATTTGTAAAGTGAGGGAGACTCCTGTCTTGCAGGATTGTGATCTCTGCAAGTTAACTATTTGCTTTTCTTTTAGGGCAGCCAGGGGTTGCCAAGGAATGTCACACATACTACTGAGGGGAGGGGAGTGGGGGGAGAGGGGGTGCAAGGTGCCAGCTTTTGCTTTGCCAAGATGGCTGTACTTACGTCAGGGCTAGACTCGAGGTGGGTACAGCCCTGTTTTTCTTGGCCTCCACAACATGGGATCTAAGATGTAAGCTTTAGCTATTTGAAAAGTGCCCTCATGTGGCCCCCTTCATCCCAAACACCGAATTCAGGGCCGTTCATCCTCCCCTCAGGCCTCCCTTCAGACTCCTACTTGGTAAGTTGCCTGGGCAAACAGAAGCTGTTTGCTCTGCTTATGCAGGCACTGAAGGTTTGCTCCAGAAAAAGGTATGTGTGCTGTTCAGTAGCTGATAAAATGTATCTCCCAAATCCCCTCGACCCTTCAGGCCTTTGCCAAAAGACACCTCCAGCTGCCTGCTGACAGCCTGAAGTGATTCCAGAATGTTCAGGTTTGCATCGTGATTTGAGGGCTCCAGGCTTTTTTGCCTTTGAAGTCTCTTCCTCCTTAAAAAAATTAATTAATTAATTAATTAATTAAACATTTTATCTTGTGACTGCACCAGTATAAAGATCGATATAATGTGGACTGGATTCATTGCCATTTGTTCATTAACAAGTGCGTTTTTTTCTTCTGATCTAAAGAGAAATTAAAATATTATCATAGGCCCCTAAAAGTCTCACAGGCTTTGGGCCCTAGGCCAGCTGCGCCTAACCCTTGAGAACCTGAGGCGACAAGAGGGGAGAGCCTACCAAAGCGATCTGCCACCCTCTGCAGATTCTGAGAGAAAAGTGTCAAAAGCAAAGAAATGGTAAAACCCAGATGGGACAAAGTAATGGCTACACACTAGCAGGGCTTTGATAGGCCGTTAGTCTGTGCACTGTACTAAGGAATTTGCAGACACATCCAGGGAGGCGAGCCTCTGGTCCACTAACTTCCAGTGGCCCCAGAGGTTAGGTTCATGTCCAAGTTCACCCCGCCATCAATGGCAAGGACCTGTGACCACCAAGCCTGGCCCTTTCCACCTGCCTGTGCCCGGCTTCCAGAGGGGGGCAATCTGCACCTGCTTAGGCCACCCTCTGAGTCCTCCCTTCTCTATCTCTCGATGCTCTGCTGGGAAAATTAGCATCAATGACCATCAATGGAGCAGTCAGAGTCTGAACGACTGTAGAACTCTGTGAGTACACATTCCTTTGTATCTAGAAAGATCAGAATTTTGGTGACCCATTTGCCTTATTGGGGCCCCGCGTTCCTATTCCGTTGGTCTTGTGAGTTGGCCCCAGGGGGCGAAGGCTGGGGTTGCACCTTGGATGGATGGTTACTCCCTGAGATATGAAACTCAGATGAAGTCACAGTGGGCCAGTAATTCCAACTCCCCTCATTTTGCTCAGCCATTACCCATTTCTATGTCTAAGAGGGACTCCGGAGTGGGGGAAGTGACAATTTGTGTTTATATAGAATACCAGCTTGAAGTTAATTAATTAAAACATTAAGCTACCCCAACAAATCCTACTGTAAAAGCCAGAAAGCTAAACCATGGTGCACTTCATTTGACATAAATTATTTGGGCTGCAGTAAAACCTTGCAACAGGCCTCTTAAACCTCACGACCTATCACCTGAGGAAATTCTTCTCTGTAGGAAGACCCACTCATTTATTCCAGCACAGTGATTCTCTTTCCCACCCCTCCTACCCTCCCATCCACCACCACACCCACGCCCTCCCCAGCCAAAAAACACTCCCAGACTAAAAAAGAAAAAAAAGTCCTCAGTAAAAGAGAGACTTTTCCTGAAGTTATTGAGAGACCATGCAAGGATGGATTGAATACCCAAGCTGGTGAGACACCAGCCCCCACACCCTTTGGGCTTCTATAACACACTGGAAAACTGTAAAGAAATCACCCAGTGAAGGAAAGGCAGGCTTGTGGCAGAAATGGATGAAGAGACAGAAAGCACCAAGAAGTTCATGTTCACAGTAAATACTGGGACTGAGCCGCAAACTGCTCACCACTGGTTACCTTAGGGAAATAGTTACCTTGGGGAAATAGAAAAGGAGTAGGAGAGGCAGAGGCCTCTACTTTGTATCCTTCTAGAGATTTGCAAAATTTGTTAAACAAAGAGCGTGTATGTGTTTAACACACACACACACACACACACACACACACACACAGGATCATAGTAAATACATTATTATTTTCAGCTTCTGCAAAAAGAAATTTAAAGCATAGCCATGGGAAACCTCCAGAAGGGGGGAAAAAAAAAAAGGTTGAGAGCAGAGATGTCAGAATCAAAAGATCTGAATTCCCGACTCGGCTTTCTGTGCCTCAGATTCTTCGTGTGAAAAATGGAGGAAATTATAATGCTTATCTGCTGTGGTCACCCCAGGAAGATTAAATAAGATGAGTAAAAAAAAAGTGCAGGGTAGGGATGCTTGGGTGGCTCAGTCAGTTGAGCGTCTGCCTTCAGCTCAGGGTCCCGGGATCCAGCCCTGCGTCGAACTCCCTGCTCAGTGGAGAGTCTGCTTCTCCCTCTCCCACTTCTCCTGCATGTGTTCCCTCTCTCGCTGTCTCTCTCTGTCAAATAAATAAATAAAATCAAGTGCAGTTGTTTGTTTGTTTGTTTGTTTCCCCAGTTAGCCCCTCTTCCCTAGACCCCCTAACTTTATGCGATGATGGAAGTTAGTATTTTTTGGTTAGGGTGTTTGTTTTGTTTTGTTTTAATTTTCTTAGTAATGATGGAAGTTTAAATGCTGTGTCTCCAAACACAACTGCAAAGCGACTTGCCTTCAGGCTATGTCCTGGGCAGGAGGCCACCAGCTCCCTGAGGACCCTCAGAGGGAAGTGTTGAGTGCTGTCAATAGTTGGAAGAAAAGTAGCCAAGAGAAAGCGCTGAAGACATGGGTAGACCCCCCCCCATAACTATGCTAATTTAAAAACAAAAACAAAGAGAAAAAGGAAAGAAAAGAAAACAGTGTCTTTTCCAAATGTTTCAACTGAAATGGGAAGGTCACCTTTACTTCACACACACACTACTCAGTAATGGAAACCAAAATAGGCATAGGGTGGCTGTTCCTGACTGGACTCGGAACTCATGGGAGTAGGAAGACCATATAGCCAAAGGATTTGAGAACCACTGTCCTTCGCATTGCAGAGGTGAAATAAAGGATTTTTCCTTTTTTTATTGAAGAAAGTGAGACAAGTGGTGCCAGAGATGAAAATGAAGAGGTAAAGACTAAAAGGAAGTAGTTATCACATCAGGGAAAAGATTAGACAACCCTCAGGACACTCATTAATAAAAAGTGTATCTATTATGTGTTATTCATAATTTTTTTTCTGGGGGGGAGACTGCATGTTCTTTTCAGGTAACTAAAGTAGTTCCTGGTTGTGCCTCATTGTTTCCTGATATGAGGGATAAACAGCAGAAACAATGGATGTGAAAATTAGGACATTTGAATCCCTGTATAGAGTTGCCAACAAGATATCCCATTATAGTCTATCTCAGACTGATAAAGAACAGTTTTTAGTGTAACTATGTCCCATGAGTTATATATTAAAAAATTCTTCGTTTTATTATCTGAACTTCAAATTTAACCGGATGCCCTATATCCTTATTTGCTAAGTCTGACAACCCTATTATTGCAGAAAGAATAAAAACCCTCATCAAGCTTGGCATGACAACAGCATTTAGAATATAAGAGAAAGGTCAGTGAGAGGTCATCCAGTGAGCACTACAAAGGGTTTTTATAGAGGATGTTGGAAAAACATGTGGTAACGCACCAACTTCTTATTCCTATGAAAGGCTGGCTTTGTTTTTTAGCAGAATGGAGGCTGACCTCGCTAACCCCAATTTACAGCCAGACTAGAAATTTCTCCCAGAGTAGAACTGGTTTCCATGGGAACACCCAGGCTGCAAATATTCAGGTGCCAGGCAGGCAGAGCTTGTAGTAGGTGCTCAATGAGGAAGGGCAGTTTGGGTAAGAGACTTGGTAGATGAATTCTCTAAATTTAGCATCTAAAGAATGGGTGGCTCTTTGGGGCACCTGGGTGGCTCAGTCAGTTAAGCGTCTGCCTTCTGCTCAGGTCATGATCCTGGAGCCCCAGGACTGAGCTCCATGTTGGGTCCCCTGCTCAGGGAGGAGTCTGCTTCTCTCTCTCCCTCTGCCACTGCCCCCTGGCTTATACTCTCTCTCTCTCTCTCAAATAAATAAAATCTTAAAAAAAAAAATAGGTGACTCTGATGAGGGAGCAGAAGGCTGGCTGAGGACAAAGCAAAAGGCTGACACCTTGCAATCTCCCCCCTCACCCCCAGCACTCCTAGGTGGGACAAATGTGACATTCTTTTTTTTTTAAAGAATTTTATTTATTTGACAGAGGTCACAAGTAGGCAGAGAGGCAGGCAGAGGGAGAAGCAGGCTACCCACCGAGCAGAGAGCCCGATGCGGGCCTAGATCCCAGGACCCTGGGATCATAACCTGAACCAAAGGCAGAGGCTTAACCCACTGAGCCACCTAGGCACCCCCAAATGTGATATTCTTTAGGAATATCCCAACTATCTTGGTGTTAATGGCCTGCTAAAAGGTAAAGACAGGGACACCTGGGTGGCTCAGTTTGTTAAGCCGCTGCTTCTGCTCAGGTCATGATCCCAGGGTCCTGGGATGAAGTCCCACATCGGGCTCCTTGCTCAGTGGGGAGCCTGCTTCTCTCTCTGCCTCTGCCTGCCACTCTGCCTGCTTGTGTTCTCTCTCTCTCTCTGACAAATAAACAAATAAATAAATAAAATCTTTTAAAAGAATAAATAAAAGGTAAAGACAACCTTGATCAATGCCGCAAGACCTCCTGTATCCGGTACCTTGTAGGCCCTCTTTAGCATATGAAAGTTCTGTTGAAACCTCCCTTTCCCTTACCTTCCCCCCCTTACATAACCTGCCATCCCTCACAACTAGGGGTAGCCCCTCTTCCTGCCCATGGGTCCTGTTCCTATGCTTTAATAAGCCACCATGTTGCACCAAATATGTCTCAAGAATTCTTTTTTGGTCATTGGCTCCGGGCCTCACCCCACCAAACCTCACCTAGATTCTAGAACTTCATCAACTCTCCAATAAGACTAATTAGCGGTCCAAAGAGTTCCTATCTGCACTCAATGGCCAATGTTCAGTTTTTTAAAAGAATAAAAATGGACAGATCATTGGGCAAAGTCACTCAGCGGGTTACCAGCAGATCTAACAAGAAGCTCCCAGGCAGGAAACCGTCGTGCTGTGCCATAAACCTTGGCACACATTTCCATTCAAGAATTTGTTCTCCCACTTGATAGCTAATTTACAAGGTGAAATAAAAACCATATTTTTTCCAGAAGCATAATTCTTTATGCATTGTATGTAAGACAATTTGTGTAGCCCTCATTTTTGGAATTCTTTGGTTTGTCTGAAATTATTTGTTTTGGAGAACCACTATCCTGCAGAACCATTCCAGCCACTCCATTTATTTGCAGATTTATGAATATTTAAACAAGCTTGGTCCCTGCCAATTTTGATATGATTTAGGTGGAGCTTTTTCATCCCTTGTTCTATTTTTCATTTATCCTGTCTCTGTTAAGTGATGGTAGGACCATCATTTCATTCTCAGCCACACATTTAATTGGAGTTTCAACATGCTTGGGAATTACTATGACATTTGATGTCTGTTGATCTTATTATGTTTCCATGCATTCCCAAACATATCTGATACTTGGTATGTTTTAAAGACTACTTCTATCAACAAATGAATCTGGGTCATCAGCAGAATATCTCCCATAAGAAAGAGAGAGAGATGCATGAGCCCAGACTGAGCTTCCTGTTTTTCCTTTATGCACAGGATGTCATCACTGAGTAAAGGTCTACGACCTAGAAGCACCATGCAGTGTTTTAGAAATGCCACCCAAAGTGTATCATCATACATGGCAAAAATCCCCGATCACATGCAAAAATTTCCTTACCCTCACAGATGCTTTTTGGTGGAACTCTAGAAGCTACTAAGTTTCAAGACAAATCCTGTCATTCTTTAGATGTGTGATGAGAAGAAATGCATTCTTTGATCAGAGAACATGAATCTGGAAGGTATATTTTATAAACTCACACAACCTGGGATGGACCTGGGACCTGAAAAACTTTCTAAGTACCTGCTCTATACCAGATCTTGAACTAGAAAACTGGGAAATATAAAGAGGAATTTGAGTCTTTTTCCTCAAAAGCCATGAGACATGAAGTTAAATAATTATAGCACTAGGCAAAATATAATACATGCCCTGAGATAGTAGAGAATATTATAGGATTAAGAGAAAGGAGAGAGGCTTGTACTAGGGAATAATCAGGAAACAGTATGCTAGCCTAGAAAGAGACTTTGATAGAACAAGATGAAGGTCAGAGCAAGTCAGACATGGGAAGAGCACAGGGTGTGTGGGGAAGCCACTTCTATTCCCATCAGTAGGATACATGGTACAACAGGTGCTGAGGCTGGGAAAGCAGACCGGAGTCAGGCAGCGCAAGACTAGAATGTCTTAGGGGCACCTGGGTGGCTCATTGGGTTAAAGCCTCTGCCTTTGGCTCAGGTCATGATCCCAGGGTCCTGGGATCGAGCCCTGCATCAGTCTCTCTGCTCAGCAAGGAGCCTGCTTCCCTCTCTCTCTTTCTTTGCTTCCCTCTCTGCCTACTTGTGATCTCTATCTGTCAAATAAATAAATAAAATTGTAAAAAAAAAAAAAAAAGACTAAAATGTCTTAGCCTGGCACTCAAGGAGCTACAAAGCAGACAGGAGATCGTCTTCACATTCTCCACCCCAAGCCCATTAGGATTTCCCTTAAGAAAGAAATAAGATGGCTCCCCTTGCTTTGGTCTCCTCCAGCTCCTCCTCTTAAATCTGAATATCCTCACAGTGCTGTTGTCTGGTGCAGGTTCTTTTTTTTTTTTTTTAATTTTTTAAAAAGATTTTATTTATTTATTTGACATAGAGAGAGAAAGAGATCACAAGTAGGCAGAGAGGCAGGCAGGGGGTGGGGGAGCTGGCCCCCTGCTGAGCAGAGAGCCTGATGCAGGACTCCATCCCAGGACCCTGAGATCATGACTTGAGCCAAAGGCAGAGGCTTAACCCACTGAGCCACCCACGCACTCCTCTGGTGCAGGTTCTTACACCAGCACAACATATGTCGTCAAATGCAGGATGGTAAAAGGTGCATGTCTTTCTTTTGTTAGGTGGGAGAAGGGGATTGTAGAAGACGGGTGTAGACAAGAGTGAGCAGTCAGCCCATGGATAGAGCCACCAAAGGTACTTTGTCAGACAACCAGTTTTAGGTCCAAGATGTCCAAGATGTCCAAGATGTAGAAAGTGATTTCCGTAGAGTATCCTAAGGGATAAAGTCCTGCAGGGCACAAATGGCTGAGAGCTCCACTCTGGCCACAGCCAGAATCAGATGGTTCTGCTTATCCCTCTGCTCCTGCTCAGGCCTTTGACAGACAACAACTTTCCTTCAGGATTACCTAGAATGCAGGACCCTGATGGGCTTCTGTTGATTTCTTTTTTTTTTTTTTTTTTAAGATTTGGCCTCCTGGGGGCGCCTCAGTGGCTCAGTTAGTTAAGTGTCTGACTTGGGCTGCGGTCATGGGTCATGATCCCAGGGTCCTGGGACAGAGCCCCTCATCGGGCTCTCTGCTCAGCAGGGAGGTTGCTTCTCCCTCTCCCTCTGCTGCACTCCCTCTTTGCTCTCTTACACTATCTATTAAATTAATTAATTATTTTTTTTTTAAGTGGAGGCCTCCTGGAAAATAATTCTTCCTTCTCTGTCTCTCTTGAGGTCTTAAAGATAAATTTTGGTCCCCAGGAGCTACTTAGAAAAAGGTAGATGTCACTTTTCAGCAGCAGTCTGCTCACTTTGACAAGTCAAGGGGTTTCCCATCTTGGGGATTGCTGGCCAAACCACCCAGCATGGATATAGACAAGGAAGCCAGAGGCAGGTCTCCCTGCCTGCCCGCCTCCCCCACCCCCCTTCCAACCTGCCTCCTGGTCAGGGCACAGGACTACAATCCTGGACACCAAAACACAGTTACATTGAACGAGAATGATCAAACTATTTTTTCCTGTCGAAAAGCAATTCTAATTTGATTGATTGGTTTGGCAACGAGGGCTGTATTCACCAGAAGGTGCTACAGAAGACATTTTTCATAATTTCGATCAGCTTGGTCTGCAACAACGTAAATAAAGCCCACACCCGTATGTGGGAATATTCAACCGACTCAGCTATGAAGATGACACAAATTCACGTCTATGTTTTTTTAAAAACATGCACAAAGGCACACGATCGTTCGCAATTGTTTTAGAGGGGTTATGAGCCAAGTCTGAAGGCCCCTGGACCTTCAGGTTCTCTCCCAAACCACCTGCCAGTGGAGAAGTTTGCGCGCGCGGCTGAGTTGCGATTCTAGGTTTGCTCTGCAGAGGGCAGCATTGGTAAAACGTTGGGAGGCCGAAAAAGACTTGTGGGGTTTTTATTCCCTCGCCCTAGTTTTCAGCCAACTTTCCTCTTTTGCCTTCAGGCAATTTTAATTAGAGTAAGATGAGGGGAGTAGCTGTTTGACCAGAACGGAAACAAGAAAGGCCTCTGTGTCTGGTACACGTTTCCAGGGTTAACACCGTATTACTCGTGCTTTTCGTATTTTTCTAATGACTTTATTTGCGGAGTCTAATAGTTCCCGACACCAAGTGGGTGTACAAAAAGTGTTTGATGGAAGGACAGTTACACTATTGCCAGCTCCAGGGAAGCTTTCGGTTGCATACACAGATGAGCGGGTCTACCAGACTCAGCAGAGGGGCTCCCCGAGTCCCTGGCATGGGGGAGTCCAACAGACCTCAGGAAGGGCGGGGCCATCTAGAACCTAAAAGGACTTTGCGCCTGGCGACACAAAATGGCCTCAAAGTGACTCCAGCTGTTTCCAGTTCTCTCTGTGACCCCAGGAAATTATTTTCTGATGCGCTCCTCTAAGAAAATCGTGCCATTTCCTTATTGTCAGTTTATTATTGCCAGGCCTTGAATAAATGGCTGAAAATTTAAACTGAAAGCACTGGTAACGCACGTAGACAAATAATCCATGATTCACCTTGAACGTTGCTGTGTCAGCAGTCGAAAGCTTCTTTCAAAGATGAGACAGGGAAGGGAAATCAGGCGCAAAGAACAAGCGTGACGTCACGCGTTCTGCCTCTGAGGTTCTCTGTTCCTCTTTCCAGCAAAGGACCCGCACGGAGCTCCCTGCCATGGCCCGCCTTCCACCCCAGCTTAAAAGGCTACACACTTCTCTTTCTGGAGGTAAAAAGTGCCTTCAGGCAAGTTTTAACATGTGAGTGTTTGTGGCCTCCCCTGGGGCATTGGTATATTTGTTTAACTGGAATCGAAATAAAAGGCTCCTGTAGCAGGAATTCCAGCGTGAGGGAAAGGGGAGGGAGGCAGCTTTTCCACATGGCCGGCTCCGCAGCTGTTGCCCAGGCATCCAGGCAGGTGTGAAAGAACCATGGCCTCCTCTCAGCCCTTCTTCCAGCTGCCCTTCACCACCCCTGTGCCCTCCAAACAGAGTGTCATTTACAAGGGACCTGATTCTTTCAAGGGAATGGAAGTTATGAATGATATACAGTACAACCCCCAGATTGCTTTCTACCACTAACCAGTCCTCTTGCTTTTTTCTAAAATTGGGAACATTCCAAAGCACTTACATGCATGTGTGTATGTATATAAGGGTGCATGTGTGTATATATATAAATGTGTGTGTGCTACATCCAGTGTATATGCACATATTATATATGTGTGTATAAGCACATACATTTAAGCATACAATTAACTGCAAAAATGTAAGGCTTGCTATATCAGGAACTGTATAACCTGCCAGAAAGAATCTATCATCACCACCACCAAAGGTCAACATTTATTGATTAAACACCCATATTCATATGAAACGTCAGCTGACAGCTCTTGCTGAGTTTACCGTGTAAGTAAACACCAGCACAAACCCTTCCCGTGGAGGGAAAGGCAGACTGAGAAATGAACAGTGAAGGCCAGGCAGCTGACTAAAGTAATAAAGACATACTCTGTTTTGTTTTTTTAAGATTTTTTTTATTTATTTGTTTGACCGAGAGAGATCACAAGTAGGGAGGGGGGGAGGCGGGGGGGGGGGGGGGGGGAAGCAGGCTCCCTGTGGAGCAGAGAGCCTGATGCGGAACTCAATCCCAGGACCCTGAGATCATGACCTGAGCCGAAGGCAGAGGCTTTAACCCACTGAGCCACCCAGGTGCCCCCTCAATCTGTTTTTGAATCTATGGTATACAAATGTCCATCCTGCATAGTATCACAGACTTGACCATGCCCTTTTGTCTTCACAGTCTCAGAGTAGACTAGTTGTGATGCTGACCCACTCCCAAGCTGACTTATTCAGGGACTGGCTTATTCCAGACTAAGCCACTAACTTCCTGTTTTTAGATGGTAACACCAGGACCCTGGTACCAAGGTGCCCATATGAGCTGAATATTTATGTGTCCCTCTCCATTCATATGTTGGAATTCTAAGCCTTGCCAAAACGGTATTAGGAGGTGGAGGAGCACACTCAGTTAGTTACTCCAACAGGGCATTTGGTTCATTACCTCCCCTAAAACTCTCAGAAAACCATGTGAGGAAACCAAAGCTTAGAGAGGTTATGGATTTGCAAAAGAAATAAGAGCAGATGGGACCAAACCTAGATCTGTTGAGCCAGAAGCTCACGTTTTTAACTGACTCTGCTATCCCAGTTCCCTGAACTTGCTCATTAAATGTTTGTTGAGAAGAAAAAAAAAAAAAAAGTCCCATGAAGAACTTCGAAAAGAAGAAAAAGACATTGCATCCTGTTGCCATCAGCCTCTGTAAATAAATAGCACTGATAAATACACTGTCTTGGTTATGGTTAATGTATTATTTCCATCTGTGTCTTAAAGGGAGGTGACGGGCATGCAGCAGGAAAGAGTCGAGGGAAAAGGACAGGAGTGAAATGGCTTTGAGCTCCTGAATGCGCAGGCACCTCTCTTCCCCATAAGGCAAATGGACAACACGCTTTCTGGGAGAAAAGTCAAGCCGTTCCCCATGATCTATCTCTCCCCCTCACAACAGTCACTTCTCTCAGAGGGCGATACGTTCTCTCTGCCAGCAGGGTTAAGCATCCCAGCTCACGAAGGATGTAATCCACCTCATGGTGAAGACCCTTGACAGGGCGGATGTCTAATACAGTTCACTGCTCTGCAAACTTGAAGAATTCGAGCGCTAGCTGGAATACTGCTCAGATTACTGCTAGCTTCCTCTTTCCTGATGGCGTGGCTGAGTGAGGTCACTCCTGGGATTCTGGCAGGCTGGCTTCCTGGCCAGATGTCTCTCATCCACACCTGTAGACCTTAGGAAACCAAGGGTAACCTCAGTATGTGCGGCCTTGATTTCCTTCCCATCACTGCCCTTGAGATGTGGAAACAGAATGAACATCCACACCGGGACCATCCACTCAACAAGCAAGTCAGGGAAGGGAACTTCCTCACTTTATGGTCAGCAAGTCAGGTGTTGGGTTGCCTCCTGACACGTCTGGCTGGAGGACAAGGTCATCCATCCAGGGGATGCGGTTGTGTTCTTGCAGTGTGGTGTGACTGGGCTTCCACCTCATGGCTCATCCAGAAGTATGGTTTTGATTCTTAAGTGATAACCTCAGAGCCTATGTCAGAGCAAGGAAGCCATCCCTTTCAGGTCCTTGGATATTGGATTAAGGCGGCCTATTGAAGCGCTGCCTTTGTGCACTACACTATCTTGGCCTCTCTTAAAAGTGCTATTTCTGGGGCACCTGGTGGCTCAGTCATTAAGCGGCTGCCTTCAGCTCAAGTCATGATCCCAGGGTCCTGGCATCAAGCCCCACATCAGGCTCCCTGCTCTGCTGAAAGCCTGCTTCTCCTTCTCCCACTCCCCTGGCTTGTGTTACTTCTCTCACTGTGTCTCTCTCGGTCAAATAAATAAGATCTTAAAAAAAAAAAAAAGTGTTATTTCTGAGCCACTTTTTTCATATTCTGCCACTTTTTGCATCGAGAGACATTCTATCAGCTATAGGAATGTTTCTGTGAGAGCCACTGTACAGATGCTGTTAAGGATATGGCCCAATGCAGCTGATAGCACTGATCCTCTTTTTCATGCCACATAGGGGAAATGTGCCTTGGTTTAAGGAACCAGAAAAATGCATATTTCTCCTGCGTGTTAACATGCGTTTCTCTTTGGGGCATTGTGAATCTTATAGATCGTAGCATTCCCTTCTTTGCTTTGGATGCTGGGAAACTCAAAGCCAAATATTTTGCCCATTTCCAACAACTTGTATAGACCTTATAACATGTGTTTTCTGTATATACTTTGTGCTGTGTTCATCTTATTTCCCTGTCCCCATTTTCCTTTTGCCCTAATTACTTCATCTCTAAGTTGTTGTTTATCCCTGTATTAGAGTAGGCTAACTGGAGTAAAAAATGACTCTAAATCCTCAAAACAATAAAAGAGGTTGACTTCTCACTTACCTGAAGTGTAATGTGGATATGACTTGGGGGTTCCCCTCCAGGTGTGCAACACAGGAAATTAAGTTCTTTAGCTCGGCCATCTTCCATGCATTGTCCTAAGGTGGCTACCAGAGGTAGAAAGATGGGAAGCACATCAGACACTGAACTCTTTCAGCCTGGAAATGGCACACACCATTTCCTCTCACATTCCATTGGCCAGAACTAGTCAGCAGGACAAAAAGTGCTGGGAAATATTGTTTCCAATTTGACAGCCCCTTCCCTGAAACAACTTGACGTGAGAGGGAAGACAAATTCTTGCTGGTCAGCTACTATCTCTGCCACACTCTCTAAATTACCTCTTGAACCAAGAAAATTAAACTAAGGGACACCTGGGTGGCTCAATGGGTTAAAGCCTCTGCCTTCGGCTCAGGTCATGATCCCAGGGTCCTGGGAGCAAGCCCCGCATCAGGCTCTCTGCTCAGCAGGGAGCTTTTCTCCTCCTCTCTCTGCCTGCCTCTCAGCCTATTTGTGATTTCTGTCTGTCAAATAAATAAATAAAATCTTTTAAAAAAGAAAATTAAAGTAAGCTAATAGACTTTACAGAAAAAGGAAATATGCCCTTTTCCCTGCCAAAAACTAGTACTATTAATCAAGAAATAACCAAAACCATGGAGATCTATGGTTGGACTCTATGCTGCATATTACAAGTGTTACAAAGTGTGAGTTACAGTTCTCGCCTTCAAGTTGATTGGTGGGAGATGTGGCCACCCTCAGAACCATTCTGTGGTGGAAACATCATTCCACCAAGTCTCATCCCTGCCCTTACTGAACTCTGTAAAAAAGAGGGTTAGATGCAACAAGGAGCTACCTCTGTCTGTGGAATAAAAGAAATCCCTTTGGGGCACCTTGGTGGCTCAGTTGGTGAAGCATCTGTCTTTGGCTCAGGTCATGATCTGTGCATCCTGGGATTGAGCCCTGTGTCAGGCTCTCTGGTCAGTGGAGAGTCTGCTTCTCCCTCTCCTTCTGCTGCTCCCTCTGCTTGTGCTCTCTCTCTCTCGCTCTCTCTCAAATAAATAAATAAAATCTTAAAAGAAAAAAAAAGGAAGGAAGAAAGAAAGCCCTACAGTTCGAGGTGGCCAGTAGAAAGTTAGGACACAGGGACTCTTCATTTCATTTCTAGTCTTCACTCTGAGATGGCTCTGGTTAAGGGTTTAGTTTCCTCCTGCCTGGATTCCTAATTTGCAGATTGGAGGTAATGATATTTGCCTACCTTGCCTTAGGATTAATTAGTGGTTGTTCTGTCCTTTGAGCCTACAGATGAAAAGCTTTTAGTGAGCATAGTGCATCATCCCCTTCACAACTGTCATCATCACCATCATTACTTTGTATCCTTAAGATAAAGTGGTGGAGTTCCCACACAAAGTTTCCAAGAGACTTGAAATTTTTCAACCTTCTCCTCTATGTTTTTTTTTGTTTTGTTTTGTTTTTTAAGGATCAATCCACTGCCCTTTCTTTGTGACATTGTTGTCAAGGACTGAAAAAAAGGGAGCTAACCATGATTTCTCAGAGACCCATGTTTCACACACCCTAACCTGATAGTGCATTTCTCCCAATAAGCAAGCCTAGACATTTCAACTATACCCCAAATCCAGAATATAAGAGATGTATCAGAAAGAGAATAAAGAGAAAACTTTTAGAGAAACTCTTTTAATAATCTCAGAACTCCTTAAAAAAATATTTTTTCTCCCAGAAAAATCACTAAAGAAATAGATCTTTTCTGCTTGCTAGATGACATTATAAAAAGGAGAGTTATTTCCTTCCAACCCAATACTCTGGGCTGATCCCATGTCCTTGGGAGCTTCTTAGTCTCTGAACTCAACAGCAGTTCAAGTTCTGATGTGAGAACTAGAGTCTTTTCCTGGGGAGATTGGAGGGCTTTGAGTGACATTCTGTTTTTGAAAGTGGGAGCTGGGACCAGAGGTAGTGTGAGTTTCAAAGTGATAGGAGCAGAGCCAAACAAGTGGGTTCAGGTTTTCAGAGAAGAACCTGTTTTCCTGACACATAAGCTTAGTGTTCCAGATCCAAGACCGAAGAAGGTAAAATCAAATGGTGACCTTCCTACATAGTTCTAGTCCCCAAGATAAATTTAACTGGAGTCTTGATACTTGAGGGAAACCATTAAAATGGACTTTGCTAAGCCAGTGGAAACCTCTTCACTTACTGATGCAGGTGTCACTTCATTTTACAGTAGTGCTGAAATATAAAAGCTGGTCAGGATTGGAAGAGCTGGAATGACTACTCCTATCATCCCAGCCTCAGCTTATCTTCAAGTGAACAATGACAAGTTGCACAAGGAGATTGGAAGTTTTGCTTTCGCTTTTGTGGTGATTCAAATGCTTAGTCGGGCAATAGTGTTAATCCTAAACATGTTTACAGTTCTTCCTGTGTGCTAGGTATTCTTTTAGTACCATTCATTGTATGAAATAAATCTTTTAGTCCTTGAACAACCAATATTTATTTGGAGGAACGGGAAGCAATTTCTATTATAACCTCACATTAGAGATAAGGAAACTGAGACAGGAAAGGTTTAAATGTCTTATCTAAGGTATCATGGCCAGTCAGAGGGGGAGCCAGGAATTGAACCCATCACTGCAAGGAAACAATTTCCACGAGGGCAGAGATTTTTGTCTCTTTAGAACACTGATATGTCCCAAGAGCCTAGAAATATTCTTGGCATAAAATAAAATAGAGTCCTAGAAAATATATAACAATATAGGTGTTTCCGAAAGGAAAAGCAGAGTAAATGGAAAGGACAAGTTTATCAAGGAAATAATACAAGAATATTTTCCAGAACTGAAGTACCTCCAATACAGAAAAAGGAAAGAGAAAAGGCCCAACAAGTCATGTCACTGTGGGCTTCAGGATACTAGCATTGAGGATAAGATCCTGGACGTTTACAGACAGAACTAAGAAAGAGTGGTATTGGATTTCCCAACAACACCAAGAGCTAGAAGATAATAGGAAAAGGTCTTCAGAATTTTGAGGGAAATTTTTTCCAACCTAGAATTCTGTGTCTAGCTAAACTATCTATCAAATATGAAGGCAGAACAAAGTCATTTAAACGCAGGCCAAGACTTTAAATTTTCCTCCACCAACTCTTTCTCAGGAAGTTCCTAAAAGACATGCTCTCCTTAAGTAGGAGATTAAACCATAAAATAGGGAGGCACAGGGAAGCAGGGACTCCAACAGGGTATGGGCAGAGGGGGTTGCAAGGTTGTAGAAAAGGGAACAGCAGATCCAGTGAAAAATCAGTCCAAATTGAAGCAGGAGGACAGAGAGGTCTCTGCTAAGAAAAAAAAAAAAAAAAAGTACATATTCATAATAATGTAAGCACCAAATATTGATTTAACCCCCATTTAAGAAATGTCCATGTTGGAAGGTGGACAGTGGAGGAGGAGATGGAAAAAAACTAAAGTACTCTTTCTGCAGTGAAAAGTCATCAGATGATGCTTACAATTAAAAACTTAGTAAATTGCAATATAAAATATTCAAGTAAAATATGGAGATAAATACCTAGAAAAAAAGAATCAGTGGTTTCCCATGGTGAGAAGACCTCAGGTTGGAGAATGGGAGCAGAAAGCTGATATTCCTTATTATAAATATAGTGTGTTATTTGCCTCTTGAAGCTACCACATGTAGAATATTATAAAAATACAAATTCAGAGCACCTGGGTGGCTCAGCTGGTTAAGCATCTGCCTTCAGCTCAAGTCATGATCTCAGAGTCCTAGGATTGAGGTTCATGTCAGGTGGGGAACCTGCTTCTCCCTCTGCCTGCTGCTCCCCCTGCTTGTGCTCTCTTGCTGTCAAATAAATAAATAAAATCTTTAAAAAAAATTCATGGTCATCAGGAAAGGAGGAGGAGGAGGGGTTATGATGGCGACTCTGGAAGGACACAAGCAGGATACTTGTTGGGATGGAGAGGTCCTGGGCAGGTGGCCTAGCCCAATCCAATCTCTCCTTCTTCTTCTTCTTCTTTAAATATTTATTTATTTATTTATTTATTTTAGAGGTAAATATGGGAGGGAGTATGTGTGGGAGCAGGGGCAGGGAGTGGCAGAGGGAGAGGGAGAGCATTTCAAGCAGACTCCCTGCTGAGCAAGGAGCCCAATGCCAGGCTCAATCCCACAACCCTGGGATCATGACCTGAGCCAAAATCAAGAGTCAGATGTTTAACTAACTGAGTCACAAGGTGTCCCTTGTCATATTTTCCATAGAGGGGGTAGAAAAATAATTCAGTCTTCCCCCTGACAGAGTTGATTAAAATCTATTTATCGTTGGTTGTTTAGAAAATTTCTCCCTAGTTTCCTGTTCGTAATTGGCAATGTCATGTACATTTTTAATGTTGTTGTTCTAAATTTTGAAAGCCCTCTCTCTCCTTTTTGTTTATGAACTACTGCAGACACCTAGCTTTTGTGGTACTGCTTCAGACTTGTCAACTGCAAACTCAGGAATTTTGAAAAAGATTGTTGTATATAATTCTCATCAAAAACTATAGAAAAGGCACTCTCTGTCTTCTCGGCCCTGGGAGCAGCTCTCCTGCCACAGCCCCTCATCCCTTGGGAAAATGTACGCCTATGCAAAGTCTGTCTCCACCCCGTTCTTGGTCAGGAGCCCCCCTCAGCTGTTGAGCCGATCACTGTCTCCAGTGGTGCTAAAACCACCCAAGACACTGACAGATGAAGCACCTTATAAGGGCCTGGAATTGGGACTGTGTTTGGGAGCCTCATCATCGGTTATGCCAGAAATCCCTCTCTGAAGAAACAGCTCTTCTCCTAAGCCATTCTGGGCTTTGCCTCTCGGAGGCCATGGGGCTCTTTTGCCTGATGCTGGCCTTTCTTGTCCTATTCGCCATGTGAAGGAGCCATCTCCACCTCCCACAGGTCTTTCTCCTGTGTCTCGTTTGCCCTGTATATTCCTTTTCCTATACCTCCCCTGGCAGCCTGGGGAAAGTGGTTGGCTCAAGGTTTGACAGAGGGAAGACAAATAAATACTGTATTAATAAGGGGAAAAAAAAACTATAGAAAAAATATCTATAATGTATTATAATTGTCTATGCTGCATTTTCAAGTATGTACCTGACAGGAAAGAACTTGCATTTTGACTTGGCTTCTTTGAGAACTGAATCTTCCTTTTAGTGAATGTTCCACAGACTGTCCTTCTGGCTCCAAACATTTCAAACCTTGTTGCTCCTCCACTCACCTCATACTACCAGTGCCAGATGCTGTAGGACACGTCATGTCATAAAATGACCTTTGTCCCCTTCATCCGCCTTTCACAACTCCCAGCCAGTGGGAAATAGGAGTATTCCTAACAATAACTGAACTGCATTCATAAAGCATATCTCCCTAAACCCAAAATAGATGTTTCTCAAACTCAACACCCCCACCCCCCTACCCAGAACACCCATGGGATCCCAAAACATCACTGACAATTGGGGTAGCTTGTCAAAAGGGAAATCAGAGTAGAAGAAACAGGATCTTCACTGATTGTGGTTAAAATTTGTCTTGCAAATTTTATGAAAAGCTATATGACTGTGAGAACCTGTGTTCAGGGTCTTAGAAGGGCCAGTGCAAGGGAGGCACCCTTGCACTCTCCTGAAAGGCACCCTCCTGAAAGGCGGCACCTTTCAGCTTTAATCCCTCTGACTGGTGCTCAGGCAGGGAACTGTGCTCCAGACCTTCTGCCCAGACATGCCACGAGACAACTTCTGCCCAGAGTGGGGAGGGGAGGAAGCAGGCTCAGGGAGGCGGTATGGGGAGGACTGGCACCTGTCTCTCCAGAGCTGACCTTAGCTTATGTGACTTAAGGATGTGAGCAAAGGGCAAGGGAAGGAACATTTCCTGGGAAGTGCTTTCTCTGCCAGTTGGCAAGGGAGGGGACTCTGTAAGTGTGTGTAGACAGCAGCGAGTGGAGGGAACACTACACTAGGTGTTGGAGGGAAGCAGGAAAGAAAGAAAGGAAAGAAAGCAGTCCAACTCTTCTGGTCTCTAACGCTTACTAGTAGGCACCAGAGAAGCTCTCTTCTTCATTAAAATCTTTGTGTCACTCACCAGGATAATTGATGAATTCATATCTTACCATTTTTTCTAAAAACTGTCCTCTCTCCTTTATTTGCACGATTTATGCATTCTGTGGATTATAACTACAAGGGCTGGCCACAAACTGTACTTCGGATTGGCCTCTTCTATCATCAGTTATACATACAAAAGACATAAAGATTGATATAACTGGTAGACCAAGCAAAATAGAATGAGAAAGATGATTTAAGGCGGAAAGATCATAACACATTCCATAGCCAACACAAATTATTCTTGAAAGTCTGTTTACTTCTGGTTCTTGGGGAAACAAACATTTTTGGTAGCCTATCTTGTGCCTCTCATATTATCTCCTTTAAGGAGGAGGTATTACTTGTCATATTTCACAGGTAAGGACACAAACCGATAGTGGAAAAGTAATCCAAGGAGAAGAATAGGGGCCTGTCCAAGACAATACACTAACAAGGGTTCCCAAGTCATTTTTTTTTTTAATCACCCCACACTGATAACTAAAAATCACCCATAGCATCAAGTTTCCTGGATAGCAACAGTCCTCTTCGCTAAAGGTCCTGATGTCCAGACCTGCATACTTAGGGCATCTGGACCTTGATGAAAGCAAAGGACCCAGCACAATCTCTTCCTCGTACTTTATAGAGCTCCTTGGTGTTTGCTGAGTGATCCAGGCAACTAATTGACATATTATCTTATTTTCCAGATTTGCCATTACCTTTAGAGGCAAACCCTAGAGCTCAGAAAGTATGCAGAAAAACTTATCCTAAAAATAGTTTAAAACTTCATTTTTCAACAACATTAGGAAACCCTGGAGGTTAATATTGTGAAGTTGGATATGTTAAAAAAAAAAACTTTTCATTTTTTGAGCCATTGCAAACATATAGAAGCATATTTTTCACACTATAGCCCAGGAAAGAGTCAACCAAACTTTTGCTTTCTCTGAGCTCACGTATCTGAAATGAAAGGTGATATTTCTTGCTTGCATGCCTGGTTTCAAAATGAAACCGGAACATTCCTAGCCTTCAGGCAGCTCTGGTAACCACAGACAGCTGGAAATTCTCCAGTCACAGTAAAGTAGGTTAGGGGGAATCTCCCAGTAGCTTCCACACAAATATGGGGGGGTGTGTGTATATACAGATATCTATATATCTATATTTGTAGTGGGGTTTTTTGTTTTGTTTTGTTTTGTTGTTTTTTCATGAAGCACAGAAAGAACAGAGAACCACAACAGCAGTGACCAAGCGAACTGACTTCCTGGTCCTGAATTTGCATCATGACCTGCTTCTGGGTAGGCAGGCAGTCAGGGCTGAGGATAGAGAAAGAAAGGGGTTAGTGGCATGAACCCCTTGATTTTGTCAAAACTTTAGAGATGTTTCTTGAAGAATAAGCAGACTATTTTGTTCCCTTTTTTAAAAAGTACATAAAATATATGGCAAGGAATAGACACTGTTGCTTTTTCTCCCACAATCATAGATATTTTAGTCTCTGTCAGAAGAATGTCCTTGATCTGCATTGTCCCATAAAAGAGCAGAGGCAATCATAATGCCAGACCTATGCCTGCAAGTTTCTAATGACTTCTCAACTGACAACAATAACCATCACATTGGGGTAATTTTTTTTTTAACGGGAACCCATCACATTAGACCTTTCCCTCTGAGACACTAAACTTTATTCTCCACAGAATTGTGAGGCATCTGCTCCTGTGTCCCTCTTTTAAAACTCCCTCTCTGCCGCTCAAGTGTTTCCTCATCTCACTAGATGCCCAAGGCACTCTGGAGGCTCTGGATCCAAAGCAGAGCACAGGGCCATCTGCGTCCTTGCTACTCCAAGCCCAGCACCTGGGAGCTGGTTAAAAATGCAGGATCCTGGATCCCAGCCCAGACCCTCTGAATCAGAGCCTGTATCTGAGTGAGATTCCTGGTGACTTCAGGGCACATCTACATTTGTGAGGCATTGGTCTATACCACTCTTGTGGGGTTGAGCTTGGTCACCAACTTGCATGTGACCTGGGGCAGATGAAGATGCATTTCTGGGCCTCAGTTTTCTCCTTTGTGAGATGAAGACATAAAGCCATCTCCAGCTCACACTCTGATAGAGAGGTCTGGCTCTGGAATCAAGTCATCAGCTCATCTCTGGGTCAAATGAGTCAACCTCCCTAAGCCTCATTCACTATGTGAATTCACTTCACCGCTGTGAAGGTGGAGTGAGAACATCTGTATGAGTGTCCTCCTGCTCCTATGACAGATGACCCTATGTTCAGTGGCTTAAACAACACACATTTTTTTACCTTACTCTTCTGGAGGTTTCACTGGGCTAAAATCAAGGTGAGGAGGCTCTAAAGGAGAATCTGTTTCCTTGCTTTTCCAGCTTCTAGAAGCAGCCTACATTCCTTACCTCATAGCCCCCTTCCATCTTCAAAACAGCGACAGTGTGTGGAACCCTCATATTTCACTTCAACCTTTGCTTCTTCTCTGACACCAACTCCTGCCTCCTGCTTATAAAGAACCCTTGTGATTACATGGGCCTACCAGATAATCCAGCATAATCCCTCCATCTCGAAGCCAGCTGTTTATAACCTCAACTCCATCTGCAACCTTAATTCCTCCATTGCCATCCAACGTAATGTGGTCACAGGCTCCAGGGTTTGGGACGCAGATGTCTTTTGATGGCGGGGGGCAGGAGGGCATAATTCTGCCCACTACATGGCATTAGGGGTTATTAATGTGCCTGGCAAGTAGTCAGCACCCAATAAATATTTGCTGTTTTTGCTATGGTCTGAGTTTCTGAAGATACCGCCTCCCGCCTTCCTCTATAGGGGCAGAGCAGTGGGATGGCTGTATTTTTGTGATGAAATGCCCAAGACATTTTCTGTAGCGGTGTTCTCTAGTTTTGGCTCGTCTTAGCTCTATCGTCTGTGGCTGCACACACACACCCCTGAATAGAGAGCTCCCTCACCCCTGGCAAGACAGCTGCAGTGACCCGTATCTATTATTCCATGTCTAAAGCTTAAGAAGCCTTTATATATATAAGCAATGCATGCCTTACGGCTTCACGATGTAGTTACAGTGTCCCCTGAACACATCAATCTGAATTGTCTCCTGCAGACCACCTACCCTCTGTTGCATTCATTCAGAATTTTTTTTTTTTTTCAGAGAGGGGTGGGGGAAGGGAGAGAGAGACTTAAGCAGTTTCCATGCCCAGCACGTAGTTGGAGCTGGGCTCGATCACATGACCTGAAGCAGAATCAAGAGTGAGATGCTTAACCAACTGAGCCACTCAGGAGCCCCTCATTCAGGAAATACTGAACATCTACCATGTGCTAAGGGCCAGATACATAACAAGGATGAGTGGTCCTTTTTACATCTTTAGAGCCCTATCTCCCTTGCAGAGGTGCCTTGGGAGCCGACTAGAACTTTCAGAGGGAGGCCCACTGGCCCTGAGTCCTCCAAGCCTTGCTTCCACAGAACAGCTTCAGTTTCTCTGTTTTAACATTGGGGTTCTATGTAAGATTTTGTTTAAAAACAGGATCCACTTCCTAGTCCCTGGAATACGGTGGACACTTTTAAGTAAGTAAATCTCCCAAGTGTCTGAAAGTCACTGCTCCAGGAGGATTATCAAATCCTTTCCAGCTGGTTCTCCAGGTTTGGCCTCTGCGGTTGCTGATGCCTTGACCTCCTCAGTCCTAAGCCTGGAAACGCCCTGCCTCACCCTCCTGGGCTGGTTTCTCTGCTTTAGCAGCTCCCTTTCCTCTGCCTTTATCAGGCTCAACTTCCTCTATTTCCTTCCCCTAGTGGGCCACAACTTTAAGCCCGGTTGTGCTATTTCAGGACTACCTTTGGCTCCTCCCACCTCCTGCCGGTCTCCTGTGGGTTCAATCCTGCTTCATCATCATGGTTCTCAAAACCTCTGTGAGATGACTTGCCTTTTCCAGAAAGTGCTTCAACTCTGGCCCCCACCACTCCCCCTTCCACGGAGGAGAGGAAAAACACGACCTTCCCCATGCCAACCCTACTCTCTCCCCCCTCACTGTAGAGTAATAAAAATATCTAACACTCTCACACAGCGCTGTTTGACCCTGAGGCATTTGAAATTACGTAAATTGAGCTGCTCATCATTTACTTTCAACGGCATCTAATAACACCTTATATTTATAGTTCTTCAGAGCTCACAAAGCTCTTTGACATTATCGCATTTAATTTGCACCTCAAACGCCCCTATGAGGTAAGCAAGGTGGTGACTTTTATTCTCATTTTGCAGAGATGGACACCAGCTCAGAGAAGGCCAGTGGCCTCACTTGTGAAGATTATGAAGAAGGTTCCGGGCCTGCTTTGTTTTTGTTTCAGGAATGGATTTAACAAAAGAACAAGACGGTACGGTTAATCCTGGCTGCAGCTGCTGGAAATTTGCCGTGGCCTCCTCGTGTGAGCTGCATGGGGAATTTGGAACCTCAAAGAAAGCACAGTAGGAGGAAGACAAAGAGATCTTCCGTTGGTTTGGCCCGCAGTTCATTTTGACTCCCCCTTTCGACTTCATATAAAGACGAAAGCAGGAAACCTGCGTTTCTGTCATTGTTACAATCCCTGCAACTATGTGATGCCACTTGAAAATGGAGCCAGCTTTGTTATGAAAAACAATTGTCTTTTGATGAAATAGAGCAGCCTTTTGTAGCCAACGAAGATACAGATTCAGCAACATTCTTCACAACGCACACTTGACCCATAAGGGTATATGGGAGTAGTTCAGATACTGTACCTTATTTTTCTGGCAACAGAAATAAGCTTTCGGAGTCTCTGACTCCAAATATCAAGAAACAAAGGGATCTCTTTAAGAGATCACGAGACGGTCAGCCTTGTCTTTTTTGTCCTCTCTTTGTGCTCTCCCTGGAGTAAGCTGTACAATTTAGGCTGTCCTCAGAGCCTCTGAGATACAGGAAGTACTTAGGATTTAGGGAAATTGGTGTTTGGGTTTTTGTTTTGTTTTGTATTGTATTAGTTTTTAATTGGTACTAAAAGAAATAACAGATTGCTCCTTCAGAGCCAGGCAAACAGAGTGGAAACTGCCATATTCTGCTTGGAGGGAGTGGAGGCAGAGGACATGGTCTCCATAAATGCTAATCAACCTTCAGATCAGCAATCTTCCCCTCCTGAGTCATTCTCCCTGCAGCAAGAGAAATAAAAGCTTTCAAATTTGACCACCCAACAAGAGACACACCTGACTAGGGGGCATTGATTTGCATTGGTGTGATTTTGGGTTAGGAGCACAGGATTCAGTGCAATTCAGCCATGATTTAAATAAATATATATTCTAACTCTGTCTACTGAAGGGGCCTTGAAGCCATGATACCTCAGAGCAGCAGACATACTTTTACCCGGACATGGGTTTCTAAATCATTCCATGGCTCCTTGAGAAAAGGAATAGTTTGAGAGCTGGGAGAGGGAAAACACAAAATGAGCCTCTGCTATCCTAGAAAGCAGAAAACACTCAAAGACTTTTGGGCATGTGGAAGAAAGATCATGTGAAGACATGGATGAGTCTTCAAAGCATATTGCTAAGTGAAAGAAGCCGGTCTGAAAAGGTGACATACTGTACGATTCCATTTATACTACATTCTGGAACAGGTGAAACTATGGAGATGGTAAACAGAACAATGGTTGCTAGGCATTTGGGGTTGGGTAGAGGACAGAATAGGTAAAGCATGGGGGATTTTTAGGGTAGGGAAACTATGGAAAGTAAGGAATCCTTTGATAATATGAAAATCACTTTGAGAGTTATCTGTTTTCCAACTTCAGATTTTGTGGTACTGGATTTTTTAAAAGGAGAGTACACACATTGTACCTATGTGCTTGTATTAGAGAATATAGGAGGAAATGAAATGAAATGATGTTTGAAGTCCATACATGCATATAGGTAATTACTTGGATGAAAAGAGCATAATAAATTTCCAGTACATATTTTAAGTTGTTGAATGTGTTTTGTTTGACACATAAAGTTTCTCTCTCCATCACTATCTCAAAAAACTTAAAGCCTGTCACAGAACCCAAGGCACAAAAGGCCAGAATATCATTGATGAGGCTATTATTGTGCTAGCACCTACTCAGAAATCTCGGGAATCCACCTGTAATGCCTCTGAGAAGAAAGACATTTTGATTTAATGTGACCAAGTCAAATAGGTCACGTTAAATCTTAAGAACTTTACCTCATGTCCCCCATTGTAAGAATACCTGCAGAATCTCCTGAAGTCTACAGAAATGAAAGTCTGATGCCTCATGTGGGGTAAATGCACACCTTCACACTGACAATATACATGTGTATTTCCCTCTTTCCTTCCCATTATACTTAATTCTAAGATAAACTCTGCATTGCACAATTTGGGTTTTTTTCTTTTTTCTTTCTTTTTTTTTTTTTTTTTTGGCTCAGATAAGAAGCAGGAGACCAAGTTTTCTGATAACTACAAACTTATGCAGAGTCAGTATTTATAAAATCCTACAAAGTGCCTCTTATCACTATCATAATAGATAGGTCAGCAGACCAAAGAGGAAGTCAATTACAGACAAAGAAAGATGATCATTTTAAACTGGTGTAAACATCCTTTCTTTGCTATGGCCTCTTATGATCATCACTTTTCCTTTGCTGTAATAATAAAAATATTTTTTTCATGAGCTGCTATTGCCAGTTGCCCCAGAGAGAAGACAGCATTTGTTTACCATTCTTTATTTCTTCGTTAAAAAAATGAGGATATTAAGCACCCTTCTGCCTTTCTGGTCACTACTTCATTTCCCATCTCTTTTCAAGACACTGGTTGGCAACCATGTATCATGTCTTCCCCTGGGCTCTTCTTTGCCTGGCAAACAGCCTAATACACGAACAGGATCTGTTGCTTTGTTTTTCTGGTGACTCAAACAGCTTATTAAAAGTGTATGGAAGCCAGCACAAGCTTGGATGTGTTGATAGTGGATGAAGCAGAGACAGGAAGCTTTTCTAACTAAATGAAAGCTCACATAGCCTTATGTTAAGGTTCCTTTGGCCACTGTTTCTTATAGTTCAAATATTTACATTTAAGTGTGATTTAATTACCTTTAAAGAGTTCAAGCAATTCAGGTTTGTGTACAACCAGAAAATGAGATTGATCATTGGAAAGTTCATAGAATACCAAAAAGAAAAGAGTACTGTCTCCATACTCACAGGACTGGGAAGTGTTGGAGCAGGGAGGGACCTTCAGGATTATCCAACTGAATTCCTTTTGTTTTACAGATGAGGAAGCTGAGAGCCTGGGAGTTCTGGTGACTTCCAAGGCTAGCAGTTAGTGGGACAATACAGACATGGCCCAGGTTGTTCCATTAAATCATTGACTTAAATTATTTTGGGACATTTGGACAATAAAAAATATATTTGTTAATTAAGAAGCATCCTTATTATAGTCGTAGTGCTAGACATCATGTGTGTCTCCTGTTGGGTCCATGGTCAAAGGAGCAAGAATGATACAAAGCCAAGGTCAAGCAAAGCTTTATTTCGCGCCAAGCACTGAGAATCAAACTGACCGGCCAGGGCCATCTCTTGCAAAGAGGCGACCTCTCTCTGCCTTATAGACTAGCTTTAAAGGGCAAAGGCCATGTGGCTGGGCCTGGCCACGCACAGGTGGCCAATGAGATTGTAACAGAGAAAGCTGCACAGTCCTGCTAGTTCACACATAAGTGACCAATTGAATTATAATTTACCTTTAGTAGATATTTGAACTAGCCTATCACCTTGGTCAGAATTGACACCCAAAAGGCACCCTAAGGGCAGGGCCCATACTTCATGGTAGCTAAGGAGACAGTATGCGCCCACACCGATTGGATACCTCCACCTGGCCTGACCCATCCTTGTATTTGGGCTTTGTTACCTGGGACTAGTTTCCGGGACTTGTTTTAAGTAAGTCCCCTTGGGGAAGGTGGGGGCAGGGACAGCTTAAGTTTTACTGTATAAACAACAAGGCCATTGTTAAACCAGACTGAATCACTCTGGCTAAATAGGCCCTTACATCTCCTAGAAAGAAGTTTGCAATACAGAGATATAAGCAAAGAGTGTGTGACTCAGAGACTTAAACCATGATTTCTGGGAACATTTAACTATTAGGTACATGTCAGTTCAGTGAGGGACTCAGAAGGAGAGAATCAAGTTTAGCGCTTTCTGATTTAATTGAAGAATAAGTCACAGTTTGGCCAAGGGAGAAGGCAATCAAGTATTGCTGGAATAAAATTTTTTTTGCCAGTTGCTCTTGGTTTCAGCTATCTTTTCCTTCCTGGTTTCTTTGAGATACAATTTATATCTAATACTGTATTAGTCCAAGGTGTACAACATGATTTGATGTACATACATATTAATTATAACTACCATAAGTTTAGTTAACATCAACCACCTTACCTAGTCACAAATAATTTTTCTTGTGATGAGAACTTTTAAGATCTACTCCTGCAGCAACTCTCAAATAAACAATACAGTATTGTTAACTATAGTCACCAAGCTGAGTATTACATTCCCAGGATTTATCTTATAACCCGAAGTTTATACCATTTTACCTTCTTTACCCATTTCGCCCATCCCCCATCCCCAGCTTCTGGTAACCACCAATCTGTTCTTTGTATCTTTGAATTCAATTTTTTTAAAGATTTTATTTACTTATTCGAAAGAGAGAGTAAGAGAGAGAGCACAAGCAGATGGAAGGCAGAAGAGGGGAAGAAGCAGGCTCCCTGCTGAGCAGGGATTCCTATGTGGGGCTCAATTCCAGGCCCCTGGGATCATGACCCAAGCCAAAGGCAAAAGTTTAACAGACTGAACCACCCAGGTGCCACTCTTTGAATCCACTTTTATTAGATTCCACATATTTGTGAGATTATACAGTATTTGTCTTTCTCTGTCTGACTTATTTCACTTAGCATAATCCATTCCAGATCTGTGTTATTGCAAATGACAGAGTTTCCTCCTTTTATGACTGAATAATAGCCCACTTGCATGTATGTGTATGTGTGTGTGTATACATGGTATTTTCCTTATCCATTCATCTATCAGTGGATTAAGGTTGTTTTTATGTCTCAGTTAGTGTAAATAATGTTGCAATGAACATAGGGGTGCAGGTCTCTTTTCAAGGTACTAATTTCATTTCCTTTGATTAAATGCCTAGAAGTGGAAATGCTGGATCATGTTAGTTCTAAGTTTTTGAGGAACCTCCATGCTTTTTCTGCAGCTTCATCAATATACATTCCACCAGTAGGGCGCAAGTGTTCCCTTCTCTCCACACCCTTGCCAATACTTGTGATTTCTTGTCTTTTTGATAATAGCCATCCCAACTGGTGTGAAGTAATTTCTTTTGACTTGCATTTCCCTGATTAGTAATGTTGAGCACCTTTTAATGTACATATTGGCCATTTGGAGGTCTTTAGAAAAATGTCTGTTCAGCTTCTCTGCCCATTTTTCAGTTGGATTGTTTTTTCGCTATTGAGTTGTATAAGTTGGTTTCAGCAATCCTGAGTTGAGATACCACTGAGTAGGAGATCTAAGGGGAAGAATTTAAAGCAAAGAGACCATTGTGGTTAATAGCCCTGTCATTCTAGATGGAGATAGAAAATGGCATTTCCCAATATCTAAGTTACATTAGAGGACAGAAATAGTAGTCAAGAGCCTTCATTTGCATCTTCTATTCACCTAATTATCATTAGGTTCCTTTCATTATTGCAGGTAACAAACCATTTAAAAATTTGTTCTCCCGTTCCAAGTTTGGACATAGAGTAAAACCTTAAAATTCTGGTCATGCTTTAAGTTTGGTACAAATTATTTAGTTAAAGAAATTGTATCAAGTTTGGGTCTGCAACTTGGGGTCATGAGGTTGACTACATGGTGGAACAGAAAGCCACACCCAGAACCTCCCAGGTTGTCCAAATGTGAAGCCACACTTCTTGTGAAAGACTATCTCTGTGGCTCAGATCCCATTCTCACTGCCTCTTACTGGATCTCTCTTGCATGCATTTTCTCTTTCCTTTCCTCTGAGGTCAGTGGTACTTCCTACAGATAAGGTACTAAATATCTCAAGTCAGGGTACATCACTTTTTCTAGAAGGTAACATTCAGGGAGGAAGACCCTGGTCAAGATAAATTCATTTGCATTAGATCTGTTGTCTGATTAATCATCAGCAGCAGGATTATAGACTTGCTTTCAACATCAGATTTGTGTGCACAAACTTACATGTATATAGATTTGTTGGTAAATCCATTTCAATGAACACTCACTAAACAGCTCCCTTAAGCTCACTATTCTGACAAACATTGTAGAAAATACGGTCTTTTCAGGTTCTGTTATTGTGATTTAGATGTGTTTTCTGTAAGTTTCTTAGGTGGTTTTGTGTCTCTCAGTCACTTACTTCCTTTTTCAAAAACATCACAACAATAAATGGTGCAATCACTACCTAATTTTTTGGTGCACTTTAGTCTTCTGCTTAAGAGCTTGGAAATTGACCAGTTCAGGTGCTAATGGGTTATGGATCTGTGTTATATAATAAAAGTAGACCAGAAAATAGAATATCAATCATTACCAATATTTGATTGACAAATGCCAACCTTGTCTTGACTTCATATTTTTTAAAAACTAAATATCACTGTAAATAATGGAATCCTAAAAATTCCTAAACATTTTGGGTTGGAAGCCTTAAAGGAATGAAACAGCCTGGGTTATCAGCAGGAATCTTTCAAAAATGGTGCTTGGAGAAGAGCCAAAATTATAATGAGCTTGAAGCAAATTATCAAATTAATCCTGGTTGATGCAACTGTCCTAACTTGTGAAGCCACCTGTCTCCATTTGAAGATGTCAACATCAAAAGTGGAACAGCATTTACTTGAGTGCCCACAATGCTGCAGGCAGTAAAGAGAAAAACCAAAATGAAAGAGCCTCATTCCAGTGATCTTATAATTATAGGAGAAGTCATGGGTAGGGTTTTTTAAGGCATAAATAAATAGAAATAACAAGATTAATATTGAGCAAGAAGAAATTTTAGGATGAGCTCAGGAAAATAACTCCTATCAAACTTCTTAGTATAATCACTGGAGCTATTATACTATATCATGCTGTTGGGGCTATTAGTATTAATAATAGTAATCATCATTTATTATGAGTGTAGCATAGAGAACAATTCTGCAGTGCTAGGAAGATAGAACAGATAGACTTGAAGAGATATGTCTTTTCAATTCTGTGATGCCATGCATAATATGAATTCTAAGAACAGAAGGTCTTAACCACTTCATTATCAAATAAAGTACTGCCTGACCACATCCAAGACAAGTGTCTTCTTTATAGCTCTTTAATTAAGGAAGATGATTCTTAATATGACTGACTCAGTTGCAAAAACACTAGAACCAAGAATGATCTGTTGACTATTTGTTAGTTGGGAATATGTTTATCCATTCTACTGTTTTCTCTCCTCTTTAAGAACTAATCAGCAACATAAACTTATCTTGTAGTTGTGTCCAATAAATATGGCAAAGGAGGGGCACTTGTGTGGCTCAGTGGGTTAAAGCCTCTGCCTTCGGCTCAGGTCATGATCCCAGGGTCCTGGGATTGAGTCCCACATCGGGCTCTCTGCTCAGCGGGGAGCTTGCTTCCCCCTCTCTAGACTCTGCCTGCCTCTCTGCCTACTTGGGATCTCTCTCTCTCTGTGTCAAATAAGTAAATAAAATCTTTAAAAAAATATATGGCAAAGAATAAAGAATGGAACTTTAGTAGAAAAATTAAAGAAATTTAGATATTTGGTAAGGCATTTTTTAATTGAAATTTTATACCTTCTACTCCAAGGGTAACTCTCTTTTTTTTAAGATTTTATTTATTTCTCTGACACAGACAGAGAGATCACAAGTAGGCAGGGAGGCAGGCAGAGAGAGAGGAGAAGCAGGCTCCCTGCTGAGCAGAGAGTCTGATGCGAGGCTTGACCTCGGGACCCTGAGATCATGACCTGAGCAGAAGGGAGAGGTTTAACCCACTGAGCCACCCAGGTGCCCCAAAGTGTAACTCTTTGCACCCACCTTATTCATATTTCTCCAGAGTATGTACGTATCTGTGAGTATTTAGATCTATGCAATTTTATCACATATGCAGGTTCATATATACCCATCAGCATAGTCAGCATATAGAACATTCTACTACCACAGGATCTCTTCTGTTGCCCTTTTATAACAACATCCCTTCCCTCCATTCTTAACTCTTGGCAACCACTAATTTGTTTCCCATTTCTAAAATTTTGTCACTTCAAAAATTTTTCATAAGGGGGTCATACAGTATGCAACCTTTTAAAACTAGCTTCTTTCACTTGCCATAATTCCTGGGATATTCGTCCAAGCTATTATGTATGTCAGTAGTTCATCCCTTTTCATTGCTAAGTAGTAGTCTATGGTCTATATGGACCACAGTTTATGCAATCATTTACCTGATGAAGGACGTCTAGGCTGTTTCCAGCTTTTAACTATTACAGAACACTGCTATGAACAATTTACATGTTTTCATTTGCCCAAGAGTGCAACTGCTAGATCATATGGTAACTGTGCTAGTTAGTCTTGTAAGAAAATGCCACTGTTTTCAGAGTAGCCATACCATTTTATATTCCCACCAACAATGTAGGAGTGATCTGTATTCTCTTCATCCTTGCCAGCATTTGGTTTTGTCATTATTTTTTATTCTAGTCATTCTGATTGGTGTACTATGATATCTCATCGTGGTCTTAATTGAATTTCCCAAATGGCAAGGGATGATGAACATCTCATATACTTATTTGCCAATTATATGACCTCTTCAGTAAAATGTTTCTTCACAACTTTTGTCCATCTTTGTTTCTCTTATATTTTAGTGCTGAGTTTTGAGAATTCTATGATGGGAGCTGTAGCTTTGTTACAGATGCTCTTTACCAATTTGAAGTTATTCCTCTTTATTTTAACTTGCTGAGAGCCTGGTTTTTCATTGTTATTGTTGTTTCATTTTGTTTTGTTTTAGAATTAATTGGTGTTGGATTTTGTCAAGTGGTTTTCTTCTATGAATTGATTTGATCACACATTTTTTTCCTTTAACCTATTGATATACCATTGATTGATTTGGAATGTGGAACCAAACTTCCTTTCCTGAAATGAGTCCCAGTTGGTCATGGAGTATAATTTCTTTATACACTATTATATTTCAGTTTGCTTAGATTTTGTTAAGCATTTTTATTTCTAAATTTATGAACAGGATTGGCCTATAAATTTCCTTTTTTCTTTCTTTCTTTTTTAAAATTACTGTCTTGGTCAGGTTTGAATGTCAGGATAATACTGGTCTCATAAAATGAGTTGGAAAGTATTTCCACTTCCTCTGTTTTTTGGAAAGGATTATATAAAGTTGGTGTTAATTCTTCTCTATTTTGTTAGAATTTCTGCTGTGAAGACATCTGACTTGCAGACTTACTTTTCAGGAGCTTTTAAATTATGAATTCAACTTCTGTAATGGTTATAACAATTCAGATTATCTATTTTATCTTGGTTGAGATTTGGTAGTTTGTGATGTTAGAGAAATTGATCCATTTATTTAAGTTGTCAAATTTATAAAGTTGTTTTTAGTAATATTTTATTAACTTTTTAATAGTTAAAAGATATGTAGTGATATCTGTTATTTTATTTCTGATTTTGTTAATTTGTGTTTACTTTTTTAATTTTTGGTCAGTCTTCCCAGAAATTTATAAATTTTATTGATTTTTTTTTTCAAAGATTCAGCTTTTGGTTTCATTGATTTTCTTTATTGTTTTCGTACTCCATTGACGTTTGCTTCTATTTTAAATATTTTCTTACTTTTGCTTGCTTTAGGTTTATATTCATCTTCCTTAGTTCCTTGGGGTAAAAACTTAAAATATTGATTTGAGAACTTTCCTGATTTGTATTGTAAGCCTTTAGTGTTAGAACTCCTTTAGCTGCATCCCACATATACTGAAATGTTATATTTTTATTTCACTCAGCTCTACATGTTTTCTTCCTTTGAGAATTCCCCTTTGACCCAAATATTATTTAGAAGTGCATTGTTTAATTTCCATGCGTTTAGGTATTTTCCTGTTGTTTTTCTTTATTGATTTTTAGTTTGGCTCCATTATGAGCAGAGAAAAGAATCTATATGATTTCAATTCTTTTAAATTTTTTGAGGTATTATTATTCTTACTATCATTATTACTATTCACGATATGGTCTATCTTGGGAATTATTTCTATCTGGAAAAAATGTGTATTCTGCTGTTGTTTTGCCGAGTGTTCTATATATGTCAATTAGATCTTGTTGTTTGATTTTCTCATATCATCTTTAGTCCTGATGATTTTCATTTTAGTAGTTCTGTCAATACTTAATAAGGGGTAGTAAAGTATTTTGAGTCAGAAAATCTAACCTGGTTGTTAATCTGTTCATATACTAGTTCACGAATTCAGCAAGCATAGAACTTTGAGAAAAATATTTGGTATATTTTGAGAAATAAACATTAACAATTAAATAGTCTCCATTTTTAATTTCCAAGAAATCTGAAAGTGCATGGGATGATCAAGACCCAGAAACCATTTTCCAACCTGAAAAAATACTTCTTCATGAAATCTTAGACTACAGAGACCATTCACATTTTGTGAAACACATAGCAGTTTCACATCTGATGATCAAACAATTCTTTTTTTTTTTTTAAGATATTTTATTTATTTATTTGACAGAGAGAGATCACAAGTAGGCAGAGAGGCAGGCAGAGAGAGAGAGAGGAGGAAGCAGGCTCCCTGCTGAGCAGAGAGCCCAATGCGGGACTCGATTCCAGGACCCTGAGATCATGACCTGAGCCGAAGGCAGCGGCTTAACCCACTGAGTCACCCAGGCGCCCCAAACAGTTCTTTTTAACTGAATATACTTTTTAAAAGAATCCATGTTGTTTCTTTTTCCTATTAGTTCGTTCTTTTTTTTTTTTTTTTTAGATTTTATTCATTTACTTATTTGACAGAGAGAAATACAGTAAGAGAGGGAACACAAGCAGGGAGAGTGGCAGAGGGAGAATCAGCTTCCTGCTGAGCAGGGAGCCCGATGTGAGGCTCCATCGCAGGACCCCACGGATCATGACTTGAGCCGAAGGCAGGCACTTAATGAGTGAGCCACCCAGGTACTCCTTTCCTACTATTTCTAAGATCATTTCAAGTTATGGCAAGGATTAGTCTTGACTTATATGAACTGTGAATAATGCAGAATGTCTGCAGTTGCATACCGCCCATGAAATGTGGGTATTGTGTATTAAAAACCCGGTTAGGTGAAAAGAATATCACTTCAGAATTAAAAAAGAGCTGAGCTGATGAAAGAACTCTCAAGTTGTGAAAGTATGAGGTTTTTTTTTTTTTTTTAAGATTTTATTTATTTATTTGGCAGAAGGAAAGAAATCACAAGTAGGCAGAGTCAGGCAGAGAGAGAGGAGAAGCAGGCTCCCTGCTGAGCAGAGATCCTGATATGGGGCTCAATCCCAGGACCCTGAGATCATGACCTGAGCTGAAGGCAGAGGCTCAACCCACTGAGCTACCCACGCACCGCAAGTATGAGTTCTGACGTGGAAAAAAAATGGTTATTTCCTACATTATAGTAAATTTGCATAATGAGAAGAGTAATGAGAAAAGAAATTAAAACAACCTGAAAGGTAATACATATTCGAAAGAAGATATGAAATTTAAACCCATAGCACATGACTCAATAGCAACAATAGAAATGAGATGACAATGGTATATTATCTTCAAAGTACTCAGAGAAAAGTAAATGCCAATATATAATTTTATATCAATCTAAACTATGATTTAAAGGTAAAAGGTAAGGACAAAGTGAAGAGGCTTTGAAACTAATAAAAATTGAGCTTACTACTCACAGGTTGTTACTGAGTGATCAACTAAGGGATGTAATTACATCGGAAAAAAATTGGACTATGGGGATACAAGAATCAAAGATATGGAAAGATCGTCAGTATATCCATGAATGATTAACTCAAAAATTATTTTTAAAAATGACGCATTTTGGGCACCTGGGTGGCTCAGTGGGTTAAGCCGCTGCCTTCGGCTCAGGTCATGATCTCAGGGTCCTCAGGGAGCCTGCTTCCTCCTCTCTCTCTCTGCCTGCCTCTCTGCCTACTTGTGATCTCTCTGTGTCAAATAAATAAAATCTTTAAAAATGACACATTTTGAGATGTTTGAAAGGAATATAGAACCACAAAAGATCGCAACATGAAAGACTGGCAAGCAGGGAGAAAACTGGAATTAAAGCAGAAGAATGGTATGTCGTTCTGTATGAGGATTAAGGTTTCATTAATATTTCAATTATCTGCGGTTATGTAGCAATATATCTCAAATATCAGAGGTTTAAAACAAAAACCATTTTATTTGTTCACAGTTCTGTGGGTAGATTTTTTTTTCATTCACTTGTCCAGACCTGTACTGGTATGGCTCAACTGCCTCGTGCTGCCTGGCCCACTTAAGTGGGGTCACATACTGGGACCTTGATCCACACAGTTCTCTTCTTCGTAATCTCAAGGCTTCTACCTCTCTATGTGGCTTTTCCAACTGGTATTTCCATGTGGCTTTCCAGCAGGACAGCCAGACTTCTTATGTGTAAGCTCAGGGCTCCTGAGAGTATTAAAGTAGAAGCTACCAGGCCATTTAAAATCTTACATTGGGATCTAACATAGCATCACTTCTGCCATATTCAGTTGGTTAAAGATAAGCCCAGACTCCAGGGATGGACACTGCACAAGATCATGAATACTGAGAGGCAAAGTTCAATTAAACAGATGATCACTTCAGAGTTTATTAGGTCAATTATGTGTGCTAAAAATTTAAAGCAATAAAAAAAAACCAAAATGTTGAAAGATGAAGAAATCATCCAATATTAGAGAAAAATGATAGTAATAGGAGAGTATAGAAGAAAAGCAAGGTCAATACAAAATAAAATAAGGCAACAGAAATAAAACCAATTATATCAGTACTTACAATACATACAATGGTGTTAACTAGCTTTTTTTTTTTTTTTAAGATTTATTTATTTATTTGAGAGAGAAAAGAGAGTGCATGCACACATAAGTAGGGGAAGTAGCAGAGAATCCTCAGGCAGACTTTTTGCTGAGCACACAATTCAGTGTGGGGCCAGATCCCCAAATCCTGAGATCATGACCTGGGCTGAAATCAAGAGTTGGATGCTCAACAGACTAAGCTACCTAGCCACCCCTAAACTAGCTTATTAAATACCAGAGCTTCACTGAGGAAAATGTTTAAAATCCAGTTTTATGTTTTTTGTAAGAAACACACTCAAATCATAAGGACATGGACAGGTCGACAATAAGAGGAAGAAAAAGACAGACAAATACACCAAGCAAATACCAAGCAAAACAAAGGAGATGCAGTTATATATAGCAACGTCAGACAAAAGAGACTACATCAAACTTTAGTTTTAAGGATAAAAATGATTGGTACTTAATGATAGAAAGACATAATTTATCAGAAGAGATAATAGTCTTTACACAATCAACAACATAGCCTTAAGAACATTTTTTTTTTTAAGGAAATTTTGATAAAATACCGGAATAGGTGAAAGAGAAGACTAAGACAATAGGAAAATGTTAGAAAATATGAATACTGAAAGGCTTAATATAAGAGTATAGGAGAAATTTCCCCCAACAATTAAAGTTCTGAACACATATAGAGAATTTACAAAAACATTAGCATTCAGGTAGGCCATAAAGGAAGTCTTAAAAGGTACAAACATTCAATAGCATATAGACCACATTTACCACAAAGCAATATAATTAGAAACTCAAAAGTAGCCTGAAAATACTAAGAAGGGCACCTGATGTGATGAGCCTGGGTGTTATACCCACTGGGTGTCATACACAATTAATGAATTGTTGAACATTATATCAAAAACTAATCATGTTTTTACTATATGTTGGATAATTGAACTTAAATTTTAAAAAAAAGGAAAAGGGGGGGAGAAAAAAAGTAGTCTGAAAAGAAAAGATTCATAATTAAATTTAAGATGTATTTAGACCTGATGTTATTGCATATTGAAACCTGTGAGATATAGCTAGTGATACTTAAGGAAAATGTATAATCTTAAATGTCTACATTTTTTAAAAATATTGAAAATAAATGAGTGTTATCAAAAGTTGGGGAAAAAAACAACAGAGTAAACCCCTCTAAATTAGAACTATGTAAAGACTAATATAGTCTAAGCACCTCTGGCCAAACTGATCAAGAAAATAAGAAGGCACAAAGAAACCATATTAGAAATGAAAGAACTACTATAAAGATTTTCTAAATTTAACATTTTAAAAAACTTTATAATAATACATTAAAATTTAGATAAAATAGAGAGTTTTAGGTTAAATGTGAGTCATCTAAATTAACTCAAGAAGAAATAAAAAAGTGGAATAGATCTATACCCAGGAGTAATATTTTAAAATATTTGACAATTTGTATAGGATAAGCAGTAAAACCAAAGGACAACTCACAAGTCCAAACAGACAGTTGCTAAAAATAACTGATAGAGACTTAACATGCGTACTAAATTATTATCAATCCAAATCATATCTGTTGAAGAAATTAAATCAGAAGTCAAAAATTTATACACCAAGAAAGTCTCATGTTCAGAAGACTTTACAAGCAAGGTTTACCAGCACTTTAAGAGGCAAGTAACTCTTTTCTAATACAAAATGTTTCAGGTAATAGAAAAAAAGGAATCATTTCCCAAATCAGAAATAAGCAAGAAAGTATAAGAAGGAAGATTTGTGTGTAAGCTTAGGTATGAATATGGATGCAAATAAAATACTAGGAAACTGAAGTCAGCAATGTGTACAAAAAATTAACATGACTAAGGGCTCATTCTAGGAATATGAGGATGGCTTAAGTCATGAAATCCTATTAATGTAACTTGCCACATTAATACATTTTTAAAAATATATAACCTAGGGGAGAGTATGTGCTATGGTGAGCGCTATGAATTTTGTAAGACTGATGAATCACAGACCTGTACCCCTAAAACAAATAATACATTATATGTTGATAAGAAAAAATATATATGTAATCTCATATATGCTCCCCAAAATTTAATAAAATTCAATATTTATTAATTTTTTTTATTTTTAAAAAATATTTTATTTATTTATTTGACAGAGAGAGATCACAAGGAGGCAGAGAGGCAGGCAGAGAGAGGGGCTGGGGAAGCAGGCTCCCTGCTAAGCAGAGAGCCTGATGTGGGGCTCTATCCCAGGACCCTGGGATCATGACCCGAGCCAAAGGCAGAGGCTTAACCCACTGAGCCACCCAGGTGCCCCAAAAATTTTTAAATAATTAAAAAGAAGGACACTTCAGAAATTAGGGTGAGAAGGGAACTTTTCAACTGATAAAAGACATATATCCAAAATATACTAAAAGGGATGCCTGGGTAGCTCAGTTGGTTAAGCGTTTACCTTGGGCTCAGGTCCTGATCCCAGTGTCCTAGGATTGAGTCCCATATCAGGCTCCTTGCTCAGCGGGGAGCCTGCCTCTCCCTCTGCCTGCTGTTCCCTCTGCTTGAGCTCTCTCTCTGACAAATAAATAAAATCTTTAAAAAAAAGTACTACAAATCTCATACCCAACAGTGAAACAGAGCATTTTGTTTCAAGTTAGGAACATCACAAGGATGTTACCACTACTAGTTTCATTCAACTTAGTTCTAGAGGTCTTAGCCAGAGACAGACATGAGAAAGATAAATGAAATTCAAGGGGGAAAAAAAATCATTTTCAGAGATTTGGACTGTCTGTAAAGAATATCCAAGAGAATCTAGAGAGAGTTTAGTAAGGTGGTCTGTTACAAGAGCAATATTAAAAATTCAGTGGTATTCTAGTACACTAGCAACAACCAATTAGAATGTAATTTAAAAAATTATTCCACTTACAAAAGCAACATGAGAGTACAACTAACATGAAAGATACGAAAGACATTTGAGAAAACATTATAAAGTATTACACAGTAACATAAAAGAAGACCTAACTAAATGGAGGATATAGACTATACTCATGGTTGGGAAGACTCAGGGTCAGAGAGATGTCAGTTCTTCCCCTAAATTAATCTACAAATTCAATGGAAATCCAAAGAAATTTTCAGGAGACTTTACCTTGGGCTTTAACAAACTGAGTCTAAACTTTAAGTAAATAGGGAAGGGCCAAGAATAGCTAAGAAAATTTTGAAAGGAAAAAATATAAGAAAGGAGAAAAAAATACATAGAAAGATACCTTTCCGGATAGCAATACTTGCTATAAAAATAAATAAAGAAAAGCAAAGTGGCATTAGCAAGGGAATAGAAAAATAGACCAACTAACCAGGAAAAAAAGGCCCAGAGAAAGACTTTGCAAGTGTGGCATTACATTACATTCAGAGACGTGGCACTACAACTCAGTGTAATAAATGTCTCTTCAATAAATGACACAGGAACAATTGTTACCATAGGGAGGGAAAAGATTAGACCTTCACCTTGTACCCTATACAAGAACAACTCCAGAGAGATTAAAGGCTCAAAGGTGAAGAGCAAAACTTCAAGACTTGGAAGAGGTAGTGTAGAAGAATGTCTTTATGACCATAAGGTATAATGAATTCCTATACATGATTCAAAAAGCACATATCACAAAGGAAATATCATTTGAGTGTTTTCAGATTTAAAACCTCTGTAAAACAAAAGACATTGAATTACAGGCCAGGGATTTGGAGAAGATACAATGCATGTACTTAACAACGATTCAAGGGTCAAATTATTTGAAGAACTTCTCAAAATCAAGAGGAAAAAAAGTCAAATAACTATTAAATAACTGGAATAATATAAAGAGTAAATTCAGAGAAATGAAGACCTGAATGGCTAATTAATAAAATTTTAAAACATAATATAAAATATAAATACAAAGTAGTTAGTAATTAAGGAAATGCAAATTAAAACGCAGAAATATCTTTTCAGGTCCATCAGATTGACCAGACTGTTGATGATTCCAAGTGTTGGTCAGGATGAGAAAATTCTCATAAATGCTGGTAAGTGGAGATTGATGCAAACACTTTGAGAAATACTTTTGTATTGTCTGATAAAACAGAAGTTGTGCATACTCTAAGAGCTAACAATTCTACTTTTCAATAGATAGTCTGGAGAAACTTTTGTGCTTGTACTTAAGGAGATATATAACTGGCTTTTCATTACATCATGGCTTACAATAATGATATATTAAATATAATTTAAATGTTCATCACTGAAAAAAGATAATCATGGTATTTGGTTGAACCATATGAGATTGCTACTATTCAGCCATTTTGATGTGGTTCAATCTAATAAATTTATAAAACTGAATATTAAGTAGGAGCTAAAATGAATGAACTAGTAGTGCAATTGCTGGGTTATAGGGTAACTCTATTTTTAATGTATTGAGGAACCTCCATACTCTTCTCCAGAGTGGGCTGTACCAGTGTGTGTTCCCACCAACAGAGTAAGAGGGTTCCCCTTTCTCAACATCCTCACCAACACTTGTTGTTCCCTGTCTTGTAAGTTTTTGTCATTCTAAATGGTGTAAGGTGGTATCCCATTGTGGTTTTGATTTGTATTTCCCTGATGGCTAGTGATGTGGAGCTAGCCACACATTTTTTCATGTGTGTTAGCCATTTGTATGACTTCTTTGGAGAAGTGTCTGTTCATGTCTCCTGCTCATTTCTTGTCTGGATTATTTTATTGGGTGTTGAGTTTAAGAAGTTCTTTACAGATTTTGGATATCAGCCTTTTATCTGATAAGTCATATGCAAATATTTTCTCACATTCTGTGGGTTGCCTTTTAATTTTGTTTACTATTTCCTTTGCTGTGCAGAAGTGTTTTTTTTAAATCAATGAAGTCCCAATAGTTCATTTTTGCTTTTTTCCCTTGCATTTCGAGACATGTCTTGCAAGAAGTTGCTTGTGGCTAATGTTGAAGAGGTTACTGCTTGTGTTCTCCTCTAGGATTTTGATGGGATTCCTGTCTCACATTTAGGTCTTTCATCCATTTTGAGTTTATGGTGTAAGAACATGGTCCAGTTTCATTTTTCTGCATGTGTCTTTCCAATTTTTCCAGAACCATTTATTGAAGAGAATGTCTTTTTTCTATTGGATATTCTTTCTTGCTTTGTCAAAGATTAGTTGACCATAGAGTTGAGGGTCCATTTCTGGGCTACTAGGTATTTACCCCAAAGATACAGATGTAGTTAAAAAGGGGGGGGCACGTGTGCCCCAATGTTCATAGCAGAAATGTCCAGAATAGCTAAACTGTGGAAGGAACTAAGATGTCCTTCAACAGATGAATGGATAAAGAAGACGTGGTTGATATACATTGGAATATTATTCAGCCATCAGAAAGGATGAATACCTACCATTTGCATCAACAAGGACAGAACTAGAGGGGACTATGCTCCGTGAAATAAGTCATGCAAAAAAAGACAATTATCGTACAGTTTCACCCATATATAGAATATAAGGAATAGTGCAGAGGACCATAGGGGAAAGGAGGGAAAGCTGAATGGGAAGAATTCAAAGAGGGAGACAAACCATGAGAGACTCTGAACTCAAGGAAACAAACTGAGGGTTACAGAAGGGAAGGGAGTTGGGGGATAGGGTGACTGGGTGGTGGGTATTAAGGACGGCACATGATGTGATGAGCACTGGGTTATAAGTAACTAATGAATCACTGAACATTACATCAAAAACTAATGATGTATTATATGTTGGCTAATTGAACAAGATAAAAATTAACAAACAAATAAATAAGATGAATGAACTAGGTTAAAATGGTTCACCAGGGAGAAATCTCAAAAATATTGAGGGGAAAATCCATGCTGAAATATACGGTATGATCACAAGCACACTCAGGCAAAAATCAACTTCTTTAAAATAGAGTATCTACAAATAACAACAACAAGAAGGGTCTTAAAAATTCAGAACTTTGACAGAAGGACTTGTTGAGGACCATATCCTTTTACACTCATATTGAAAGAGGAAGTTCCTCTACAGGAAACCACAGTACTGTTAGAACCAGAGAATGAGCCCTGGGTAGCCAAAAATTACAAATGTCCATTATACCATCCCAGTCCCTTACTTTTATTTTAATTTATTTCTTACTTACTAGTGATACATTACTGTTTATTAATTCAAAGAGGAGAGAGTAAGCAATTTTATACAGAAGACCAGTAAATCTCCAGAGCTAGAAAAAAATAGATTAACTGAAAATTTTATTCTAACATTCTCCACTCACTTCTTAGAAACTCCTATGTATATCATATCAATACTAAACTTGCCATAAGTGAAGATTAAGATTGGCAAATTCACCTCTATTTTTCCTTTTCTTTTCTTTGATCCTGTGGCTAATGATCAATGCATGAAATTTTTAAAGTTGTGCTCTAATTCTTGGTGATATAAAGGGAAAATGAAAGAGTATCACAAATGTGAATGAACTTTCCTTCATATCTAAAATCCATTATTTGTTCCTCATCATATATTTAAAAAAAAAAAACCTAAATTTCTCAGAGTTCAAGGCCTTCTTGATATTACCTCAATAAAGTAGGTAATATCTCCATTGGTATCAGCTAAAATAGGTTCAGCTACCGTATGCAGAAGATTCATAAGAAAGAGGTTTCAGTGGAAACTCTACAATTGTCAGAGACCTAGGTTCCTTCTAACTTGTTGCTCTGTCATCTTAAACATGTAACTTCTACCTCTGGCCCAACAGGTTACTCCAGATTTTGCAATTACATCTGCACGCTGGCCAACAAGGAGGAGGAAAAATGGAGGAGAAGGAATATCCCACATCTCTGAGGACACTTTCAGGATACCTATCACTTTACGCTTCTATCTCATTATTTAGCACTTAGACATATGTCACACAGAGCTTCAAGGGCAGCTGGTAAATACAGCTTTTATTCTAGGTGGTTAGAGCCCATCTAAGTTTGAGGGCTTTGATTACTGAGAAAGAAGAGAGTTGATACTGTAGGGATAACCAGAAGCTTCTGCCATACCATCTTCATCCTTTCCTCTTCTCCTCCACCTGAGAGAATACTAATTTGATTCCAGCATTCATCCTGTCATGATTACTCTTGGGCAGACAACTGTGCAATAAAAGACTTAATGCATGTGTGCACTGATACGGCCCTTTCTTGGATGATCTGCTCCACTTATTCCTTGCGTATAGCTGAGTTGGTAAACTGATAAATATTGGCCTAAGGAATGACCCAAGTATCTCTATTTCTGGTCCCTTTCTCTTCATTTACAAATGTTTGAGCACTTTCACTGTTTTCATGGGAGCAGTTGGCTGGTGGCTTGCTTTGGCCATACGTGGGGGTGTGAATCACACACTCCATTCTACCTAACCAGGAAGTCATGCCTTAATAATTACAGTTTGAGACCAACTAATATTTAAGACAAAATAGATACATTGATTTTAGTTTTAAAGAGAAAGTACTTGGAATAGAAATAAGAACCTCAAGAAAACACTCAAGTGATAAAAGATGAGGGTGCCTAGGTGGCTCAGTTGGCTAAGCAACTGCCTTTGGCTCAGGTCATGATCCTGGAGACCTGGGATCGAGCCCCACACTGGGCTCCCAGCTCCATATGGAGTCTGCTTCTCCCTCTGACCTTCTCCCATTTTATGCTCTATCTATCTCTCTCAAACAAATAAAATCTTAAAAAAAAAAAAAAAAGATGATAGCTAAATTGTTCTATGTAACAGAAGGAGCCAAAGGAGCTGGAGGTTGTGAGGTGGGAGAATCAGAAGGGAACCACCTTGATTAGGAATGGAGAGACAAAAAAAAACCCCTATGACTGTTTGTAGGCTCTGTGCTGTGGATATATCTTGTCAACCTCCTCTTTTTTTTCACTTCTATGAAATATTTAGAAAGTTACATTGTACTCAAGGGTATGTATGAGTAGACTCATGATGGGGCTCAAAGATGAGACAACAAGTGACAATTTGTATTATGTCACTTGCAAGTTCAGAAACCCAAGACAGACAAGCTAACTCAAGGAAGAGACAGGAAGACTGAAGAAGAAAGTCAGTTGGCTTATTAAACTGGGAAGTCCAGGAATGAATTTTGGATTTAGGCATAATAAGTGTTATTGTTTTTTCTTCACCACCCCCTCATCTCTATCTCTCTTCATTTCCATGTCTGCCTCTGCTTTCTCCTCTCTGTTGGTCTCTTTTCCTTTCCACTAAAGACAGGCTTCCTCCATTCAGCTAGAGAAGACATTCACTGACAGCACCAGATTCACATTTTCCCAGTACAGCAAACCCAGCAGAAAAGCAATTGGCTCCTCACATTTGTATATAAATCCAGAGGAAAACACTTCTCCTGCTGAATTGCGTGTCTGTTCCTAGATCAATCAGCAAACCAAACATATAATGAACCATGAGTCAGCCATGTGACCACCGCACAGCCAGAGAGCGGTACAATTGATAGTCCCAAATATGTAATTGGAAAAGTACTCCCCAAGAGAAAGGGAGTGCTGCAACCAAATGTGCTGTGCAGGCAAAA
>NC_081571.1:25634604-25714455 GCF_022355385.1 Mustela nigripes
ATAACATAACATAACATAACATAACATAACATAACATAACATAACATAACATATAAACTAAATAAAATACAATAAATAAAATAAATTTTAAAAATGAAATAAAGAAAAAAAGAAAAACTCCAATCTACTATACTATATCATGTTTTCCATCTTTAAACTAAGATTTCTAGTTGCATTTTAGATTAAATTACCAAGGAAGGACTGAACAATTCATACTCTCCAACCACTGTCTAAGGGTTGAATGCATGGTGTGGACAAATAGAATTGAGGAGCAAGGAGGTCTAAGAATACCACTTCTGAGTCAGGAGAAAATAATGGAAAGAATGGAGTTTAGTCTGATAGCTTTTATGCCCAGTTCATAACAGAATAGGTTTCTAGATTTCTAGAAATAGGATTAATATGTCAGTGTTTATTCATATTTAATAAACTACCAAAATTCAGGTTGCAATGAAAAAAAGAGAGGTCCCATTGTATGGTCCCATCAATGATACATAAAAGTGCCCATTCCCCACACCTCACTATTAGTTATTAGGGGAAGGCAAATTAACCACAATTAGCTACTAGCACACATGTATTAGAATGTCTAAGATTTAAAACACTGACCATATTGAGTTTTGGTGAGGATGTGGAGAAACTGGGATTCTCATATATTGCTCAGGGGAATGTAAAATGCTTCAGCCATTTTGGAAAAGATTTAAACAACTCTTATTCCTACTATGTGATCCAGCCATTCCACTCCTAGGAATTTACTCAAGAGAAAAGGAATTATATATCTATATGAAAATTTAAACACAGATGTTCACAGCTGTTTTGTTTCTAAGAGCCCCAAACTAGAAACAGTCCAAACATCCATTAACAGGTGCACAGGTAAACAAATTATGTTGTATCCATGCAGGAGAATACTAATGAGCAATAAAAAGGAAGGAACTATTGATACATGCAACAACATGGCTCAATCCCAAAATCATTATGCTAAATGAAAGAGGCCAGATTAAAAAAAAGAGTACATACTATGTAATATCACTCTATAAATATCTACAAGATAGAATTCACAGAGGGTAGGTAGTTTTTTGGAAAAAGGAAGAGTACAGATGGGGTGGTAAGATTGCAAATAAGCATGAGGAAACTTTTGGGGGTAACATGTTCATTGATTATGGTGATAGTTGCTAGGGTGTATACATATGTTAAAACTCAACAAACTGTACACTTTAAATATGTGCAGTTTATTATTTGTCAATTACATCTCAGTAAAGCTGTACATATACATATATACACACATAGACATATATATTATACATAGACATGATAATATTACACCTCACTAAAGTTGTATACATAGCAATTGATAGATAGGTTGATAGGTTGATTGATAGACTGAGTGCTTACCAGATACCATTCTGGATATTGAAAATTCATTAGTGTCAATCAAAGCCCCTGCCTTCATGGAATTTTCCTTCTGGCAGAAAGACATTTGCCCACCTGCTCCCCAAAAAGTAAATAATTATATAAATAATAAAGAAATTGGCTACCAATATTTTCCTTTATGGCTTTTCTCCTCCAATGAAGAACAACATAAATGAAAATGGCAAAATTCAGTGTAGCAATAAGATACTCATATTTTTCACACTATCAGAAACAGACTGCTATTTTAATTGTTAAGGTACTCACGTAAAATCTATTAACCAAAGGTTAAGTACTCCTTCCCTCAAAAAAAATCTCGTTATTTAAACTTACTTCTCAATATCTTCTGGGCTAAAAAAGACATGAGAATTGAAAGTATACACTTCAGAAATGATAAAAATGCAAACATCCTGTGGGTTGTAGTCAAAATAACACTCGGAAGAGAACTCATAGCCTTAAGCACATGTTTTTAGAAAAGAAATTTTTTAAGCATTGACCCAAGAAGCTAGAAAAAGAACAACATAAATTCAGAAAAAGTTGAAGGAACAGATCAATAAAAATAAAAGCAGAAAATATTAAAACAGTAAGAAAAATACTCAATTAACAATACCAAAAGCTTATTATTTGAAAAGAGCAATAAAACAGACAAACCTATGATAAGTCTAATAAAAAGAAAGTTGAGAGAGAAATAGAGCAAGAGAGAGAAAACTTGGTAGATATTAGATTCAGACAAGCCTTGACTTGAAACCCAGCTCATCTTGAGCAAGTTACCTGACCTCTTTAAGCTTAACTTTCTCATTCACAAAATAAGGCCAGTAACATGGTGCTTATTTCATGGGGTTGTTGTGAGGATTAAATTAAGTCATTTGTAGGGGTTTAGCACAGCGCCTTACATATGATATGCTTACAGTAAATATGACTATGATTATGGTTAATTGTGCCTTGTACCTGGTACATTGCCAGTACTCAATAAATGCTAGTTCTTTTTTTCCTTGCTGCCATAGTTCTACACATCAAATCATTTCCCATCATTCGTGCCCTATTGCTAATTTGTTTCTAAAGTCAAATCAACTCAGGGCAAATGAGATATGCTGACAGTAGCTTGGGGGGCAATGCCAAAAATATCAATAATTGTCTTAAAATAATTTTGATTCCCTACTCCAACAGTACAGAAATGGACAGCTCAGAGGTGTTGGCTTTCTGGCATTAGTGCCAAAACACAATTCTCCATTTTGGGGTGTATGCAGTCAGGGATCCCCAGTATCCTCCAGTGAGGGCTGGAAAGCGTTGTGAGAATAATCAATCACCTTCAAGTCCCAAACACTAAAGACAAAATAGGGAACCAGTGAGCTTCCTGAGGACTGTCTGGGGCAGGGATCTCTTTGAGCTTTTAGAGAGGTGAGAGAGACGCCTCTGAACCATGAGCTAGTTTGAGTTGCCCCACATGGAAAAGGAAAAGGAGGAGGTGAGGCCATGGGAACCAGGAAGACTGGTTAAACTAGGACCTGGACGTTCTGATGCATGAAGTAGGAGGAAGTCCTGGGTCACCGATTGAGATGACAAGAGGTGGAAGTGTTGGAAACAAGGATTTATGAAGAGACAAAAAGGACACTGAAGCCCCAAGTTGAGCCAGAGAAGAGCTACTGTCAAATCCTAATCATAGAGAAGTCCAAAAGAAAGCTCTGTCAAGTCCTGTGGAAAGAGATTGGAATAGAAGTGAGTTGAGGTAAGAGATGAGTATAAGAAAGTAGAGTAGAGCCACAGTTGGGCAGCATCTTGTCACATCTTCCTGGCTTCTTGATGGTGTATGTCCTGCTAACTTGCCGCCCTGTTGTAAACCATTGATTAATAATTGATTCTTCATTTGCCTAAAGTCATGCTCTTTATTTCTCCTTCTATATACTGCTTGGGAAGTCCTCTGGGAATAGAATTGATAGCCATTTGAGCAGTGATGTTGGGACAAGGGTTCAGTACATAGTCCATATACCAGGCTAGGTGGTTCTAGAGAACAGGGTGGGAACTTTTCTATAGTCCTCTCTACTAATTTTAATTTTACAAACCCGGAAAGGTGGCCTTACCTTAACTCATGATACAGGCAATTATTTCAATGTACAAAAAGAGTTAGAAATTTCATTTTGTTCCTCATTTCACTGTGATATACATGACATCATCAGTTCAGACTGTACTACTAAGCTTTAGAAACATTACAACAAGCCTTGCAAAAATGAGACAATGAATTCTTTCCAAGCATTCTCTAGTGACTTGGATCTATGACATGAAACCCTGGCTAGAAACTAAGACACCAGATAGGAATATCAGAAGGGGTAGGATTAAATAGACACAAGTTCTAAAGAGTAGAGTCTCAACAAAGTTTCTTCTAGGTGGTATTCATACTTTCTCATTGACCCATGCTTTGTATTTTTACTGGCTGGGACAGCATTTTTGGCCTAGAGCAGATCTAAGACCCTGATTCTTGAATGCCTTGGCAGGGCAACAGTCCCAATCTTTCTCTCCAGGTTGCAGATATGCTACAATATTTTCTCAGACCATCATTGGTTCAGGCTGGAGGGGCAACATCAATTTTGAGTTCCTATTGTTGCACAGAAGTCAGAGGACTTGTCTGAACTTTGACTAGGCTTCAAGACAGTCTGTCCCCTCAAAGGCAATTTGGGTGAAGAGCCAATCACACAGGAAGGCTATAAATGACCAGGTCCACCCTAGAAGCTATAAGAATACTCCCAGGTAAGTGTGTGAGGAATAACACTTCACTGAAGACTCTGAGGCCAGAAGAAGGAGAATATGTAAAGGCTATTATATGACTTTGGGATCCACAGCTTACTATATCTACACTAGGGTCAAGGTCACAACCCTGTCTGTAGCGGGAGGTAAGTCCTACTCTCAATCATCAGGGGAGTGGCTGGATCTATCAGACTTGGCACAGAGTTTCATCACCTCCATGCTGGCTGCGAGGAGGAGCAAGCTATTCCTCCTTCAGAGCTCTGACCCAAGGGTGGATAGAAGAAACCTTGTTCTCAGCTTCCCATACCCAGCTGAGACTAAGTAAATCCTGCTGAAAACTCCACTGATGTTAAGAGAGAATAAGAGAGAGGCTATGTAAAGTATTTACTTACTCCCTTCTTTCTTCTCTCCTCTCCATCCCAAAAATCACTGCTCAAATTCCAGCTTGCATTGTCTCATCTGGACTTGCGCAGTCACTTCTCCAGTTGTTTCTCTACATCCTTTTTCCCCCCACCCCCACCCCAATCCATCCTGGCAACTATATCTGATTTCTGTTCAAAACTCATCAATGTCCTCAAGGAACTACCTTTCCAGATTCATCTGCAGCCTCATCTCCCCACATGTGTTCAGGGCATTTTCTCACTGAAGACTGGGAGGTCCAAGAGAGCAAGGTTGTCTCCTTCACTGAAGTCGTCCCAGTAACTATGGTAACACATGGTGTACAACACATGAGCCATAGAGAATTGTTAGTTCTATTTCTTTTGATTACTCTCGTGGTTGGCATAGCCCTGGCTTCCTGTGCTGATGCATTGGCAGAACCAGTCACATAAAGGGTAATTAACAATAGAAAAAAAGTCCCTTCTTCAATTTTACTCTGGAGGCCTAGATTTTTTTTAAAAATATATTTTTGGTTTTAAGAATACGCAGTTTCTTGGGAGGATTAAATGTACCAAAGAGACTGAAATTTCTTAAATGTAGGCTAAAGGGAGACTACTTATTATTTTTACCACTAAGTGAAAATTATGCCAATTGTATTTTCTTGGTGACTAGAAAATGTCTCTAATAAAACTTGTGTTTTTCTGAAAGTTTTTTTTTTTTTTTCAACAGGAAGATTACATCCCACTGGGCTAGACAGTATTGTTGATTATAACAATAAGATACACGAAGGGTAAAAAAAAGTCACAAAAATTTTTGTATCAGGAAATGCTTAAAATGTTTCTAAAAAATGTTTATCAGGAAATGTTATTCCAGAATCAAAACATTTCCTGTCTGACGATTATACTTCAGAGAAAAATCATGTGATGTGATGCCAGTTATGGGGTCTTATAAAAAAGAATTTTTATGATGGGATTTTTTTTTTGAGAAGAATTCATTATAAGTAACACGAGGGACATGAGAATTGCCCAGAATCATACTTTGCAAAAAGTTTATTATTTACATAAAAATTTAAGCCTTATATCTTATAGAAAAATATAGCAAATAAAGTGGAAATTCACCAATCTCTCATCAGTCAGAAATGATTACTCATAACATTTCAATGAACTTAATTCCAGGGAGTCTCAGTGTAAATATATGTGCTTGTGTTCAATCTTATGTAAATAGTTTTAATAATAACTACTATATCAGCAACATATCATAGATATCTTTCTCTGTCAATAAGTCTAGATCTACAGTATTAATGTTCATAATTGTGCCTATATATCACATATATCCACTGGGATGTTCCTAGCTTGAGTAGCAGGTCTCCAAACACCAAGTCCTCATGTGATATATGAAAAAAGCTGGATCAGAGGGATGGGGGAGAAGGGAGCATCTGAGTGGGTGGAGGGAGTCTTTCTTGGAAGTAATCTTCCTCATATATGTCTACAGTCAGGACTAGTCATATGCCCATCCTAGACACTACCAAATGAGAATGAATTGATAAGATACGGCCAGCCAATCTGAGATTTCTTCTCTGTGACTGATTGCATTACTATCTAAACAAGAACAGGGTTCTGTGAGTAAGAAAAAGGAGATGAGATATAAGAAGCAAGTTTAAATCCATGAATTCACAATGACACCAGCAAACAAACTCATTTGGTCACCACTGGAACACACTAGTGAAACAACTCATTGTTTTGAAAACTGGCAAATTAAGAGAAAGAATCATATTTGTCCTATATCACTGGGAAATAAAATCATTGAGGAAAGTATTTCCTCTCTATAGACATATTCCAGCTAATAAATGAAGAAATGATAGAGTTAAAATTTCACCATTTAAAACATCTACTGAACTACATTAGTATCTAATTCAGTGTATCATATTCGGTATAGCATGGATATAGGCATTGAGTATCAACAACTATTAACGCAGAAACAATACAACATTCTATTCCTCCTGATGGAAGGACACAACACCATCTAAGAAGTCATTTTGCCAAAAAGTAAAAAATAAAACCTGAATATAATCAAGGTTCTAGATCACTAATTTGTGGGAAATATGGAGACTGCCCTCAAGAAATTCCAGATTTTAGAAGATCTAGAGAACAAAGAACCTGGTGTCTCCAACAAATACATTGCAAGGAAAAAAGTGCTAGAGAGTTAAAAGAAACTTAAAAGATATCTCAACCAATTGCAATGTATATACTTTGAATTCCAAGTCACTCAAACTGTTAAAATATGTGTGTGTGTGTGTGTGTGTGTGTGTGTGTGTGGGTGTGTGTATGCTGAACTCTGAAAAGATCTTTCATGATCAAGGAATTAGTGTTAGTTTTTCAAAGTATAATAATAGTATTTTGGTTGTTTTTCAAAAGAGACTCCTTATCTTTAAGAAATATCCACTGAAATATTTACAGATGAAATGATAAGATACTTCAAAATAATATGGTAGTTTGGTTAAGACAAGTTTGGATCTGAATTGCTAATTGATGAAGCTGAATGATAGGTGCATAGGGGCTTATTAATCATTCTATTTTTGTATATGTTTGAAGTTTTCCCTAATAAAAAGTAAAAAAGAAAGGAAGAGAGAGAGGAAGGAAAAGAGCAAGAAATAGAGAGTACTTTTAGGTGGACAATCAACAGTATTTGCCATATTTTAATTTATCTGACTAGTTTGTTATAGAATATATAGGTTGATTTCTACTTTTCCCAATTATAAAAATGCTATATGCCTTTCTGCATATATCTTTTCATACTTAATAAATTCCTAAATGTGGGATTATTGAGTCAAATGACACATTTAATACCTAAAGTCAAAGCCTTCCAAAAGGCTCTCCCAAACTATATTTTCAAGATTTTAGAATTATTTAAATATAATCAGTGAGAATTTTATTAAGATGTTATACTTATAAATTAATTTTAGGAAAATTGGCATCCTTATATTATTGAGTCTTCCTATCTACAAATAGAATGTTTCTCCATTTTGCCTTCTTTTATTTCAATAGTTTTATAGTTTTTTTCACATTGATTTTTGTATACTGATTTTTTAGCTGGCTGCATCACTACACTCTATAATTTCTAAGTTTTTCAGTATATTTTCTTGGGTCTTTGAGGTATACATAGGTCATGCCCAAAGCGGGAAAAACTAAAGTGATGTTTGACAAGGAAATCCAGAAACACCCAAATCTTGTTCTTGACCTTCTTTTCTCTTAAGTTCCCAGGAAAAATATATACACAAGCGCGCACACACACACACACACACACACACACACACACAAAATGAACAAACAAAAACCAAACCAAACCAAATGAAAAAACCAGAGCAAGGGAAATGGTCACTATTATCTGATGAGTTGCCCTGGGATCTCATGTTGAACTCAGCAAATTAGGCCACACAGTACACTATGTATGCTTGCCTGGTTTAGAATGAAGGCAGGCCATGAAATCTTCTCTGTTTATTTTTACCTTGGAATCCTGTCCTCAATCTTGGCTCTTGCCCCTGCAATGTACTTGGCCAGGAGAAAGTTGTGCAAGAGCAAAAAATTATTTGCTCCAAAGCTTGGGGCAGTTAGACTGCATCACTGGGCTTATCTTGCCTTTCAGGCACAATGAATGAAAAGCCACAAGTGGAGTTAATATGTTGGCTATCTCCCAAGACATTGTTTCCTCAGCCCTATTAAAAGCCCTATTAAAAGAGTCAGAAGAGCCCTTCCCATTAACTCCACTGGACAATGTGCTACCATGGCAGAGAATAGCTCCATTCCCTTGGGAGGGTACCTATAAAATGTCTTTGAACTTGATCAGTCCAAAATTGGAATGGAGGTAGGCAACAGGGGAAAGGAGCTGTGTGTGTCCCTTAGTCCACAAATCTAACTGCACAGTTTATGAGTAATGATAAGTTTTCTACATCTGTTTCAGTCTTCATATTCCTTACTTTACTTTCTTATCTAGGTGCATTAGCTAGAATAGCACTGGAGCATTAAGTATGTATTTATTCCTGTATTTAATGGACATGCTCTTAGAATTTCATTATTAAACACAAAGCTAGCTTCCAGTGCATAGATGTAGCCTTTTACTAAAATTTTTTATCAAAAATGAATATTGAATATTGAATTTTATCAAACATGCTCCCAGCATCAGTTAAAATGTTTCTATTTCTTTAACTTATTATTATGGAGAAGTATATTAATGTTTTCTCAAAATTAATCAAAATTTTCTCAAAATCATCTTCTTTCTCTTTAAGCCCATCATACTGTTGCATTGAGTTCAAGGACTCTTAATGTCCCACCTGGGCTGATCAGATAGTCTTAACATGGTCCCTGACTCCAGGCTCACTATCCTCCTCACTGCACAACAAGGGGCCACCTCAACACAAAGGGTATTATGTCATCCTCTTGCTTAAAATCCATTGTTGGATCCTATGATGTATCTTACAGTTACATTGCCAAGGCCTTTTATTATTTGGCCCATTTGCTTTCTACTTCATGTAGAAAGAGGCCCCATGGTCAAATGGAAAGAGCTCCAGATTGGAATCAGAGATGGATTTGAGTCCTAGCCCTACCTCTTATTAGTTATGTGACCCTAGGCAAGTTAGTTAAGTCTCTACTATTTCATCTGAAAAACAGAGCCAGAATTAAGTTACAGTTTATGGTAGGGACTAATTAAGATAATGTACTATAAAGAATGAAACCCAAGAAAGCACTCAAGAAATTATTGCTACTTTAATCTTCTACCATTACTCTATCTCCTCCACATACCCTTTGTTCTGCCTTATTAAGCAGCTTACAATTCTCAAACACATCATATTCTTTCTTATTCTACTTGGAATGCTTCCCTTCCCCAGCATCTTCATCCCTAACATTTGTTCTCATAGCTAACTTGTGCACATCCTTAAAACTTAACACCAAAGTTTTTTCTTTTGGGAAGCCTTTCCTGACCTCCTTCGGGTAGTTTGCTGTTCTCTCATTATTGCCATAGTAACACCATCTTCATTAATTTGCATTCTAGCACCCTGCTGGGATACATCATGCCATATATCACGATAAAAAGGAAGAAGGGTCTGTAAAGCCACAGGGTAACTGATATCTCTCTAAAATACAGAGAGTTGGGCAGTGCTGCCTTTGTGCCTTCCACATCAAAGTGGCCTGGGCACATATTGTCTCCTACACAACTGGCAGTAGCCAGGACCCCAGGAGTGTCTCCTGTCCTCACTCAGGAGTAGCAAAGATGGAGGATGCTACATGGTGTCTACAGAATTATACTAGAACACTCCATCTTTCCAGCCCCTATGGACTTTTTTTTTCTTTTTTTTTTAAATTTATTTTATTTTTATTTTTTTTTAAAGATTTTATTTATTTATTTGTCAGAGAGAGGAGCGAGTGTGAGCACAAGCAGACAGAGTGGTAGGCAGAGGCAGAGGGAGAAGCAGGCTCCCGGCTGAGCAAGGAGACTGATGCGGGATCCCAGGACGCTAGGACCATGACCTGAGCCGAAGGCAGCCGCCCAACCAGCTGAGCCACCCAGGCGTCCCGCCCCTATGGACTTTAAGGAGGGCTAGAGGTTGTTCCTAGAGGTTGCCCTTAGATGATGAAGCCAGAAATTTATTTTTTATTGCAATCTGGCTGTGATCTGTAGGGATATAGGTTATGATATCAAGGACATTTTCTGGAATACTTTAAGAGAAATGATAAATGATGAAATAATAGACAAAAAAAAAGAGCACAAAAATGTCTACCTGGTATAGAGACTACCACTTCTCTTCTGACCAAGGAATGTGTTGTGTTTAATGATCTTCTTCCCCCTTTCCCTCCTTTTCTCTAGAATAGCTCCCTCATTCAGAATCCTTGCCCCAAAACCATCCTTTTCAACCTTTAGCTTCTGGCCAGTTGGTTTTCCCTGAGTTTGGTCAGCTTATTCAATCCAAGTCTTTGCTTTAACTTTTTTTTTTTTTTTTCCTTCAATATATTATTATCTTAAGCATAGTTAGGGAAAGTGGAGGCAGGTGCATGGGACACTCTGTACTATTTTTGCAACTTTATGTGAATCCGTAAGTATTTTAAAGTAAAAGGTTAAAAAAGAATTTCTTCCTCTTTACAAAGGTTAAAAAATATTTCTAGGAGGAATAGCTCATCTTCCCACCTTGTGCAATGGCACTGTTGTTATCATTCATTTGATGGATAATTTGATTCTGCTCTTTGTCCTATGAGTGGGTTGATGCATTGGGAAAAGCACTGAAATGATGAATCTAAAGACTTGAGACAAATTACTTCATAATCTGGGCATCTATAAAATGAGGATTTATATTTAATCTCCCAGTTCTATGATAATGCAAAAAAACATTATATAAAGTACCAAAATTTATCAGAGAAATATCTTATGTTAACAGTGATTAAGGAATAAATATCTACTTATTGCATAGTATAATAAAGGTAAAATTTTCAATGTTAGATATGTTTCAAGATTATTATACTTAAAATGTTGTATAAATCCAAATTATTGGATTTAAAATATTACAGAATCAAAACATGTAGTGAAATCAGATGCTGCCTCCCAAACTAATGGTACGCTAGAGAAGTGGTCTCTAGGGTACCTGGATGGCTCAGTTGGTTAAACGACTGCCTTTGGCTCAGGTTATGATCCCAGAGTCCTGCATCAGGCCCACTGTTCTGTGGGGAGTCTGTTTCTCCCTCTGACCTTCTCCCCTCTCATGATCTTTCTCACTTTTTCTCTCTCTCTAAAAAACAAAAAACAAACAGTTATAGACTAGTAATGACAAGAAATCACTGGGGAAAAAAAAGAAGTGGTCTCTAAACATTTTTGGTCATGTACTTAGATTACAAAAAATATGCACTGTTGTCAATCTACATATTAAATATTAGTAAAGTTTGATTTCTTAATTTAGATAAAAATAGAGATAACTCTAAAAGCTTCTTCCCAACTGCTCTAGAGGTTAGATTTGTTACAAGAAATTTCCACTTTTATATTTTCAGACTATATCTGTTGAATCCTCTGTTCTGATCATTCTTGCTATAATCATATATTAACACTACGTCCTCCATTAGCAATAGGATTCATGGTAGAACCTGGAGAAAGTCTATCCCATGTCTGTTTTTTATCATTTAGTACCTTTAATCTTAGTGCCTTTAAAAAGTCCTAAGAACTTCAGGATCTTTAAAAAGTATTTTATTTTTAAAATACCTAAATCTTAAAATACTAATGCGTAAAGGAGTATTATACCTTTACGTAAAGAATTATTAAATAGGTCGATTTTTGAATTATTAATTACATTCTGTATGAAAGTGGTTTTCTACAATTTTGCTTTCTTAATAGTGACTTTTAAAATGCCTTAAATATAAAACAGTCTGGATAAAGGAAAAATGTGGCTTGAGTGTTCGAATTAGAAAAAATTCCTGTGTAATGAACCAACTCTAAACTTGTTTAATGATGAATTTCAGCTTTGGTGGTCATCAGAGGAAAAGCCTTTTCCTGAACAGAAAAGTCAGTGGATTTCTTTATGCAGACTCAGTGTTATGCAGCTTTGCCACAAGGAGAGGAAGTAGAGAGCTGATCAGGGTATAAGAAAAGGTGACATAAAGCCTTTTTGGATTAGGTATGAACCACTCTTAAGAAGTCCGTTTATCAAGGCGGTCAAGCCCAGGAGAACTGGCACAAATAATCCAAAATGAGAGTACACCATGGATTAATGCTTATGTTTAGGTATCTTAATGACATATGGAAGCATATTTGAGTAGCAAAAGGGCACGTAATCAATGCAATTCGATTCCACAAACATTTATTAAGCAGTTTACAGTACAGAAATAAGGCATGATTTGTGTTCTCAAGAATTTCACAATCTAGTGAGATATAAAAATCACAAATAGGAAGGTATGTTTAGTGATTAACCCCATCTTATTGCACTACCTTCCTTAGTCTGACCACCTTCTCCCTTAGATAAATACTGTCAGGGAAGTTCCTCCTAATTAACCTTTTCAAATAAAAAACCCAGGCTGTCCTTTCAGTTATGGTTATTTTACCTTTTATATTAAAAGGCCAAAGGGTAACTGATTGTTTCAGGAGGAAAAGCTTGTCTTAGGCAATGCCATGCATGTAAGACTCTTGCCCTGCTCATAACCTACAAAGTCAAGTAAATGCAAGCCTCCTTCTGGGTTTTAATGGAGCCATTCTGTGATAATAGACGTAGATGTCTGCCAACTCATTCAAAGGTCAGACCAAACAACACCGTCATGGTCCCCGTGGGCTGACATCTCAGTCTACGCAGCTGTGCTACTTTACGGCAAATCACTTAGACGTTGAATCCGTGTCCTCATTTAAAAGCCACTGTAAAAGCATTCAGTTTACCTCGCAGGAACAGCTAGTGACTGTAGTTGTGAAGCATTTTACCAAAACCCACTCAAGTCAACGTTAAGTGCAGTAAAGTGGAAGAAATTATTGCACATTATAAAGCTATGGCGCATTTTACTAAAATTTAGCAAGGCCAACAGAAGTGCAGTGTAATACAAGAAATTACTAAATTAGTAAAGGGATAGTGCAGTTGTTCCAAAAGACCTTGATCCCGGGGTAGCTCAGGTCACTCCCTCAAGGCAAATCACTCATTATTTCAACATTCGTGTTTGAAGGGTACACGACTTCGGCCCCACAGCAGTGAGGTGAAAAGCAGGCGGGAAGCGTGCAAAGACGCGATCTGAGCTTCCCGGTGGAGAGACCACCACAAGAAAAAAGCCGAGAGGCTGGGGGACGCGGACTGTAGAAAAGGTTGCCCACGCACTATATGCGCGCCTCACCCTTCCGGGTGGGGCATCTCCAAATTCTCAAGCCTTTGGGGCCCAGAACCTGGAGAGAGTGGGGGTATCCCACAGAGCGGAGATGGGCTCCCCGGGCGAGGCGGGGTGCAGTCCTGGGGTCTGCTCGGATAAGACCGGGAGTAGTTGGGGAAGGGGCGGGGGCGGCAGTGGGCAGCCGGGAGAGAGGAGGAGGGGCGAGGCGCCGTCGCCGGCCCCCTCCCCTCGAGTGCGCTCCCCTCCCTTCCCGTCCCCGGCCTGGCACCCGAGCGCAACCCGCCGAGGCCGGGCTGCTTCAGGGGGAGGCGCCAACTCGTCGCTGCGCCGGGTCCCCAACCGAGCAGTAACGGCGACCCAGAAGGCGGAGCGGATGCGGCTCGAGCCTGCGCTGAGGTAAGGCTACAAGATGGCGTAGGAAGTCAAGAGGGGACGCCAGGCTCGAAGCCGGCCACTCTCAGATGCCCCCAGCAAGCGGCCATTTCTCTCCGCCCCCTCACTCCGAGCTCCGGGACGCAGCGACGGCCGACGAGCAGCCCCTGGGGTTACACCCCCGCCCAGGCCTAGGGCCGAGGCGTCGCCGCGCGTGCGCAAACCCGCTGAGGGGGGGGCAGCGGGGTGCGCGACTCTGGAGATTGTCCCCCCACCCAGGCCGCCGGCTCAGGCGGCGCTGCGCATGCGCGAGCCTGAGGGCGGATGTCGTGACGGGGGCGAGGGTCTTGGCTGGCCTCGCCACCGCGGAGCCTTCACCGCCTTCCGCACGCGAGGCAGGGCGTCGTCCCGGCCTGCGGGGGCGGCGGCTGCCTTAAGAGTTTCTCCTCTCCTCATTCTTCGCTTCGCGTAGGCTGCTGCCGTTTTTATTTCTGTCGCCTCGACTCTAGGCTGGCGTCGGGAAAACCCATTCACCTAGCTCCTGGCTCCGAACCTGCTCCCTCACTCTGTAGGATGCTTTTGACCCGGGTTGCTGTGGTTGAGGGAAGGCAGGGAAAGTTTGGCTAAGCCGGGCGAAGCCGCTGTGGAGGGAGGGGAGGGGTCGCCTTAAGCCTTTATTTTAAGCCCGAGGGTATTGCTCTGCTCAGCCCCGGAAACAGAGGTTTTCAGACGCTGAAAACTTTCCAAGTGCTCCGCCTTGGCCCGAGTTGGAAGGCGAGTTTAGAGCGAACTTTTGTTTCTGTTCTTTGGGAAGTTACATAAAATGCTGGAGCAGTGCGCGTCCAGGACTGTCACAAAATGCATGTCACAGAGCTGCCGCCTACAGCTCTTGGCGGCTTAGTCTTAGAGCTGAGTGAAAGTGGGGAGTTAACGAACTGCTTTGGGACGGCGCTCCTTCCCCCAGACTAAGAAGGACCGTCGCTGTTTAATGTTTATAGAGCCTCATGGCTTTGCACCCTTCTAGTACCAAGTTAGAACTTGGCTTTACACCTTCGTGCGCAGTGGTACTTAGTGAAAGTCAGTGTGGTGACTTCTGAGGCTACTTGGAGCGGTTTTTAACGATGTCATTACTGTGCTTTGTAATCTTATATGATGTGCTGATACAGACATTTGGGGGCTGGAATTGAAGAAGCTCTTATTATCAGGGAATCTGAGTACTCTAGGTGAAAGGTAATCTCTATTTCCCAGGGCATTCGGAGATATATATATATACACACACACATACATACACAAATACATATAGATATGTGTATATATGAACGTTATTAAGTAGTAGGTAAAGGCAACTAGAGTGATACGTTCTTGCACACCTCACACACCCCACTTATACCATGCTGGCCTCATTGGGCTTGCTGGGCTTACCAAGTAGGCCTCTACCCTAGGGCCTAGGCGTTTGCTATTTCCTCCATGCTCAAAGCTCAGTTTCCCCCTCCACCCAAAAACGTATGGCACCTACCTTAATCCAAGACTCAAAACAATTGCTATCACTTCAGAGAGGTGACTCAGGTCATTTAAAATAGCCACTGTTCTCTTTCCAAGCTCTTACCCTGTTCTCTTTGGCTTTATACCTATTTCTATGTGTATGCTCTGTCTCCCCCGTATTCGGAGCACAGTAGATATTTGTTAAGTGTATAAAGGGAATTAAAATCTGACTCCAGAAATATTTTGTACTGAGTCCTCAATGTGGATTCATTCATTCTTTCATTCATTCAACAAATACTCAGTGACTATTTTCCATCAGGTTCTGTTCAGGTGTTTAAGTGAACAAGATAGACAAAGATCCCTTCCCTCTGGAGCTTCACATTTCTAGAAAAGAATGATTGATTGTAAGCATATTTGGTTATCATTTAGAAAATTATAAGTGCTATGAAATATGGAAAAGAAGAGCTGAGAAAGAGGACTAAGAGTACAGGTGTGGGTTGCAATTTTATACAGCATGGTTATGTTGGGTCTGAGGATAAACTGAAGGTGATGTTCAAGACAGAGAACTAGTTTTTCAAATTATCTTTCTGGAGAAAATGTTCCTTGCCATTCTCCAGTATAAATTTGATGGGGGCCCACAGCATGACCATTGTGACAGATAAAACCTTATTTTATATAGGTAAAACATTTTTTTTTCCAAATTGGGTACAAATTATTCAGAATTTTATGGTTTAACCTAATATATCAAATGAAGAGACTGGGCTCTTTAGAAAGGACTAGCCAAATGAATACTACAGATGTGTTGAGAAAAAGTGTATATTTTCTGCACATATTTTTGTACTTTGCAATTCTTCTTAATGTCTCTCTGTGAAAACTAGTTTTCACTAAGAGACTAGTTTTCTCTGTCTCTTAGTGAAAACTAGTTTTCTAAGAGAGGTCAGTTCCTTTTCTTTATTTGAAACTATGTTGAAAGGTCACCTGGTATGATATCATGTGATAAGTTATTAAATTATTAATCTTAGAGATTTCTGAATAAATCAGACAAGACTTAGAGAAAGTGGCTGATAGAGAGGAACAGTTTTAGAAAAGTGTGTCTTTGGGGCCCTTAAGTAGATTACAAACACTATATCAAAAACTATTAATCTGGAAATTATGTTGGATAACTATAAGGTACCTATGGGGTTTGTCTAAGCCTTGAGGAGTTTGTCATATTTAATTTTGGTTTTATCATTTGGTTAGAATGGAATTAAAATGCCTCTAAGGTACCACTACTTTTGAGGTTTACTGGAGTTGAATTAGTATAAATCAAAATTAACCAGACAAGAGAGATTTGAAACCAGGAGTGAAATTATCAGTGGTGCAGAATGAGATCAAAGACTCCTGTTTGAGGCTGAAAATAGAGGACTACATGGGATATTTAATTCAAAGCAGCAAATAATTTGCCTCTCTGAGAAGGATATTTATAGTATCCTTCAGTGAAAGGCAGATATCCTTTCAACTTTCATTCTCTGGAAGGAATATGTGTCTAGTTCACATGGTGATCCCATCTTAACAATATAAGAGTCTTTAGGAAATTTAAGGCATAATAGTTTTTTTCAGCATATATCTGACACTGAAGTGTGTGTCTTAGTGTCTTCAGACTTGCTGATCTAACCTGAGCTGATGTATATCTCTCCATGGAAGATATTTTGAGCTAATGAGTACCAGATAGTAAGTAAATCATAAATCGATCACATTATAATATATTTTGTATTAAATTAAATGTTTATGATACCAAACAAAATGAATCCCCCCCCAAAAGGAAAACCAAACCAAACAAAATGAATCCCAAATGGAAATGAGCCAAGGCTAAGAAAGCCTACCATGCTGAGGGAATGTTTATGTTGTGGGACAAAGATCTTTCACAGTTAGGATTTTTAAATTATTATTATTGTACTAGATCTATAAAGACCTAAATTTCAAATGGATTTACAGATTTTTTCAAGTACTAACTCATTTTAGCTAGTTTAACAACATAAAAACATTCGTATAGTTTATGTTGATAATTTTTCATATTTGAAAAAGGTACTTTTGCTCTGTATATTTGAAAAGGCTAACTTTAATGAGCTCAATAATCTCTTCAAACTAAATACAAGTTTCCTTGGGACTGAAGATCTGCCTCATCTCTCTTGGTGAAATTTAGAAACCTTTTTACAAACATAATTAAAATAACAGTGATGTTTCTGTGTTCTAAGTCAGTTTGATGCTTATCGTAAACCTGGCAATATAATTTCTTTTGAGGTTGTACCTTTGTCATAGTTGTGCTTTTTAGTTTTTCAGTTTTGTCTGTCCTGTTTATAATTGTCTCACATTAGTTAGCAGCTGTGCAGGTATTTTACTGTTATTTGTAGTAGGCTTATCGCCTCTCATTCAAGTAGAGATAAATTATAGCTATCATCCTTTTTTACAAGTGATAATTGGGATCATGTTTTCTTGTATTTTTATCATTTATAATTTACAGATGACATATCACTTAATGGTTCAGTTAGAATGTTGGGAATCATCATTACCCCACTGACATTTACTTGGTCTGGACCTCATTAACATACTGTTACTGTAAACCGTGCTGGCATCCAAAAAGACATTAGTTTTCTTTAATGTCCTATTTCTTTGTTTATAAAAGTGGCATCAACGGTATTGCCCAGATGGGAGAATTTTGTTAAAAGCATTGAGTTCTATATTGCAAGAAAATTTTTTTATGTATTTTATTTTTCAAGCATGGCTTTAGAGTTGACCTCATATTATTAAGTTGAATTAGTTATATATTTATAGATAATTATTTTCTATAATAATGTAATGTAATGTTGCAATATGTTGTATAATATACCAAATAAAATAATGTTTATATAAGAATATATTTATATATAATAATTGTATATATATGTATATATACATAGGTAAAACACTGGGTTTTCTTTGCAGAAATTACCATTTTTTTTCACCATAGGAATTACTTCTAAAGAATGGTTATTAGCACTTGAAGTTCCTGGTTAATTGTAAAAATCAGTTTCCATGGAAGATGCTTTCTTCTCATAGATACAGTATGTCTAGTTTATTAAATCTTAAGGCCCACAAGTACTGTTGTGTTGGGGTAATGTTGACATAAGCACCTGGGAGGTGGATATCTTTTTGCTCCACGTTTATTTTGTTTTTTCTCTTATGTAAGTTTGCTTTCAGCTTGGTACCTACTGCAGACACCACCTCAACATCTGTTGAATAAATTAGGCAAATGAATGTATGTCCTGTAATCAGCTTAACTTTTTATTTGGGTCAGAGGTATTACCAAGTAACATAACACATTGTCCTATTAGCAAACACACTGATTAACATTGATTACCAACAATACTTTGTATAGGCTGCTTATTATATACTTTGTGTAGGGAACTGAATAACTTGACCTGTTGTGAATTGATATGTTTCTCATGTTCAGTTATCAAAAGACTGACTTTTTATCCACCATCTCCAACTGCATAGCTATTAAGAGTGTAAGAAAAACTCTCAAAATACAAATTGCAAGATTAAGGAGTTATCTGTTCCAAACAGGGATAATTTGGAAATAAATTGTTGAACTGTACAAGTTCAAGAAAACAGATATAACCGGTTGAAATGTTGAAAGGGGTGGTCCAAAATGGCTTAGAAAAGCCCTAATCTCACCTTCTCACATAGACATACCAAATCTACAGCTACATATGGAAAAATTCCCTCTGAAAAAGACCAGAAAACTAGCTGAATAGCTACCTCACAACAAAACAGTAAAAGGGCCATGTATGCACGGTTTCACCAAAAACCCCACTGCCAGAGTGGCAACCCACAGTTGGGAAGCATTTCACAAATCTGGAACTTCTTTGATGAATGAGGGGTTTATATCCCACATCAGGCATCCCAACCCCTGGAACCTGCAATGAAGAGATGAGCTCCCCAAACATCTAGCTTTGAAAACCAATGGATCTTACATCCTGAAGACCCAAAAGGCTGTAGAGAACTGAGATATTTCTCTTAATGGGCTTGCATGTAGACACAGTTGCCTTGGGAACGAGAACAAAAGCAGCAGTTTGAAAAGCACCTAGACTATATGTGAAGATTTATTTTCTAACCTTAAAGCTTCTGCTGATTGGAACTTTTTGTGGGGACAGAGGTGCTGGTGGATGCCATTTTTGCACTCTTCCTCTTGATACCTTGGGCAGGCATGCCTATGTTCCTGGGTTTCATGGGACTGTAATGAACAGAGAGATAGTTCTTGGACCGCCCGTCTATTAGTGAAAAAAGCATATTCACGTCTCCTGGTACTTTGGCCCAAGGGGCAGACTTCAGGTCTGCCACACATCTAGAGGCTACAAAGGTGCTCTCAGGGAATATAGGCTGTGGGATGCCATCTTTTTGCCTTCCCTCAGCCTCACTACAGCTTGCCAGGACCTTCCAGAAAGAAGCTTATACACTGGTCTGAAGTCCCAATTTTGACAGCTGTCACCCAGGGGACACTGCCGCATTGCCTGGTCTAGAGGTCAGCAGGGTCTATGCTTGTCTCAAAGTAATAACCAAAAAGATGTTCACCAAACTTGGGAGAAGAATGAATGTATACAGCGAGAACTTCAGCAGCAAGAGTATATGAGGAAGTACCAACTGAAGTCACAGAACTGAAGAATATAATAACTGAATTGAAAAATATATTAGATGAGGGTTCAACAACAGACTGGCTGAAGCAGAAGAAATGTTTGGTGATCAAGAAGACAGGGCAGTGGAACACAAAGAGAGCAACAAAAAGGAAAAAAAAATTAAAAAAATGAAGCTAGCTTAAGGAACCTATGGGACAACATAAAGTGGCATAACATTAGCATTATAAGGGTCCCAGAAGGAGGAAAGAGAAAGTGTTAGAAAATCATGTAAAGATTAAACAACATGCTACTGACCAATGGGCCAATCAAAAAAAACCAAAGGAGAAATAAAATACCTTGAAAAAAATGAAAATGGAAATATAACTTACAAAATATATATGACTTAACAAAAGTAGTAGTGAGAGGGAATTTCATAGGGATTCATGCCTAGCTAAAGACATAAGAAAAATCTCAAACAATTTAACTTTTCTACTTAAAGAAGCTAGAGGAAGAACAAACAAAGCCGAATGTAGAAGAAAGGAAATAACAAAGATCAGAGTGGAAATAAACAGAGACTAAAAAGATAATAGAAAAGATCAATGAAACTAAAAGCTAGTTCTTTGAAAAGATAAACAAAATTGATAAACCTTTGGCCAGACCCATCAAGGAAAAAAAAGAGAGGGTTCAAAAAAAATCAGAAATGAAAGAGCAGTTACAACTGATACCACAAATACAAAGGATCGTAAAGAGACTACTAGGAAGAATTATAGCCCAACAAATTGCACAACCAAGAAATGGATATTCACAGAAACTTTCTATGAGTGAATCATGAAGAAGAAGAGAATCTGAATAGACTGACTACTAGTCTGGATATTGTATTTGTCATCAAACACCTCCCAACAAATATAAGTTCATGACCCAGTGGCTTCACTGGTGAATGCTACCATTAATATCTGACCTTTTTAAACTCTCCCAAAAAATTAAGGAGGAGGGAATGCTTCCAAATGATTTTACCAAAACCAGACAAGGATACCACACATGAAAAAGAATATTACTGGCCAGTATCCCTGATGAACATAAAGGCAAAAATTTTCAACAAAATATTTGCAAATATTGCACACAGATTAGCAAATATTAGGAAATATAACATGAATTCACCAGTACATTAAAAAGATCTTATACGATGATCAAATGGGATTTATTCCAGGGATGCAAGGATGGTTCAACATTCACATGTCAATTGACATGGTACACCACATTAACAAAATAAAGGATAAAAAATATATGATCATCTCAACAGATGCAGGGAGGCATTTGACAAAGTTCAACATCTGTTTTTGAAAAACACTCTCAATAGAGTAGATATAGAGGGAATGTATTTCAACATAATAAAGGCCATATATGACAAGTCTACAGCTTATGTTGTACTAAATGGTGAAAAGCTGAAAGCTTTTTCTTTGAGATTAGGTATAAGACAAGGATGCCCACTTTTGCCATTTTTATTCAACATAGTATCAGAAGTCCTAGAGCAATTAGGCAAGAAAAGGAAATAGAAAGCATCCAAACTGGAAAGAAAGATGTAAGCCTTTCATAATTTGTGACATGATTTTATACATAGAAAACCTTAAAGATACCACCAAAAAACTCTAGTTTTTTATTTCAATAAAGAATGTATAAATGGGGCGCCTGGGTGGCTCAGTGGGTTAAAGCCTCTGCCTTCGGCTCAGGTCATTATCCCAGGGTCCTGGGATCGAGTCCCGCATCGGGCTCTCTGCTCAGCAGGGAGCCTGCTTCCCTTCCTCTCTCTCTCTGCCTGTCTCTCTGCCTACTTGTGATCTCTCTCTGTCAAATAGATAAATAAAAATCTTAAAAAAAAAAAAGAATGTATAAATGAATTCAGTGAAGTTGCAGGGTATAAAATCAACATACAAAAATCTGTTGCATTTCTATACACTAATAACAAACTATGAGAAAGAGAAATTAAGCAAATCCCATTTACAATTGCATCAAAAAACGCTTAGGAATAAATTTAAACAAGAAGGTGAAAGACCTATGTGTTGAAAACTATAAGACATTTATGGAAGAAATTGAAGAAGACACAAATAGGTGCAAAGATATTCCATGCTCATGGGTAGAAAGAATTAATATTGCTAAAATGTCCCCATTACCCAAAGCAATATATAGATAAATGCAATTCCTATCAAAGTCCCAATGGCACTTTTCGCAGAAGTAGAACATATAATCCTAAAATTTGTAGGGAACCACAAAAGACTCTGGATAGCCAAAGCAACCTTGAGAAAGGAGGACAAAATTAGAGGTATCATGCTTTCTGATTTTAGACTATATTATGAAGCCATAGTAATCAAACAGTCTGATACTGGTATAAGAACAGACACCTAGATCAATGGAAGAGAATAGAGAGCCATATGTATATATGTTCAATTAATTTACAACAAGGATGCAAGAATATACAATGGTCATTAAGACAGCCTCTTTAATAAATGATGTTGGGAAAACTGAATAGGTACATGCAAAAGAATGAAACTAGACTACTTATATTACACAATATGCAAAAATCAACTCAAAATGGATTAAAAACTAAAATGTAAAGCATGAAACCATGAAACTAAAAGAAAACATAGGCCCTAAGCCTCTTGACATTGGTCTTGGCATATGACTGTAAAAGCAAAAATAAACAAGTGAACTACATCAAACTAAAAAGCTGTTGCACAACAAAGGAAACCATCTACAAAATGAAAAGGCAGCCTATAGAATGAGAGAAAATATTTGCAAATTATTTATCTGATAAGGAGTTAATATAAAAAAATATAAAGAACTCCTACAACTCAATAGCAAATAAACAGACAATCCAATTAAAAATGGACAGGATTTGATGAGACATTTTTCCAAAGGAAACATACAGATGGCCAACAGGCACAGGAAAAGATGTCAACATCACAAATCGTCAGGGAAATGCAAGTCAAAACCACAATGACATGTCACTTCACACCTGTTAGAATGGCTGTTCACAGTAAGCCAAGAGGGGCGCCTGGGTGCCTTGGTGGATTAAAGCCTCCCAGGGTTCTGGGATCGAGCCCCACATCCGGCTCTCCACTCGGCAGGGATCCTGCTTCTTCCTCTCTCTCTGCCTGCCTCTCTGCCTACTTGTGATCTCTGTCTGTCAAATAAATAAATAAAATCTTTAAAAAAAAAAAAAAACACTAAGCCAAGAAATAACAGGTGTTGGCAAGGTTGTGAAAAGGGAACCCTTGTGCTTTATTGGGAATGTCAGTTGGTAAAGCCACTATGGAAAACAGAGGTTTCTCAAAAAATTAAAATCACATATGATCCAGTAATTCCATCTCTGGGTAGTTACTGAAAGGAAATAAAAAGAGTAATTTGAAAAGATATATTCACCCCTATGTTGATTGCAGCATTATTTACAATAGCCAACATATAGAAACAACCTAAGTGTCCACAGGTGGATAAATCGATAAAGAAGGTGTGGTATATATATACATATTGGAATATTGCTCAGCCATTAAAAGAATGAAATCTTGCCATTTGTGACAATATGAATGGACCTAGAGGTCACTATACTAAGTGAAGTAAATCAGAGAAAGGCAACAACTGTATGATTTCACTGACATCTGGAATCGAAGAAACAAACAAAAGTCATGGATATGGAGAACAGAGTGGTGGTTGCCAGGAGTGAGGAGCATTTGGGGGAAGGATGAAATGGGTGAAGGGGCTTGGGAGGTAGACTTCAAGGTATGACATGAGTAGGTCAAGGTGTGCTTCATGCTGGCTATGGTCAATAATATCGTGGGTGCATATTTAAATGTTGCCAGGATAGTTCTCGTCACAAGAAAGAACAAGAAAAACCAACCATCTTTTTAAAAGATTTTATTTATTTGTGAGAGGGAGGGAGAGAGAGAGAGTGAGCACAAGTAGGGGGAGCAGCAGGCAGAGGGAGAAGCAGGATCCCCACTGAGCAAGGAGTCTGATGCCCTGTGGGGCTCCAGCCCAGAACCCTGGGATCATGACCTGAGCCGAAGGCAGACACTTAACCAACTGAGCTACTAGGTGCTCCTCTTTTTCAAGTTTTTATTTAAATTCCAGTTATCAAACAGCATAATATTAGTTTCAGGTGTAGAATTTAGTGATTCTCACTTACATACAACGCCCGGTGCTAATCACAAGTGCATTCCTTAATGCCCATCACCCATTTAACCCTATCTTACCACCCAGCTCCCTCCAGCAACTGTTCTCTATAGCTAAGAGTTTGTTTTCAGGTTTGCCTCTCTTTTTCCGCCATTATGTTCATTTGTTTTGTTTCTTCAAATCCACATTTGAGTGAAATTTTATGGTATTTGTTTTTCTCTAAGTTTACATAGCATAATACTCTATAGCTCCATCCACATCATTGCAAATGGCAAGATTTCATCCTTTTTGTGGTTAACTAATATTCCATTGCATATATATACCCCATATTCTTTACCCATTCATCAGTCAGCACTGTCCAAGCTATAAGGCAGGGCTTATTAGTGATCCTCAAATTATTTTAGTAGGTTGAGACCAGCATTGTCTTTTAAAAATGAAATAGGAAAGGATAAAATAGGACAGAGTCAGGGTAGAATAAAATAGAGTAAGATAAAAAAAATAGAAAAGAAGATATCCCTTAGCACCTCATACAATATGGTTAAGAATTATTTTGTGAGACTTTTGTTTCAGGTACATATATGTGTCAAAAAAGACTGAATGAAAGGCACACTGCTCTGACCTAAATATTGTTGAGTTACTCTTTGAAGTGACTACACCAGTTTATGTTTCTTATGGCAGGATGGGTATACTATTGATCTGCATCCTCACTAACACTAGGAATTGTCCCTTTAATTTTGCAGATGTGACAGGTGAGATCTATTTCATTGTGATTGCATTTCTATGGTAAATTTGAGCATCTTTTAATATGTTTATTAGTTATTTCGGTGACTTGTCTTTGGCCCATTTCTAAATTGGATTGCTTGGGTTTTTTTCTTACTGATTTTTAGGTATTCTTATCTATTCCAGATGCAAATCCTCTGCGAACCACCAGTTATATATGTTGAAAATACCTTCTCCCATTCTGTGACGTGTTTCCCTTTGTTCATTTTGTCTTTTAGTATGCCATATTTCTAAAGTTTTAATGTAGTAAATTTCTTTTTTTTCAGTCTTTTCTTTTAAATTTCAGTCTTTTCTTGTGGTTTATGCTTTTGTATCTTATTTAAGAAATCTTTCCCAGCCCTGAGGTCACAAAGATGTTTTCTATACTTTCTTCCAAAAATTTCAAAGTTTTGCTTTTTTTACATTCAAGATGACTTCCTTTACATTTTCTATATTGTCATACTACAAATTAAACTTTTTTGGGGGACACTTGGATGGCTCAGTAAGTCAAGTGTCTGCCTTTGACTCAGGTCATGATCGCTGGGTCCCGGGATTGAGTCCCACTTTGGGCTCTTTGCTCAGTGGGGAGCCTGCTTCTCCCTCTGCCTGCCGCTGCTCCTCCTTGTGCTCTCTCTCTCCAACAACAACAACAAAGAGTATGCTTACAAATTTTTTTTAGTATGTGTTTTTTTTCATACGTTACAGTGTCCAAATTGTTGAAGAATGGTCCTAAAACTTACCACATAAAGTTATAAATGTTATATAAGGGTTATAATGTGAAATAATTGCTTTTTAATAATTGAGCACCTCTATTGCTACTTTTTAATAATAGAGCTAATAGGATTTTGAACTATATACCTATAATGTTATCTTTTTAAAGTTGCAAGATGGTATATTTTTTTCTTTTCTGTTTTTTTGTAATAGAATTTATTTATGCATTTATGTTTTTCAGTCACATTAACTTTATCCTAGAAGACAACTTTACAAGGATCTAGAAGGAGCAGGATTAAAGATGACTGAATACAGGGCTCCAGAAATTTAAAACAATCAGGTACAAAAATTTTGGATGGAACAGTCCCAGCCGGTCAGTACAAAATAAAACTGGAAGGTACACAGGAAAGCTTAAAATATCCCTGCACTGTAGGGGAGGGTCCATACAGGCTAACTATTTATTTTAACTGTTATTATTATTGCTGCTGTTATTTAGAGTTTATAGATGTGGTATTCTTTATGTATATTGTGGATTTTTAAGAAGTGTATGTTGATGTACTGCTATAACATTGATATTAGTAATAGCCTGGTGAGGGATGCCTTGGTGGCTCAGTCTGTTAAGCATCTGACTCTTGATTTCGGCCAGGTCATGATGTCAAGGTTGTGAGATCAAGCCATGCATTAGGCTCTATGCTCAGCACATACACTCTGCTTAATATTCTCTCCCTCTCCCTCTGCCCCTCCTATCTTTCCCCTGCTCACACACATACTCTCTCTCTCTCAGTAATAATAATAATAGCCTGGTAAAATCATGTAGATAACAGGAGAAGATAACTATAATCCTTACATATATCCCATAAACTGTATTTCTCAAGTTGTGCAAATTGGAGAAGCTAGTTTTCGCTATTATGTTTGATCACATTGAAATGATGTTAGAAAAAAAAAATCCAGCTACTTTCCATAATGCTAGAGAATTCAACAGTTTTTTCATAGTATTGTACAATAGTAATTATTCTTGAATAATTTTTAAATCTTCAACAACATTCTGGCCAATAAAGATGAAATTATACTAATGTTATATTTAGCCTTAATTGAATTTTAGAAATGTTATTTTTTAAATAAAAAAACAGGATTAAAAAATTTAATTAAATTTAATTAAATTTTAAATTAAAAAATTTAATTAAAAAATTTTAAAAACCAGGATTTTAAAATGAAAACAAAAAACAGGATATTCAACTGATTAAAGAAAAAAAACTCTGTTAACTGATAAGGACTGATTTCCAGGAGATATTGTTAAATTAAAAAATACAAAACAAAGACAAAAACAAATTGCTGGAGTATATCAGGTATGCTATTTTTTGTGTAAAGAAGAATTAGGAAATAAAAACACAGACACGTATCTGCCTATTTTTTTTTTTAAGATTTTGTTTATTTATTTGCCAGAGATCACAAGTAGGCAGGGGGGTAGGGAGAAGCAGGCTCCCTGCTGAGCAGAGAGCCAGATGTGGGGCTTGATCCCAGGATCCTAGGATCATGACCAGAGCTGAAGGCAGACCCAGGCGCCCATCTGCCTAGTTTTGGAAAAAGAAAAAGTAAGAATAAACCAGAAACCAGTAATGGTAGGGCGATGGGAAGGGAAACAATAATCCAGGATTGCTGTTCTAGGATCTTAGTGTATTAGCAAGATTTCCCTTCTCCTAGGAACAAAAATGGCCTACATTACAATGAGGGGCAGTGACAGCTCATCTTTGGTCCCTTTTCCTCCTATTTATTTCCTTTTTTTTTTTCTTTTCCCTTTGACTTCCCTTTGATCTTAGTGTATTAGCAAGATTTCCCTTCTCCTAGGAACAAAAATGGCCTACATTACAATAAGGGACAGTGACAGCTCATCTTTGGTCCCTTTTCTTCCTATTTATTTCCTTTTTTTTTTCTTCCCTTTGACTTCCCTTCTTCTACTCTTTTTCCTCTTCTCTTCTACTTTCATTTTTCCCCCTCCCCTCCTTTTATTTCTTGTTCTAGTAAACCTGGAGTAGATGTGGAAAATGTCGGTCCAATTAGGATGAAACAGAAAGAAAAGAACCTCAATACAAAAAGCTGTATTCAAAGAATGCTTTCAACCAATATATAGTCTTGTGTTCTTCTCCAAGCCATGTCCTGCGGTGGTTAGAGCAGTGAATGAGTCATGGTTGCCTCTCAAACAGCTTGCAAATTAATAGACAAGACAGATCATGTAGGGATAACTGTCACATGAAATTATCTTTCCATATTGGAACTAGATCAAGTTTTATAGGTTTACAAGTGAGAAAAGTCCAAGTAATTCTTTTAAAAACAAGTATATCTTTTCTAGACGTTAGAAATAATGATTTTGGGGGCACCTGGGTGCTAAGTTGATTAATTGACTCTTGATTCTGGCTCAGGGCATTATCTTAGGGTGGTGAGATCGAGCCCCACCTCAGGCTCCTCACTCAGCGTGCAGTCTGCTTTTGAGATTCTGTCCCTCTCCCTCTGCCCTTCTCCCTGCTCATACTCTCTAAGTAAATAGATAGATAGATAAGTAAATAAATAAATGTTAAAAAGAAAGAAATAATGATTTGTATCAGTTGCCACAGTTTGAGCTATAATTATTCTAAATATATTATTATTCCTTATATTCTGAGAGAACTTTTTATAGCTGAGGAAAACAAAATTTTACCAGTATCTTCATGGATATATAAAACACTGATAAGGAACATTGTTAAGACTTGACCTTATATTGATTATTGTTTTTATCTGTCTATTATAAGGTTCTAATTGCCTGTAGATAATATCAAAATAAAATGTTCTGATGTTAATCCTTGAAATGTGGATTGTATTTGAGCAAATAGAACCCCAACTAATAAATCAGAAATATCAGAATTATTATTATTATTTTAAAGATTTTATTTATTTATTTGACAGAGATCACAAGTAGGCAAAGAGGCAGAGAGAGAGAGAGAGAAGGGAAGCAGCCTCCCCACTGAGCAGAGAGCCCGAGAGAGAGTGGGGCTTGATCCGAGGACCCTGAGATCATGACCTGAGCCGAAGGCAGAGGCTTTAACCCAATGAACCACCCAGGTGCCCCAGGGATATCAAAATTATTAAATAAGATTTCGTTCAATTGCTTTTGGGAGGAGAGAGAATATTTATTTATATTTATTTTTAGGGATGAGATAGTCAACTAGGTAATGATTGAATCACAGTCCAGACTTGACCTGCAAGAAATATTAAAGGGAATCCTTTGAGCAAAGAGAGAGCCCATGCCGTGGCTCTTTTGGTAGAGCTTCTTCTATGGTTACTTTTATGTGGTAGAAAGTAATCTTCATAGCGATGATTCATTAAGGCAAGAACATTGAGTGCTGCTGCTGCAAACTTGATGGCTGTTGTTGCAGATTTGTTGTTAAGGTCTAGGATAAACAAAGCTCTATTCATTCTTCATCCTTTCATTTTTTCATTCATTCCTCACCCCACATCCCTCAGTTTAGCAAATCATATACTCTTCAGTGGAGCTGAGAACTGATAAGTCTGCTCTTCACAGTGATTTGGAACTTTCCAATCCCAGAGGAAATTTGACCAAGGTCTAAAATTTATTTTTTCTTATCTGTAGTAGGTCAACTGTAAAAAGAAAATTTTCTACTTATTTCCTTATAGATTTAAGAATCTTCATTTATCCTGGGATTACCTATCCAGACCTCTGCAGGAGGATTCCCATAAGAGACCATATGATAGTTCCAGAACAGTTAAAACACCTTTAGCTATTAACTCTCATGCCTAAACCTTAATTTTCTTATCACCCCTTCACCATATTTGAGCTTAGCTTATTTTCTTAGTTAATTGGAAGAAAAATCATTTTAACCTGCCTAGTTTCATCTGACATATGGGATTCTGATTTTACCACATACTTTTTCCTTAGGGGACTGCACAAGACTGAGTCCATATGGAAGAAGAGCTTTCCCTTTCCTGTGGAGAAAGTGGCAAGGTTAGAAGAAAACATACAAACATGCCTTTGGCATGTGTACTTTCTGTTGCATGAAACGTGTATCAAACATCTACTGGTCACCCAACAGGAAGATGAGGGAGATAGCATCTGTCTTTGAGGGGCTCACGATATAGTGGCTCAGATGCAAACAGATAATTATCGTGGGTAATATAGCATGCTACAGGGGCCAGCAGAAAGCTGTGGGTATTTGCTGAGAGATAGAGCAGGGTTCCCAGAAATGGTGCTCTTGGAGCTTTCACAGATAGCACTGTCCTGCAAAAGGATCTGAGTTGAATAATGTTTACTTCATTGTCAGAGACTTAACAGAATTATAAAATACCTAATCTTAGATGACATAGTCTTAATTCATCATAGATATTCTTTGACTTATTCCTTCTCCTTCACAGCTCAACATTACAGTCAACCAGCTTAACTCCTGTGTATCCTACTCATGTTAAAATTTCACATCTTTCAGCATGCATATTGATTTCTGTCGTGTTAATTTTATTAAATCGACACAATATCTGTTCTTCACTGTTAGCAGCTTGATACTAATTGCCACTATTAATTTTCATTTTTCTGTTTTCCACTGTTTTTAAATAAAGTATGGTCAAAACACAATAAAAGATGTAAATAATTATATGGTCAAAACACAATGAAAGATGTAAATAATTACAAAAAGCCAACATAGTTTACAAAGAGGGCACAACATCTGAAACCAAACCATAGCATTACCGTGTGCTGACCTGAAGTGTTCATTTATGAGCCCTTAAAGCAAAATAGAAAATTAGCTTACAAAGTAATGTATGGAACTTGAGAATCTTCTAAAATGTTAATAGAAAAATTCCTAATTTTTCCCAGGAAGAACAGATTTTGTAAAATACAAGAGAGTAACAGAATTAGCGATGAAATGACTATTACATATAAAGTGTTGCATTGCCAGAAAGTCCTCCAAAGGCAAGGTGTTGGTGGGTTTCTTAAAATAACTTCTTTGTTAGTCATGCTCAACAGGTACTTTTGGTTCTATTTCTATGTGCTGTATTTTAAATGTAATTGTGACAACTTAGTTGTCTAGAGTTGAGTGAAGTATCATAATCTGTTCAGTTCTTCATTTGGGTGGAGAAGCAGAATTCTATAGGTAGCCCATACTCAAAGGAGTAATAAAACGCATCTTGGTCTCTAATTTTATGGAGCTGTGTTTCCTTACTTATATTTTCCTTGAGCTAATATTAAAATTTTGCCACTATGCATTTCTCAAACAGAGGCCAGTGAAAGATGGGGGAGAGAGGCTGGATGTGAAGGAAAGCTGGTCAGGGAGTAGTTACTGCCTATAGTAGTAGGACGTGCAGGAAGGAGGGTTACCTGGGCCAAATTAGGACTGAATTCTAGAGCTACGGTCTTGAAGGCTTATCGTGTGTGCTGTTAAGCTCTCACTCCCTGGTAGTGCTTTTTCCCCATGCAGATTTTTTTGTTGCTTGCCCTTGGCTCTGGCTCAGTGGGTCCCTTACTTAACCAGTTGGGCACAAAGGTGGTTGGGTGCCTTTTGCAGAGAGGGCTATTGTCATGCAGGGTGGCTGTTTCTCCCCTAGGAGCTCTGTGTGAATCCTATGTCACCTCCATTCTTGTTATATATACAAAGTCTCCACATTACATACAATATATGTATATGTTTGCAATATATGTAATGTGTACAGCGATGTACACTCATGAGTGTGTTGTAGAGAAATATTTTTCTTCTGAGAACACAGATGCTACAGTTCCTTGAGATGGATAGGAAGTATTTATCTCTGAAAAGTGTAAATGTATGCCTTTTACAAATTAAGTCATAAGTTCTTCCAAGAAATAACTCCCCCACAAGACTTAGAAAACAAAATTTTTTTTGATGATTCACCTCCAGGAGCCAGCTTTCTGACAGACATTTAAAAGCAGTGTATTCACACCTCCGTTGTACCCAGGTTATATTGTAAGTATTCGTTTTCTGTTAAATTGTGAGCTCCTTGAAGGGAGCGATTGTGTTGCATTTTTATACCTTTCGTATCTGGCCCTTAATACATGATCAGTGATACTGTCACACCTGATGTTCTTTGGACTTTAATGTTCTTTTGACCTTTAATGGATGTATGACTGCAGGTAACACTTCAACACGCACGCACGCATGCACACACACACTAAAATCCCAGTGGTTAGTAGAGTCATGGGGTGGGTACTAGAGGTTTGGTACAAGTGAGTCAGAAAGAAAGTTCAGAACCAATGATTTGTAGACAGATGTTTTAGGAGCTTGTTGGATTTACCACCTGCTTCTAGGCATCTCAGAAAACCACTGGATTTTTGTAGCAGGGTAGGTTGAAATCCAAAAATCTGCTTGAAAGGAGAAAATGAGGTGGGAATGCTTGTTTTCTCTTTGTATATTGCTGTCCGCCCTGTTCACGGAAGGTAGCCCGCAGTGTGTATTCTTGTCTTGTTCGTTAAGGACTGGATGAGAACAGCCAAAGCCTTGCAATTGTAGGCTAGATCTTCCAGTGGTATAACTTTATATGTGAACTTTTTTTCTCTGCAACATGTGCTATATGGAAAGCAGTCTTTAGAAGCAAGTGATCTTGGAAGATTACTTAGTCTTTCTCTGCCTCAGTTTCCTTGTATTTAAAATGAGGATGGCAATATCTATGCCCTGTATTTGTAAAGATTAGAAATAATATGTAAGAATTCTTTTAACTAGCACACTAGTTCATCTATAAATATTTGATGCCACATCCCAAACATTGTTCTTTTTGAAATTTATAGACTTAAATAGGAAAAAAAAAAAAATGCAGACCCCAGAGAAGATAAGATTCCTTCGTGATGTAAGGAGGTAGGTGATTTATGGTAGATTTGACTAAAAGCTAACATAATGAGAGATCCTGCCCTTAGCTCTATAGTGGCCTTGGGTGCTGCCCAAAAGATAACCAAGGACTTCATTCTCCAGACAGGGTCTTAGAGCTTGAGTGGCATGCTGAGGGCAGCGTCTGGCTTTGGTATCAGGGGAGCTCATCCTGCTTCAGGCACTGCCATTAACTCAGGAAGATGCTGTTTACAGTTACAGGCTGCCTGCCCTCTGTATTCGTTTCTTAGGGCTGCCTTCACCACAAACCGGGTGACTTAAAGCCATAGACATTTATTCTTTTATAGTTCTGGAGACTAAAAGTCTAAAATTAAGGGACCAGCAGGGCCATACTTCTTGACGGCTCTGGGGAAGAAGCCTTCCTTTCTTCTTCCCAGCTTCTGGAGGTTTCTGTCAGTTCTTGGGGGTTCCTGGACCTGGAGGTGATTGCTCCAGTCTCTGCCTCTGTGACCATGTGGGCTCCTTCGCATGGTGTGTTGCTTAATTTGTGTCAGCTTGAGTGGGCCACTGGTGCCAGATTAAATGCTGCTTCTGTGTGTGTGTTTGTGTGTGTGTGTGTGTTTCTAGAAGAGTTTCTGAATTGGGAACTCAGTAAATGGTTTGCCCTCCCCGGTGTGGGTGGGTATGATCCACAGTGCTAAGGGACTGAATAAAACAAAAGGGAGGAAGGAGGCATTCATCCCTTTTTTTTTCCCTGTTTCACTGATTGATAGGGGTCACTTCACTTCATCTTTTCCTGCCCTCAGACTGGGATATACATCACTGTCTCCTGGTTTTCAGGCTTCTGGGTTCATTAAATTATGCTACCAGCCCTCCTGGGTCTCCAGCTTGCAGATGGAGATCATGGGATTTCTGAGTCTCCTTTATCTTGTGAGCCTAGTCATCATAATATGTGTGTGTGTGTATGTGTGTGTGTACATACGCATACACTCTCCTGACTCCTAAAGTGGGTGGGACAAATATGCTTTCAGATCTGCAGAAAAAAAGTAGCTAGTCCAATCAGCTTTCTACCAGAATTCTTTCCTGGTAAGGTTGACTTAATAGCTGAGGGGAAAGACAGGCCTCAGAAAATCCTTCGCTCCTTTAAATTAAGCAGGAGTATGGTGATAGGCCATTTGAAGGACACATTGGCTGTTTATGCACCTTATTGTAATCGTCAAATTTTTGAAAGCTGGAAAGCACATATGTAAAAATGTTTCCAGTAGAGCAAATAAATAAAAGTTCTCTTTAAAACAGCTTTGCAGTGTCCACATAGTATGCTCTTATGAGAGCACAGGAGCTTATGATCTTAACGTATGCTTTTATGGGTTTAATTGTCCCCCCCCCACCAACCCCAGTTTCTGTGTTGAAATACTGACCCCCAAAGGTGGGGGTTATTAGAAGGTGGGACTTAGGGACATGATGAAGTTATGAAGGTGGAAGCCTCTTGAATGGGATCAGTGCTTTATAAAAGGGTCTCCAAAGAGATCCATCCCATGGAGGAGGCCCCTTCCATCCCATGAGGAGGACATTGTGAGAAGGCAGTGGCTCTGAAGCAGGAAGGGGGCCTTCATCAGAATATGAGCGTATTGGTGCTTTGATCTTGAAATTCCCAGTCTGCAGAATTATGAGAAGTAAATTTTTGCTGTTTATAACCCACCCCGTGTGGCATGCTGTTAGAATAGCATAAATGCACTAAGACACCCCAAGGCCCCAAAAGGTGACCTTATTTGGAAATGGGGTAATTGCAGATGTGATTAGTTAAGCTGAGGTTATTACGGTGAGCCCTAATTCTGGTATGACTGGTGCCCTTATGAAAAGGGGCAGTTTGGGTCAAGAAAAGGACGTGCATGCAGCAAAGAGGATATGAAGACACAGGGAGAAGATGGCCATCACAAGCCAAGATGGAGAGAGGCCTAGGTCCTTCCCTCACAGCTCTCAGGAGTAACCAAACTAGCAGATACCTTGACTTTGAACTTCTAGCCTCCAGACCTGTGAGAAAATAAGTTTCTTTGGTGTAAGCCTCTCAGCTTGTGGTACTTTGCTATGGCAGCCCAAGCAAACAAATACATTCTTTGTGGGTGTATATTCCTAGCAATCCCCAAACCTGAGGGGTAGAGTGGGGGATAGATGAGAGAAGCCACTAACTGCTCAACTGACAATCAGAATGGACCCAAGAACCGAAACTTCTGGACTGGTTCCTTGGTGTCACCTTCAGCATCGTTCTTTTCCAGGAATGCATTTTGTCAAGACTTAGGTGCCTGATGAAATCCCCGTGCCCTCTCAGTTTTTCCTGCCTTTCCTGCCTTTCCAGCCAGCCTAGTTTCCAGAGCTACATTTAAGACATAGCACTGAAAGTACAGAAGTCAGCCTTGGATGGTTCTTGTGGCCCTGAGGAAAATTAGTAGGTGAGATCTGGTCCCAGCCGGGGTCTCAGGCTCTTGGTTGTTGTGAGAGCAGGACTGAAGCAGTGGGCTTCTCATGACAGTTCCTGTAGCTGGGAGGGGCCTCTCAAGACTAGAAAGAACGGGCCCTCCTTGAGCCGGTGCTGACTTCCACAGAAGTCAAAGGGGAAGGGAAAAAAATATATTTTTAACTTAAGTAGTCTTAATGTGTGTGTGTGTGTGTGTGTGTGTGTGTGTGTGTGTGTGTACACACGTATATTTTCTAACTTTATTGATTTATTATTTATTTTTAATTTTTTCCTTTTCAGCCAGTCGGGGCTACTCCATCATCTTTGAAGATGTTAGATGTGGGAAAGTGGCCAATTTTCTCCCTTTGTTCTGAGGAAGAACTGCAGTTAATTCGTCAAGCCTGTGTCTTCGGCAGTGCTGGCAATGAAGTTTTATATACTACTGTAAATGATGAGGTAAATTTTGTTTTTGGGGTTTTTTTTTTTGTTTTTTTTTTTAAAGATTTTATTTATTTGACAGACAGAGATCACAAGTAGGCAGAGAGGCAGGCAGAGAGAGAGAGAGAGAGAGAGAGGGAAGCAGGCTCCCTGCGGAGCAGAGAGCCCAATGTGGAGCTCGATCCCAGGACCCTGAGATCATGACCCGAGCCGAAGGCAGCAGCCCAAACCACTGAGCCACCCAGGCGCCCCTGATGAGGTAAATTTTGAAGAAAAAATTCAGACACTTACAGTAATGGATTTGCTAAATTGAAAATCTTGGGGAGGGGGGACTAAGGAATTAGGTTTTTAAAAAGGCATGGAGGGTGGATTCTTACTTATTATATAATGTTATACAATGAAACAATAATAATGGGTTTGTCAGAAATAGAAGTGCTTGAACTAACTGTTTTTTTCCCTCAGATTTTTGTGCTTGGCACAAACTGCTGTGGCTGTTTGGGATTAGGTGATGTCCAGAGTACCATCGAACCTCGGAGACTGGAGTCTTTAAATGGCAAAAAAATAGCCTGTCTCAGCTATGGGAGTGGCCCCCATATTGTCCTTGCAACAACAGGTAACTTTGGGACACAGTGTAGAATTTTAGCTACTGACTTATTTATTGGTAAACAAGACTTAGGACCACCCCTTAAATCGAGAACATACTTTTTGATTGGATAGGAGTTTCTGGCTCTGCCCTGTGAACATTCCCTTGGGTAACATGAAATATGAACATATCTGAATATCAGAGTAATAGAGCAGAGAGAATCTGGCAACTATTGGCATTTTTGATGTGAAAATGACAGTGCTGTAAGCCCAGTAAACCCCTTTTATTTATACTTTAAAAGTTGAACTGTTATTGCATTAAAATGCTGAATTCACTCTGGACTTTCTGAACTTGAGATCCCTGATCTACAAATTAAGACACTAGAGCTAAATTCCAAGATGCCCTCTAACTTCTAGCATTCTGAGATTGTGACCATCAACAGTGACTAATGACTATATTTGGTAGTAGTAATTTAAGGAATTAAATAGTCTCATGGCTGTTTCATGAATTCACACTAATAGGACATTATAATTAAATCATACTTTAGCATTTTTCTTAAGCTGAGTATTCCTTTTTATTAGTTACTCTTTGAACTGAAAATAAAGTTTATAAACACTCTTTTGTAAACTAATTTCACAAATTTTAGGGAATTTTGGTTGCCAGTAATAGGCTAGGTTTTTTGGACCACTTCTTCACTGGAAACAACTAAAAATTCTAAGAAAATGTTGAATTTTTTTTTTTTCATAGAGGCATCAAAGCACTGATAAGGCTGAGAGAAATTATTGGATCATATTTAAGAGAGAGTGTGAACTAAGGTTAAAGGGGAACTTAAAGCTAGTTTTACCTTAAGGCATCTGCCTCTCCACGTAAATGGTGTTCTGGTTGATGTCCTCACGAGGTAGAAGGGATCATGAGTCACAGATCTAACAGGTTATGCGAGGCCCACAAAGGGCTACAGTCTAGGGACAGGAATGGGTTAGCTCTGCCATTTCTAAGGCACTGAAAAGAAAAACCCTTGGCTGTGATCAAAAAAGGAGGAAAAAAGAAAAGCAAGTAAACCCCTCCCTGAAGGGTTACAGTCATGGATTTGTATTCCAGTTCACATCAGACTGGGCAGTCCAAGAAATCTCAAGCCTTAGATTTATTAAAGAATTATCTTTAAGTGCCTTAGTGGCACTTAACAGAAGTTAATGTAGGTCCTTTCTGCAAGAAGGTACTTTCACTTCATCCTAGGCTTGAGGAACTATAATGCCATTGAAAAATTAGTGTTCAATGGCAATTAGTAGCACACAGTCAAAGATAATCAGGTACACAAGGAAGCAAGACACCATGAATAAGAACCAGCAAAAAAAAAAAAAAAAAAAAAAAGGCAAAAACTGACCAACTGACCACTAAGTATCAGATATTAGAACTGTCAGATACCAGTTACAAGATGGCTATATTTATTACTATATATATTTATTGTTTGAGAAAGTACAAAGTGATCTTGAAGATACCTGCAGAGATCAAAGAAGATATGAAAAAGAACCAAATAAACAATATAATTATCAAAATGAAAAAGTCAGTGGGCAAGTTTTATAGCAGTTTGGACACAGCAAAAGAAAATTAATAAACTGGAAGATTAGAAGAAATTATCTGGAATGTAGCACAAAGAGATAATATGGTAGAAAATACAGACAAAAGGAGTATATACTGTATGACTCCATTTATTTAAAGTCTGAGAACAGGAAAACTGAATTCTCTTATTCAAGAATATATATCGGGAACTTTTGGAGTGAGCATCAGGTTGTATTTTTTGACCTGAGTGGTAATATATGTGTGTGTGATTTATAATTATTTATAAAACTGCATATATATTTTATGGATTTTTCTGAATATGTATTATACTATACAATAAATAATATAATAACAACAATTTTTAAATTAACTTGATCATTTTATAGATAAGAATATAGGCCCAGAGAAGTTAAATGATCTTCCCGTTATCCTTTGGCTTTCAATCTAACGTTTCTTCCTCTTAGTCTTAGTAGCATTTCTCTGCCATTTATTAAAAAACCTATCTTCCAGCTATTATAATTGCATCCATTTAAATTTCATCTTGTTGCTTTGAGATAGAATATAGTTTATACTTTCCAAATGTTATCTTTTCTAGAATGAGTTTGGTGCTTTTGCACATGAATTTTTAGTTTTCATTCATGGAGGTGTGCAATATGTACGTTCATATAATAAAATAGATGTTTTGAACGCTGGTCGTATTTCTTTTTATTTTCAGAAGGAGAAGTCTTTACCTGGGGTCATAATGCTTATAGCCAGCTGGGCAATGGGACAACTAATCATGGTTTAGTGCCCTGTCATATTTCTACTAATTTGTCAAACAAGCAAGTCACCGAAGTTGCCTGTGGGTCTTACCATTCTTTGGTGCTAACATCTGATGGAGAGGTGAGACTAGTTAGCAAAAATCTCATTGATTTTTTTCCAGTAAGTTTATATAGATTCTTATAGCAGTCTTAGAAATTGGATCATTTGATTAAAATAACCATCTTCCTCAAATTCAGTCTTATTAGCAATTCATAGTCGTGGTGGTTATATCATGAAGTGTACCTTTATGTAGTAGGTAATTCTATAACTGCAAAATTTAAAAGGCTTTGATGTTCCTTCTATATTACTATGCTCAAAGGTTTTATCTACAAAAGGAAAAAATCCCACAATGCTGGAAAATATGGTTAAAGTAAAGTAGATATTTTAATAATATTATGTGATATCTGAGAATAATTATTGCTATTTGTGTAGATAGTACCAATAATCTAATTTTATGAAGTAACGTATTTTGTAAGAATGAATTTTATAAAAATTCTCTACCTGTGGTGTGAGCAGAGAATTTGAGAGCAAAGAGGAGACCCAGTTGAGACACTTTATGAATTAGCATGTTTCATTTTTCAATTCCCAGGTATTTGCCTGGGGTTATAACAACTCCGGGCAGGTAGGATCTGGATCAACAGCCAATCAGCTGATCCCTCGAAGAGTCACAGGCTGCCTGCAGAATAAAGTAGTTGTGAACATAGCATGTGGGCAGATGTGTTCAATGGCAGTGGTGAACACTGGGGAGGTAAGAAAGTGGTTTCGTATGTTGTTTAAAAAAACCCAGTTGCCTTATTGGTGTCATACTGACATACCATGTTTCTCAATAGAGTGCTTGCTTGCTTCTATTTTTCATGGGCGTTGAGTCTCTGCTTTTCCCTTAGGTCTATGTCTGGGGTTACAATGGAAATGGGCAGCTTGGACTTGGCAGTAGCGGCAACCAGCCAACTCCCTGTAGGATAGCAGCTCTGCAAGGCATTCGTGTCCAGCGGGTACGTCCGCCACTCGTTTATGAGTGCCTGTTTTTCAGTCTTTAGTGGCAAAGATGCCAATGGACACAGTTTTCTTGGCAGATGAAAAGTTTAGCTGCTTGATGTTTTTCTTCATTGAAGTAAAGGCTAAAGCTCTATTTCCCTGACTTAAGTTATAGATGTTCGTCAGAAAATTTATGTTTCTAGGCCAGTCTCACACGTAGCTGTTGGAACATAAATTGTTACGATGTTTTCCAAGGAAACTTTGGCAGTATATATCGAGAGCCTTGGAAATATTTATACCCTTTGTTCTATAATTTTATTTCTAGGGTATTATCTTAAGGAAGCAAAAAGAAAGAGACTTCTGGAATTAGTGGAAAAGGTTTAAAAAAAAAGAAGGGAAGAGAAAGAAAAAAGAAAAAAATGTTAACTTCAATAAATAACATAAATAATAGATATAGCATAATTTAGTCAAGTAATATATTAATGGTTAAATAAATTATACTAAATCTGTATGAATGGGAATGATGTTTACAAATGGTTTTTAATGATATGGAAATAGTGTTATGTGATGTCAATAGAAATAAAGATACAGATATGATGCGTGGAGGCATGGTACATATCCCTATTTTGTATAGAAGTAGAAAAATAATCCTGATCTTGAGATTACTTTCATATTTATGCTTTTCTATATTTCTTTCCACATCAAACGTTTTTACGTTTACAATAAAAAAGGGAAAAATTCTTAAAAAAGTAAAAGTGTGTTCCATATTCACTTCATACCCCTTGATCTCTGTGAGCATAATGAATGCCATAGTAAAGCTGAACAAAGCAGACTTGTGTCACCACAGGACTCGTGTTGAACTTATTGCAGTTTTGGCCACACATAGGCCAAGCTAGTTCTGGGCAAGTACCAGTTACCTTAATGTTTTGCCTCTCTGAGCAGGCTGCCTCTTCTTCTTTTTTTTCCTTTTTTTTTTCTTTTCTTTTTTTTTTTTTTGCATCTTTGATTCTTAACCTATCTTGTGAAAGCATATTTGCAGGCCTAAGTGGATTTGGTTTCTCTGTTTCCAGGTGGCCTGTGGCTATGCACATACTTTAGTGTTAACAGATGAAGGCCAAGTGTATGCTTGGGGTGCAAATTCTTATGGCCAGTTGGGCACTGGCAATAAAAGTAACCAGTCCTATCCTGCACCTGTCGTTGTGGAAAAGGACAGGTAATATGTGCATTTTCAAAATAACACGCATGTTCTTTAGCGATAAAACAGAATGTAGACATGATATAGAATTGTGGGGAACTTGCTGCTAATATTAGAATATTCTTTCATGAGAGCGTTCATTCCTTTTTAAAATTGGCTTTTGGGGGTGCCTGAGTGGCTAGTTGTTTGAGCAGCGGACTCTTGTTTAAGGCTTCGGTCACTGTCTCAGGGTCCTGGGATCACGCTCCTCATTGGGCTCCATGCTTAGCAGGGAGTCTGCTTGGGGAATCTCTCTCCCTCTGGCACTCCCCACATTTGTGCTCGCTCTCTCTCTCTCAAGTAAATAAATCTTTTAAAAATAAAAAGGTAAAATAAAATTGGCTTTTGAACTGTTGGAGAGTTTGTGTGTTAGACGTTAGACGTTGTTAGACTTTGTACTTAACCTGTATTTCAGCTGCTCTACACTAATGACAAGGACTAAACCTGCAATATCCCGCTTTATTCTGCTCCCTCACAAATTACCTTTTCTTCCTTATTGTTTTCTGTTTTGTATTCTTAAGAGGAAGTTAAATAATGTTTGAGGTCAATCTTCTGTGGCTTAGGAAAACCAAAGTACCTCAGATGGGGTAGGGTACAAAGCTATTTACTCTGCTACTTATAAATGTGCCAGTTGAAAGGATAGGACTGTCTTATTCTTTTAGCTCCCAAGCTATCACTGTGAGGAAGTACAAAATGGTGAGAAAAATCAAGACTTAGTTTTGCCCATTTGTTTGCAAGGTTGTGTTAAGTAGTTAGCAAATCCAGAATATTTCCTTACATTATCCTGCTGAAAGCCTTTTGAGTGCCTCAGACATGGCTATCTCACTACTTTTTCATTCTACATCTTTTGACACACTAAAATGGAACAAAAATATCTCATTAGTGTTTTTGTTAAACCAGGGCTGCAATCATTGTAGAAATTAATACTGCTATTTCCTTTTTTTTATAGTGAATATTAGTTTTGGTTACATCTGATTTTAAAGTAAAAATATGGACACAGAGATGATCTTTCCTTTGTATCCAGTTCTTGTATAGTTTCCTGTTGGAATATTTAACAATGAAAGCAAAGAACCAAATTGTCATTTTTAACCCCCTTGATTTTCAGTTGTTATAAGCTTGGCTAATTTTGTTTAACCTGTGTCAAATAGTTTTTTAAGAAAAAAAAAAAAAAAAAGACCTGTTCTTGGTTTCTTTCCCCAAAATCTTAGAATAAGACCCCGGACCTCTTAAGGATTGGGAAGGAGAAGGGGGACTGGAGGACAGGAACCAGTGGACGTGCGTCCGTGCACACAGCCGTTCTAGTTGCATTTTCTGCTTCTGGACTTGCCAAGTTCATTGCTATGTGTTCGCCAGCAACTTGCCCCACATCTCGCTGCTGGTCCCCGATCGCCCCAGCCTGAGCGCCAGGTCTTCTGACTCTAGTCCCACTGGGCCAGATGGATTATAGGGCAGCTTGGTGGGGAAGGCAGGAGAGGCAGAAAAGCAGGGCATGGGAGTTTTGGAGTGCCAGCTCCTTACCTGGTACCTGAGAGTATTGCTTTTTTGTCTGTTTTTAAAAACTCCAATTAAAAAAAAAAATCTTTTTAACTTTTTTCAAATTTTGAATTATAAATGTAAAAAAAAAAGTGGAAATAGCTAAACAGTTGCATGATTGCTGTTGATCACATAATCATTATTTTGGCTGTAATATTATGGATGAGGGGCATCTGGGTAGCTTAGTGGGTTAAAGCCTCTGCCTTCAGCTCAGGTCATGATCTCAGGGTCCTGGGATCGAGCCCCGCATCAGGCTTTCTGCTCCTGCCCCCCACCCCGCCCCGCCCCGTGCCTGTCTCTCTGCCTACTTGTGATCTCTGTCAAATAAATAAATAAATAAATAGATAGATAAAATCTTTAAATAAATAAATAAATATCATGGATGAATGTTTTGAAAGAGATAGTCCTGCCTTTCTCTTTCCATGCCTGAATGCGCTGTGGTCAGCCCTGAGTTTGCAGGCTCTCCATCATATGAGTATTGCGAGGGAGGAATTTGTAATTCTGCTGGGACTTGTTTTGCACGTATCCACCCTTTTCAGCAACTGAAACTTACACAGATATGTTATGACTGCTCTCTCAAGAACTCACTTCTGATTCTTGGGGCCCATTTCAGGGAAGTTTGGCTGATGAGAAACAAAAGGATTAAGTTTAGGGTGGGGTGGATCTTCAGGTCCCAGTTACCTGTTCACAGAAGTGGAAAGTGAAAATCTGTCTACACTGGATCCTTTGCTCAAATGACAATCCAAGGAAAAAACCTTTTAAAAATTTTCCTACAGAGGTCTACTTCTGATGAAGAATGCTAATAACATTTGTTAGCAAATTATGTTCACGTAAAAGTAATTTTAATGACTCAAGTGATTACCTTCTCTCTAATCTAGTCATTCCCAATCTTTCTGAAGTCTCAGTACTTTGATTTACCAGCATTTGTCTTTGTTCCTGAAGTTTCATAAAAGCATATTTGAAGTTAAATTGATTTAAAGCTAAGTTTGCCTTGCATTTTCATGAATTTTGTGACACCTTGCAACAATTGGTAATATGTTGGCGTCTTACAAAGCCAGGCTTGGGAGTCACTGCTCTGGACCCTTTATTATCATTCTTTGTTCTCCACTCTTCTTCTCACTCACAAAGTACCTTTTTTCTCTCCTCACTGTGTTCTGTTTTCATTCTTCCTCACTCCCTGCATTTTCATTTCTAGTGCCACAGCCATAAAGCTGCGGTTGTTGGGGATCATTCTGTGGAGGTGACACAAAACTCATTTATTAGGAACGTGTCATACCTTCTTTTCATTACACATGGCTACAAACTAAAATGTGAAATATGCCAGATATCCGGCCAGGGAAGGTTAGCTCGGTTCAGTCATTGTGTGTTACATATTACACTGGAAAATCTGAGCTTCAGAATTTGCTTCTTGGTGTGAATCAGATTTAAGAACTGATCACCTTAGGCCAGAGCAGGGTGCCTTGGCAATTGGTTGGGTCCCATACTTAGACCTGATAGTTCCCTCTAAACTTTCTCCACTCTTGTTCCTGTAGCAGCTGCTGCCGTCAGCCAAGCCCGTGCCCCACCCCTGACTTCCCGAGTGCTGCTAGGTGTTCCAGGTAAACGTCCCGAGGCCATGCTTAGGGAAGGCTGGCGCTCTGCAGCCTTCTGTACCCCAACCCCTTTGCCATGTCTGTTCCACCCTTTCTCCACCAAGCCGTGTTCCCACCTCTTGTAAGGGCAAAGGCTCCTTACTCCCTTTCCGTGGAGGCTCATAAGGAAATGTCAGAAGCAAATGTAGGAATTAAATTATTTTGGTTTTCTGGTGTTGGGTGGAAGGACAGTGTTGTGTTTCCATCAGTTACATTTTTCAGAGGACATTATCAGGGAAAAGAGATTTTAGGTGGTCTCCGAGAGTTCCTGCAGCCACTGTAAACACGTGAGTCACCAGAAGAGAATGGTTTCACATGTGCCCTGTGCTGAGTAGCTGATTTCATTTACTCTTCACCACAAGGCTGTGAAATGACTGCTACCTTATCTTCTGCTCCCCTCACCTTTCTTTTTTTTGTTAAAGACGATAAAATAGATAAGAGTCTAAGTGACTTGGCTCCACAGGCTGCTGTCTGACCCCCTGCCCATCTGCTTCAAGCCCTGTAAAATGAAGTGTGTTGCTGTCCTCACATTTGGTTGGTGTACCATGTGAGGGTAGATGGTAATAGTAGGGGCCCTTTTTTTGAATAAATGTATTTATTCTATTTCATTCCCCTTTTTTCTTTATTTGTTGAAAAGAGAAGCCAAGCAGGATTGGCCATTTTCCCCGTGCGGGCAAGGAATGTTCTTTTGTAAAGCACACAGTAGAGGTTTGGGCCCATTCACTGACTTAAACATGCGGGTAGGAAAGGTCTCACTGTCTGAATTGACCCTTAGAAATGTGTAGTCTCTATATGAGGGAGACTTTGCCACTAAAAAACGCTTGGTAGTAATTCTGTAAAGAAATTTCTACCGTTAGCTACTATTTGTACACTGTGCTTGGTGTTTGACATTTTGTCATTTAATTCTCACATACTAGCCTTGCAGTATGATGAAACTTGAGTCTCCTAGAGGCTCAGGAACATTCCTACAGTCACATGGCCTAGTGGTGGAGCTGGGATGCACCCCTAGGTCTGTTTGACTCCAATGTCTAGGCACTTAACTGTGGCACATCGTAGCCTCATTTCTAGTACTCCTGCCTTCAAGAGCTGAGAGCTGCCCTCGAATAAATGAGTAAAATTGCTTGGGCCACACATGAAAAAATATACTTCAGCCTTTGGAGATGAGCCATCTCCAGCTTATATGATGACCATCTTCCATCCTTCGATGGAAAACATCCAATTAAAACAAGCAGTAGAGCGATGTCTCCATCCTTCGGGAGACAGTGGGGTCTTTCCCACCCCTCAGTCACTCTGTGTTGTTCTTTCCCAATTAGTCAATAAAATGACCTGTAAATTGCTTAGTAAGATACCACATTAGGGAGAGAAGCACACTTAGAGAGAAATAAGCCAGTGATTCAGCCTGCCAGCAACTTATAATCTAGCTGAAGAGGTAAGACAAACGTCCCAGACTGCAGTGATATAGACAGGATATGTATCAAGTCTGGGGTGAACAAGAGACTTCTTGCTTTGGGGCTGTTTGAGCTGGGTCTTGAAAGCCGGACAGGATTTCTAAGGCAGAAAGAAAGGAAAGAGCATTCTTGAACAAGGGATTTAACGAATAAGAATATCGAGGGGCAGTGAGTATATCTGTGTATCGGAGCATAGGGTATGTAGGCAAGTGTGATTTGAAAGAGGGCTGGCTATAGGTAGAGGACAAATTATGGAAGGATTTTATCTTGTGGGAAGCCACTGATGGTTTGAAAGCCCTGAAGAGAATGGTGTTACCCGGAGGATTGTTAACCTGCCAGCCTTGTGCAATTTGGTTCGGAAAAGAGAGAGTCTAAGGCAGGGGACACCAGGGGTCGTTACTTTGGTCCACATGTAGGGTGTGCCTGACCTAGGGTGGTGGCAGATGGGAGAAAATACAAAGAGAGATTCTATGTGATTTGTCAACTGGATATCAGGAAAAAAGTGGTGAGAAGGGAGAAGAAGTCAAAGATGACTCTGAAGTTCTGAGCCCAGGTCACTGAGCATGCTGGTGGCATGGCCTGTTGTGGCAAAACCAGGATGGCAACCTCACTTAGGGTAAAATAGCTTACTGTGTTTTCTGAATCTGTATGGTGCCTTATTCTTTAGGAAAATTAGTTAGCTCCAAATCAACAAAAACAGGGTTTTCCATCAGGAGGTATAGTGTCAACCAGCTCCATGGCCTTCATGAACTTTAAGGTCTAGTGTATGTCAGTTTCTGGAATCTGCTCTCTTGGGCTCTTGAAGATCGAGTTCAGTGACTCAGAACTATTGACCTTACTGTTTGTAGTGGGAGTCGGGGTGGCCCACAGCATGTTCCATCTGACACCAAAATTGATGAGATTTTGATGAAAATATTTCTCGATATTGGGTCAAGATCTGCATTAAATAGCCCAGGTCTTTCCACGTAATTCACTAAGTCCTGTTTTAAGAAAAAAGTTAGTTCACTGTTTGGTTCACTTGTTTGTTTCGGTCTCTACCCTTGCTTGGATGGTACTTGCATTTCACAATGGGATACATATGTTTGGAGGCCTACTGGTTGGAAGGGGTAACAAGCAGATCTTCCTGACTTGTGCCACTGAAGGAGAGCTAAAATGCAAATCACTGTTTGGTGCCTGAATACTTAGGCAATGCAGTCTTCCGTTGTTTGGTTTAAATCAGTTAAGGTGATGGGACAGAGAAATCAACTTGTTTCTTCTCCTGTTTGTCATGTTCACTTGGTCTTTCTTTGTGAACTTAGAATCATAGAGATTGCAGCCTGCCATTCAGCGCATACGTCGGCGGCCAAGACCCAGGGCGGGCACGTGTACATGTGGGGCCAGTGCCGGGGCCAGTCGGTGACCCTGCCCCACCTCACCCACTTCTCCTGCACCGACGATGTGTTCGCCTGCTTTGCCACGCCTGCTGTCTCGTGGCGCCTCCTGTCCGTGGGTGAGCCGTCTTTGTCCCTTTGGGTGCTGGCCTGAACACTAGGAAGAGAGCTCTGGTGCTTTCTGTGGTGATAGTAAGGACTTTCTTAGGTGTAGTATCATATAACTGATTTTTCTCTCATGGGCTCCTTAAGAGGAGACTAATTTGGTGGGTTAATTTTTCCTGAAAGTATCAGAAACGCACATCACATACCACATTAAAAGCAATTTTATTTGATGGTTTTAATCTTCCTGGGAAACTGTATCTTTTATTTTTAGCCAGTCTATTTACTGAAACATGCAAAAATTTCATGGAGTGGAGCTGCCTGGGGCTTTTAGTTATCGTTTTGCCAGCTTTCCAAGCAGATGTGTGTGAGGTACTTATCCTAAATGATGATAGAGATGTGAAAATCCACATTTAGGGGAGAAAAGCATTGCTCAGTTGGTCATTTCGGGTATTTTCATGAGGGTCCCCAGAGCGATGCTATATTCTGGCCTGCGTTTTCTATATGTCTGCCATTAACCCTAGAAATGTTTGGTGTTCCTCTCTCAGAACCCGACGACCACCTTACAGTGGCCGAGTCCCTCAAGAGGGAGTTTGACAACCCCAACACGGCCGACCTCAAGTTTCTGGTGGATGGAAAGTACATTTATGCACATAAAGTCCTTCTCAAAATTAGGTAAGGAGTCATTGATTTTGAGAACTGAAATAAATACACTCATTATGTTCTAGGTGTTCACAGAACTCTACTGGGTAAGGCTGCTGAGCATACAGTGCAGCTGGGGAAACATGGTACACGTGACACGAGAGCCGAGAACCAATGGGGGTGGTATAGTGAGTGTCCAGGGCAGGGTGGGCCGTCAGAGAGTGAGGACTATCAGCTTCTTAGAGACCTTGCCCGGTGGTCTGTGCACCTGGGCATTAGAGCAGCCGACTGGTGCTTGGCGAATGTGTTCTGGGCTTTGAGCACCGCCTGGGCCATGTCCTTGCCTAGGAGCTGAGTTTGTCATGCGGGTTGTCATCAGTTGTGGGATAGTGACCTTTGAGTTGCTTGGAAAAAGGAGAAGGTGAGGCTTTTACAGGACAATGAGGTCTGGGATGAAGTTAACACAGATGATAAAAATCAGATTTACTGACGTATGATTTTTGAGCAATGATCTGCATTTGAAGTGTACAATCTGAGGAGCTTTGACGTCTATATTTATGCCTGTGAAACCACTGCCCTAAATCAAGATATGGAACGTTTCTATCAGCCCTCAAAGGTCCCTCATGCCCCAAGCCTGGGGCAAGCTCTGATCTTCTTTCAGTCATTTAGATCAGTTAGTATTTTCTAGAAGTTTATGTTAATGGAATTCGGCAGTGTGTAATCTTTGGTGCCCAACTTCTTTCTCTTAGCATAATGATTTAAAAATCATTATGTTGTCATGTGCCAGATATTTAAATCCTGCTACGATGAGTCACAAACAGCAAGGCATTTTTAGTCTCAGGTTCACCTCTTAGTTAGGGCAGGCCGTACAGCATTTGTACACTCTCACCACAGCTCATGCATGGAAAATGTGGGGGCTCTTGGTTTGCTAGGGCTGCTATATCAGAGGGCCCCACATCGAATGACTCCAACAACAGAAATGTATTCTCCCCTGTTCTGCAGACAGAAGTCCAAGATCCAGGTGTTGGCAGGGTGCGTTTCTCCTAAGGGAGACTTCACGCCTTTGGTGGTTTGCTGGCAGTCTTCAGCATTCCCTGACTTAGGGCAGGATCACCCTAGTCTTTCCATGGGGCTCTCCCTATGTGCATGTCTGTGTCCAAATTACCTGTTTTTATAAGGACACCAGTCACATTGGATTAGGGCTCACCCTAACGACCTCATTTTAACTTAATGAGCTCTGTACAGGTGCTTTCTCCAAATATTGTTATATTCTAAGCTTAGGGCATCAACCTCTGAATCTGGGGGGATACAATTCAACAGAGAAGAGGAGGTAAAGAAACAAAATTACTCAGTGTTCATGAAATTAACCCCACCTGATTTCCATAAATGCTGCTCATCAGCTGTGGTGCAGGACCTCAGCCTGGGAGTCCAGCCTTGTGTTTGCCTCATGGAGGTCAGAGGTGGGGCTCTCTGCCTCGGGGGATCTGCACCTGCAGTCTTGTCCCACAGGTACTGGTGAGTGAGCTTCCTGGCCAGCAAAGGAAGCAAGGGACCAGGACAGGGACACGAAGGTGTGCAACGGGAAGCGAATCCGGGAAGCGAATCTGGCACCGTGCTGCATTTTCCCTTTGTTTTTGTCGGTTTCCCCTTGTGAACCCTACAAGGACGTGTCTCTCCCTGGGGGTGTCTGCTCTCCCTAGAAGCGAGGGCTCCACGTGCTTCTCTCTTCCTTTAGGTGTGAGCATTTTCGTTCTTCACTGGAAGACAATGAGGATGATATCGTAGAAATGAGTGAATTTTCGTACCCTGTTTACCGAGCCTTCCTGGAATACCTGTACACAGACAGCATCAGCCTTTCGCCTGAGGAGGCAGTAGGTAACAGCTACCAGACTTTTCCAGATCTGGGCAACATGCTGAGTAACTGGCAAGGCGGAAGTGGCCGTGAGGGCAACCACAGACAGAGTTCTCTTGCTGGGTATTAGACCCAAACTCTTTTCCTTTGTTATTGCTTCATACAAAGGGTGACTTTGTAGCTGTCACATGGCCAGCCCTATAAACAAGATAAAATGCGCAGTAACAGGAAGCCCTACTGGTCTCCACAGCCAGGAATTTCCCTCCACATGGCTCTGGTACGGAGCATTGTGGGCATTCTGGGGCCTTCTGTCCTGAAGCTGGTGTGTGGTGTTCACCACAGCCCAGGTGGGACGGTAAAAGAGCAATACAGCTCATCAAACCGGCACAGAGTGAAAAGCATCCTACATCTCAGTTTACAGCCGTCGGCAGTATTGTTGTCCAGAGGCACAGAGAATTAAAAGAATTACTTCCATAAGAAACTAAAGAAAAGAATTCAGTTCCCAAATTTTAAAATATTCATTCCACGTGTATACATCCAATACCATTACCAGATCAGCATTTAATTTTCCTTCCTTTTTTCCGCAAATGCTTTAGTGCCCGTGCCCAGTATGTGCCACAGCTCTGGCCCTACCCTGGGGAGCTGCTGTTTGGGTGAATACATGTCCTGAACAAGTCGATCCAGGTGGTCAGTTAGGACGGCCGGGAAGGCCTCTGTGAGGAAGTGTGTGCTGCAGAGAGCTGGGGGAAGCAAGAGCGAGTGAGCAGTACCCAAGGGAAGAGCCTTCTAACCCTGAGAAGCAGTGAGGGCAGCGGTTTGAGACAGGAACAGATTTAGCCTGTGGAGGAAGAGGAAGAAGGCCGGGGTGGGTGTCGTGAAGTCGCACTTGCTGTAGTAAGTATTAGGTCAGGCAGCAGGATGTGGGCAAGAACATGCTAGCTCTTGCAGGCCATGGTGAAGAGCTTTTTTTATTCTTGGTATGTTGAAAAGCCTTGAGAGGTTTTGAGCATGAGGCTTTCATTATTTAGTATTTAACAGCAATATTTAAAAAAAAAAAAAGTTTAAACAGGACAGTTTCTTTCACACAGGGAGACAGTGCAGGGCATCCCTAGGTGTGGCTTCTAGCTCAGGGTCCAAGATTGCCTTTGCATTACCTGGAGCCAGATGGCGGGCCCATGAGGAAGGGGCAACGAGCAAATCCCAGTGTCTCATAAGAAAAAGTCCTGGAAGTTCCACTTGTTCCAAAACATGGACCAGAGATGGCCAAGGACAGGACCCCAGCTGCAAGAGAGGCTGGGGAAAGTGGTCGTAGAAGAAAGGAAGAATGGATCTGTGTGTATGTGGGGGGCGGGGGGAACAAGGCAACTAGCAGCATCTACAATAGGAGCAGTATGATTTTATTTTTTTATTCCAATTTTTAAATTTGAATTCTAGTTAGTTAACATATATGGTAAGATTGGTTTCGGGTGTCGAATTTAGTGATTCCTCGCTTAGGTTTAACACTCAGTGCCCATCACAACGTATGTCCTTCTTAATGGCCATCACCCACTTAGACCATCTCCTCACCCACCTCCCCTCCAGCGACCCTCGGTTTGTTCTCTATAGTTAAGAGTCTGTTTTTTGGTGATGGCTGGGTGGCTCAGTCCGTTAACGTCTGCCTTCGGCTCAGGTAATGATCCCAGAATCTTGGGATCGAGTCCTGCATCAGGCTCCTTGCTCACTGGGGAACCTGCTTCTTCCTCTGCCTGCACCTCCCGCTGCTTATGTTCTTTGTTTCTCTGTCTCTCTCTCTCAAGTAAATAAATAAAATCTTTGATTTAATTTAAGAGGGAGCAGGGGGAGGGACAGAGGGTGAGGGAGAGAGAGAGACTCCTCACCGAGCACAGAGCCCGACACAGTGCTCAATCCCAGGACCCTGAGATCAAGACAAAGCCAAAATCAGGAGTTGTCACTTAACCTGCTGAGCCACCCAGGCACTCCTATAGTTAAGAGTCTCTTACGATTTGCTTCCCTCTTCTTTTTTTACCCCTTCCTATGTGTTTCTGTTTTGTTTCTTAAATTCCACATCAGAGTGAAATCATAGGTATTTGTTTTTCTCTGACTTATTTCGCTTAGCATAACAAACTCTAGCTCTGTGATTTGGGCTCTGTCCATAGTTTGTTGGTAATGCTGCTGTAAACATTAGGGTGTATGTACCCCTTCAAATCTGTATTTCTCTGTACTTGGGTAAATACCTAGTAGTGGAATTGCTGGATCAGAAGGTAGTTCTATTTTTAACTTTTTGAGGAACCTCCATACTGTTTTCCACGGTGGCTGCCCCAGTTTGCATTCCCACCAGTAGTGCAAGAGGGTTCCCCTTTCTCCACATCCCCACCAACATGTTGTTACCTATGTTGTTAATTTTAGCCATTCTGACAAGTGTGAGGTGGTATCTCATTATGGTTCTGATTTGCATTTCCATGATGCTGAGGAATATTGAGCATCTTTTCATGTGCTTGTTAAAAGACCAGTACTTATGATGGCTTAGGTGCAAGGTGACTATGGTTAGGGTGGTGTAGCAATGGAGGTGTTGAGAAGAGATAAAATTCTGGTTATATTTTAAAGATGAAGCTGATGGGATTTGCTCACGGAAGGCATGTAGGGTGTGAGGAAAAGAGAGAAAGATCACTGCTCTAAGGTATTTGGCCTGAGTAGCTGGGCTAATGGAATTTATCATTTACTAATATGAGGAAGATGGAAAGTGACAGGTTTTGCCCTTGAGTTTGAAAAGGTCAAAGGAGTTTGAGTTGCTTCTTAGACATGTGCACAGCAGTTACTTTAGAGGCCCACTCCCAGCATTTGCAGGGCCCTGGGTGAGAGTCCAGATAAAGGCCCTTGTACATTTGTCTAAAAATTCAGAGTTATATCTTTCAGATGAAATATGTTCAATCCTTGTACTTGGAAAAATACACCTTCATTGAGTTTTAGTTGGAATTTAGAATTTTAGGACTCCTTAGAGTTCCTTATGGGAATACACAGGAAGGACAGATCCAGGCCTCCAGCTTGCCACCTGCCATCTTTCTTTACCCACCACCAGCTACAACCTCCAAGTGAGAACATGGAGGCATTGCAAGGCGGGTGTGGGCCTCCCAGCGGGCACGTACAAGCTCCCTCCACCCCCATCCTGGGCTACCCTTGGGCTGGGCATCTGCACTGGTGGCATGGTCTGGAGGGGAGGAAATATCCACCTCTGTGGCCTCGGGGCCAGTTAGGTAGGGAATTCCAGAGTTCCTGATAACCTAAGCGAGGTCTAGGAGTGGATGCCTGGCTCCCTGGCCACTGTGGGGAGGATTGTACTGGGAAAAGGTGCAGATCCGGGCTGTCTTGAGTGGGGGCGCAGGGCAGGGTCTTCTCTGAGGGCAGCATTTTCGTGATTCTGAAGTTCAGGAGGCTGTGGGGCTATAGGTAGGAATTTGGGAGTTTTGGAGAACTGACCAAAAACAGTAAAGCCATCATAGCTCCCATGATTCCAAAAGATTTCAGTTCCTCCATGGGCACTTAGCACTTCTTCTGTAATTTTTTTTTTTCTAAAGATTTTATTTATTTATTTGACAGAGAGAGATCACAAGTAGGCAGAGAGGCAGGCAGAGAGAGAAAGAGAGGAGGAAGCAGGCTCCCTGCTGAGCAGAGAGCCCGATGCGGGACTCCATCCCAGGACCCTGAGATCATGACCTGAGCCGAAGGCAGCGGCTTAACCCACTGAGCCACCCAGGCGCCCACTTCTTCTGTAATTTTGATAGTACTGGTCACATTACAACGAAAACAGGTTTCCAGCCCATTCCTCACACATACACACAACTCAGTAGCAGAGAGATGGAGAAACAGTTGATGTTGTCAGATTGATGAAATCCCAGATACTAGTAAAAAATGGTCTCATGGATTTAGAGAGCCATATCCTTGGCTTACATAGGTTTCCCATTCTACTGTGACTGATGTGAAAGTAGGCGACAGAGAGACTACAGAGAGAGACTGCAGCCGGCATCATCAGTATGTATGAAATGGTATTTTAAGCTGGGGGTCAGGAGGTTGGTGCTAGAGGTCACTGAGACTTGAACCCTGGGGCACTCAAACATTGGGAAGTTAGGGAGAATGGCCCAGCCAAGAGACCGAAGAGAAATAGGGAGAAGAAAAACACCAGCAAGTAACAGTGTTTCAAGAAGATGAGTGTCACCAACCACATGGAATTCTGTGTAAATGTTGAGTAAATGAAACTGGGGAACAGCCCCTTGGGTCTGGGTCCATGGAAGCATTTGTGGCATTGGGGCATGCAGGGGATGGGATTGTGCTAGAATGGCAAGGGGGGAGAATGGGAAGTGAGAACGTGGAGGCAGCAAGAGAGGGCGTCTGTCAGGATTTGTAGAGAAATGGAGACTGATGGGAGGCACACATGTAACCAGGAAAGGTTTCTCTTTTTTCTTTTGTAAAATTGGGCACTGTTTCAGCATGTGTATGTGCTCAGGGAAGTGACCCAGGAGGACCAGTCACGATGCAGGGAGAAGGACATTCCTAGCAGCCTTTCTAGGAAAAACATTTAAGCCATTTTCACTGTGCTCCAGCTTTTCCATTGCTACTTGTTTGGGTATTGTATTTTCTCCGTTCGGCTGCGTTCCTGGTGGAGCCACTCTCAGGATATAAGTCGGCATCTGTCTGTACCTACACAGCTCTTCCCCAAGGATTATATTCAAGTAAACTCTGAGTTTAAGCCGGATGCTTGAAATCACTCCCCCTAATAAACATCTCTTCCCACCAGGGTTGCTAGATTTGGCTACATTTTATAGAGAAAATCGTTTGAAAAAGCTCTGCCAGCAAACTATCAAGCAAGGAATCTGTGAGGAGAATGCCATCGCACTGCTTTCGGCTGCCGTGAAGTATGATGCTCAGGTCAGAAAAGCATGCTTTCAACTAGCTGACCTTCTGGGAAGATGTTATGTGTTTGGTCCATACATTAAATATAATCAACTCTGAGAGATCAAAGATTCAATGTAAACAAGTGAAGTAACCAGAAGTACCAGAAAAAGTGAACATTTATATATTGTTAGGGTAGCGCTCCCATAAAGGAAAGGATTGATAAATCTGATTTCAGGAAGAAAAAAAAAGTCTATACATCAAAAATATCACCAAAAAAAAGAGAAAGTAAATGATACCCTGGGGAAAATATCTGCAACATGTCGTGACGAACGTTTACCATAGTTAATGCGTAGTTCTTGGAAAACAAAAAGAAAACATGAGCAGTTTGATGGAAGTGAATGGACCAAAGAATAAAATGGGTTTATAGATAAATGGAAAGTATAAGTGAAAATAAGGTATAATTTTTCACCTGTGCCACCGATAAACATATTCTTAGAGGTAATGCAGGCTCAGGAGGACTGGCGTTCTGCTGAATGGCCGCTGAAGTTGTGAACTGGGGTAGCCGTGTGAGGCGCGATCGGTACCAAATGTACTGAGAGTGAGCCTTAAGCGTTCAATTCTTTAAGGAATCCCCTTGTAGGAATTTATCATAGGGAAGTGATCATGGATTCGGATGGAGACTTAGCTTCAAAGATGTTTATTGCAGCACTGTTCATAATTTTAAAAAATTAGAAAAAGCCAATAGGAACAGTGGAAGATTGTTTCAACTGTAGAATGTTAATACTATAAAATTATACAGCTACTCCAATGTATCATTAATTAAAAAATGATGCCCCCCCTTTTTATAAATGCATAAGTAGCTGAATTTAAAAACACTGAGATTCGTTATCTACATAGAAAAAAAAAGACCATCAAAGGTCATCTTTGAATGGTGGGATTATGGATGATTTTATTTCCTATCTTTGCTTGTTTTTTCTGAACTTTCTACAGTGCCTGTGTATTGTTTTGATAATAAAGAAAGGAAAGAAAACCTGTCTTAGAGCTAAATCTTTAGGAAGCAGGCCATACTTCTTGCAGTCGATTTCCTTTTGTTATAAGGATATCCTCTCCTTTGGTCAAAAAAACAGGAACATTTAGTGGTGGGCAGAAGAAAAGGTTATAACTTCTTTTCTGCTTATATAAATAAATAAGATTAAAGAAAATTTGGAAAATCTAAAAAGTATGAGGACGGAGATGACTCATCAGTCAGAGAATATTAACATTTTTATATAGCTCCTTCTGTTTTTCCCTGGGTCACATGGTGTAGATGGCTCTAAACACTGGATTTTTTTCAGTTAACATTTTACAAAATCTTAACCCACCTTGAAACCTTCACATTTTAAAGTGTAGTGAATGTCTTTCACCAACCTAATCACATATTGGACACTTCAAAACTGCAAAATGCTTCATGGCTAGGCAGTGTCTATACACAGTCTTTGCTCAAGTTTTTCAAAGTCATGGGGAGAATCCTGGGGGCTGGTGCGCTCTCTCAAGTGATGGGGCAGTGGGCAGTGTTTCCACCTGAACGAGGCTTCATTTTCAAGGCTTCTTCGTAGTCCCTATTTGTTACCTTCTGGCCCTCTCTGTTCTAGAAAGTAAGCTCCTTGAGGAATAGCAGGGACTTTGCTTCGCTCATAACCTTATGCCTAGCTCTGAGGATAGTGCCTAACACATAGGAGAAACTCTTTTCAGGTAGAAACATTTCAGATCCTATAGGGGAATATAAAAGTGGGGTATTTTAACAAATACTGAAAGTGGGATGAACAATGCAAATACTGTCACAAGAGAAAGGTACAGAATTCATACACATAGTTACCTGAGAAGAAAAAGATTCTTTGTGTGGGTTGGCATGAAGGAACTTGAATATTTTATCCCATGTAAAATTTTTGAAAGCATAGATTCACATTAGCTGTACAGTTTTAGAACTATTCTTTAGGTACAGCTGTACCAACATTTTTTCCTCTTGGCTCTCAAATCCTTTTCCTTCCTGTGTCTTAGGAATTTTCATGTGCTGTTGCATTGCATTGGGATATACAAATTTGTTAAAACATTTTTTGTTGTTATTCCTAGGATTTAGAAGAATTTTGCTTCAGGTTTTGCATAAACCATTTGACTGTAGTAACACAGACTTCGGGCTTTGCGGAAATGGACCATGATCTTCTCAAGAACTTCATCAGCAAGGCAAGCAGAGTTGGAGCCTTTAAAAATTGATCCCCACCTGCAAGAAAGAATTTTTAGCATTTCCATTTTTCCCTGCAACAGCCAGAGAATAACTTCTCCTTAATAGTATTTAGATGAGCTACACTTGACTGAATACTTACATTCTATCAAAAGGCGGCAGTGGTCAGTCTGCCCCATCAGCTGAAATCTGAAGTTGACGGCAGAAAGCATTCAGTGCTTTCTGATCAGATGTGACTAAGCTAAAGGAAAGAAAGAAAGAAAGAAAAAAACAACAACGGAAACATCTTATTTACCATTTCCTCTTTTGAGTCACTTAAGTTGGGACACTTTTGGTACATCGGTCTAACTATATGCTATTCTGGCCAAATTTCCATTCTTCCAAAGGCTGATATCACATAGAGAGCTTGACAAGGAATGCTGTCATACCACACGGTCAGCACCCAGCACGGCGCCCTGCATACTAAGTAGGCACTCAGTTAATTTCTTATAAATCTGAAGGATGCCTGAGAACAGCTTTATATGTGGGATACCGGATAAAGGAGTAACTTGCACAAAAACAAATTTTAAACAGCCTGTAACATCTGAGGGTCATGTTCTTCTGGTAACTGGTTCTGAGTCATCGTGGCTAACATCGAACATTAACTAGAATTCACAAACAGCCTTGGCAATTTAATTGTCAAAGTCCCAAGGGCTAATTTTAATTTTCTTTTTACTCTGAGTCATTAATTTCTCATATGGGATTATTGAATATGAAGTACTATCTCTGAATGAATGTTATTTCTGGGCTTATCTGCCTTACATAATTGCATTATGTCTTTTCCTTTTGTGTTAAGAGAGATTTGCTTATGTAAGTAAAAATGATTCTGTGTTTCTCTTGTAGTTGACTTTTATGTCACTATAAAACAGTTCTCTTAACCTGGCACAAAAAAATTATAAAGTGCTAGCTGAAAAGGAACTCATATTTCATGGACAGCATTAACAAGAATGAGATAAATTTATACTTTTTAGATCAAAACAAGTTACCCAACTGCAAGAGAGAAACTGGAACAGGATGTAGGAAGTAGTGTCAGATCCCTCTAATATGTGTTTCACAATATGATATGTGTTTCTCAATATATTATGTAAAGAAAACTCTTTTGGAATTAGAAACCTTGTTCTGATGCTGAACTATTTGATAATAAAGTGCTTATTTGGAGATAATAAGACAGATATGTGGTTTTTTTTTAATTTTAGTCCCTAAGCAGCAGCAAAATTATATCAACCTGACCACTTAAGTTTACATAAATCATTCAATAAAAGCTTATTTTTGGAAGCAGCTACTCAGATAAGGTATCATAGCAAAGCCCATCCTAAAACCTAGATGGCACATAAACAACATCATACTGTGCATATTATTGAATGTGACTGTTCTTTATTGGTGAGGTCACTTTTTTGTTGTTTTTGTTTTTAAAGATTTTATTTATTTGAGAGAGAGCACATATGAACACACAAGCGGGCAGAGAGGCAGAGGGAGAGGGAGAAACAGACTCTCCGCTGAGCAGGGAGCCTGACCACATGGGGCTTGATCCCGGGACTCTGGGATCATGACCTGAGCCAAATGCAGACACTGAATGGACTGGGCCACCCAGGTACCCCAGCGAGGTCACTTTTGAATCCTTAGTTTCTTTTTATCTGTTTTTGCAGACCTTAGCTGTTAGAGGCAGAGTGGCCTAGAAGTCTCTAGTTGTCCAATCTGTTTTTGGAATTATATAGTCTTCAGCTATTTGTTTTTTAAAGCCGTATATACCATTTGTTTTCATTATTTGATAGAAGTGCTATTTTATCTATCAAAGAAACATCCAGACATGGGATTGGCCACAGCTATTGGCTTGGGCAATTGGACAGCTGCAGACTGCAGAGCTGACTCTCCCCACTCACCCTCCTGTGCCGGCCGCCAATGACTGATGCCTTTACATCCTCATAAGCGCTTCCAAAACCTCTTCCTTTCTTGTCTATTTTTGACAGGGTCTTCTGAAACTTCTTGATGCCTCTTTCTTTTATGAAATAATTTTATGTAAAAATTGGAACACTCAAGGCGCCTGGGTGACTCAGTTGGTTAAGCATCTGCCTTCAGCTGAGGTTGTCCTGCATTAGGCTCCCTGCTCGGGGTTAGGGGGCAGTCTGCTTCTCCCTCTTACTCTGCTCCTTACTCTGCTCGTGTTCTCTGTCTCTCTGTCAAATAAATAAATAAGATTTCAGAAAAAAAAATTGAACACTCAAAGGGAACAGGTGCATTATTTAGGCATGAAAAATGGCCTGCTCTTTACAGAGTGCCACAGTGGGTCAAGGCTGTGCTCCCAGAGGACCAGTTCCTCAGAAGGGTTGCATGGACTTTTACCCAGATTCCCTAAGCTCTGCTATGTGAAAGCTTGCACTGTGATATCTCTCAGTTCTTCTTTATCTCAGTGTACAGCAGAACAATCAATGGAACATCAACAAAATATAGATTTAAGGATTGTAATTCAGTACATTTGAAAAGCTCCCCAAGTAATTCTGATGTTTAGCCAAGTATGAAAATCACCATTTAACCCTTAAAATCTGGGATTCCAAACAAGAAAGTGCTAAATAGGCCAGCTGAAAGATGGCAGTTGAGTCCTGTGGATATATCCCTGAAAAATACATTCCTTTTTCTCTGGTCTTTGAGGATAGGCTTGCCATCCACACTCCTATAGGAAGGATCACAACACTTTCTAACAGATGAGTGTTTGTAGAGCCTCAGAAACCTTGCTGATCAGTTAGGGATATGTGAAGGAAAGGTATACTTTTCATAATGACACTGCACCAGAGATTAATGAATCCTTTACATAAATTCATCTTAGATTTTTGTATCCTTAAATTTTGTTTCCTCCTGCTCACACAAGGAAGTTCACAATCATTAGGTGCTTCTAGTATAATTCCTATGCAGTTTACACAAAGAAGGGTTAAGATTTTGTAAGAATACTGTTGTCTTGTTGGTAGAGGTTTATGAAGATAAACAAAACAACAAAACAACCTTTTAAAACAAAAGGTTCAGCTGAGACCTGAAGAAATTGCCAGTTATTCTGGACCAAACATGATTTTTACTTAGAAGCGGGATTCCTGACCAGTGATAATGAAACAATTATAAACTACATAGTCTTGTTTTGTTTTGGGTTTTTTTGGTCTATTTTATTAGCCCTCCCAATGCTATTATTACAAAAGACAGGTTGGGAAAATTGCAAAGAAAAATGAAAAATCATACCTGTTATTTTTAATTCAGTCTTTGCCAAGGCATAAAGACATAAACCATACTGATTTTCTCTCACTAAATTCCGTTGAAATCATGACATTTTCTGTTGAGGAAATAAGTGAGTTTGGTCTGTGGCATAAATTTAATTTTCATATTAAATTGTCATTACCTTATATGCCAAAGCTAGTATATAAGCATACTCCCAAAATAACAAATACAGAAAAAGATTTCCAAAAATACCCAGCTTCACATTAAAAGAGCTTGTTTTAATTCCATTCAGACATTATACACTGTTGCCAAGATATATTTATATGTAAGGTGCTATACTCGTGGTACAAATTAGCTATTCCTAAAGGCAAGTTTTCCTGTTGTCCCGTAAAGTACATATTTAGTCCAAAGGAAAATTCTACTGAATGAATCATTACTAATGCCATGGACGCTAGCCCAAAAATGAGGAACAAAAATATGCTTTGACAGGCAAGTTTCTTTGAAATCATCCAGATGGTAATAGAACTAGGACATAGGTTTTTCTCCCCCATGTGCACCAGCAAACTATAATGAGAAGTAAATAAATAAATGAATTTGAATTTGTTCCTTTTATTGTAAAGAGCTATAACTGCTAGAATGTTACATCTCTGGGAGCGATTAATTTTCTATCATCCAGACTGAAAACCTCTAGTGTTATAAAGGCTTCTTGATTTCGCCTTGCCCTAAGAGATGCATTTCATGTAAGATTCCCATCCAACATAAATACAGTCTGCTGAGGTATACTTGCTGCTTTTCCTGCTCTAGGTTCTTTGCCCTTCTTTCTTCAGGAACAAAGAGGCTGCTGTTCTGAGAGGAGAGAATTTCACTTTCCACACTGTTTTTGAGAACTCCTTGGTACCAGATACATCTCATTCTTTTTTTTTTTTTTTTTTTTTTGAGTTTAGTACATATGGTACATAAACCACATAATATGTAATACCTAAGTAGGGCCTAGGTTAGATTCCCAAAATCAATGTATTAATATTTTTGTAGTCAAACAAGAATATTCCTACTGAGTGGGGATAAAGGCTGTAAACAGTTCTATGTCATGATATGCTTTTGATATCACATGACTTTTATCACCAAACACACAGACATGGGTTATTAAGCTTTTTAGATCTCAGAATTGCAAATAAAAGACAGCAGACGTGTGATATCTACATATATATGGGATGTCTGGGAGGAAAGGCCTTTAATATATAAACTTTGCATGAGATGAACAGAGATTCTTGCTTCCCCATTCCTTCTCCCACAACTGTCCATGTTTCTCTGACACCTTATGGTTCCTCAAGCACCCAGGCATGGTCCCACCTCTAGGCAACTGACTTTTTTGCTCTGTGGACTGTTTTCCCATCATTGAACAACATACTCCTGGCCTTTTCCAGGCTTTGTTCAAAGATCATTTTGGGGAGTCTTTCCCTGACCACCCTATTTTACATTCTTAAATTCCTTTCTGATCAGCACTCCCTATCCTTTTTGCTATGCTTTTCTGCACAGTGCTTAATACAATCAGACACACTATTATTTATTTATTCACTTGCTCCCATCCCTGAAACTACAATCATTTGGGAAGCTCCATAGAGATGGGGATCTTAGGTTTGTTTATTCATTGCTGTATCCCTCACACATAGTGCTGTGCCTGGAACACAGTAGGTACTCAGTACGTGACATATTAAAAGAGAAAAAGAATATGATTTGTTCCCATATACTTGGAAAAATATGCAAATTACATTCTTTTTTTTCTTTTGGATTACATATGGGCTTCTTCTAGATGCTAGAGCTCTAAGACCAACCAGATGGATGCTTCCCATCCGAGGAGGGAGATTGATGCAGGGATGAATGGACAGGCAACAGGCATGTTAAACAAGGCAATTTCTGATGGTGATAAATGCTGTTACATTTTTGAAGGAGAGTAACATGACCATACGGAGCAAGGGTTTTAGCTTGTGTGGTCAAGGCAGGCCTCTGAGCTGATAAGCTCTGAAAGGAAAGAACCACCTGTGCAAAATTCTCAGGGGAGAGCACTGCAGACAGAAGGAACAGCAAGTAGAAAAGCCTAAGGTAGGGAGAGTGTTGGTATTATGAGAGGGAAGGTCAGTGTGGCTAAGGCACAGTGAGCGGGAAGAAAGTAGCATGAGAGGAGGATGCAAAAGCGGAGAGAGGCCACTTCCCAGGCCATGAGAGGAAGTTTGAATACCGGAGTAGCAATGTGAATCAATTTATAATTTAAAGGGGTCATTTTTGCTCTTAAATTGAAAGGTAAAGTAGAAAGAGAGGGAACATGAAGACCAGTTAGACGTCTAAAATGGTGATCTCAACAAAAGCAGATAAATGGCTCTTAGGGTTTTGGCTTGACCAAGTAAGTGGCTGGTAAAATGGGGAAAGACTAGGGTAGAAACAAGGTACTTTTGTTCGATTTTGGTTTCTGTTTTGAGAATTCAGGGGGTGAGGGGAAGAGAGTGAGAATCAAGAGTTCTATTGGCTATGAGGGCTCTGACCTCCATGAAGAGGTCAGGCTGGAGAAATAAATTTGGGGATCATCAGCATATGAATCCAATTAAAGGTTAAGAATGGATAAGACACCAAGAGAGAACTCAGATATAGAAGAGAACATCAGGGCACTTGATACAAAGAATACGTCAGACCATTAAGACTCTTAGCAACTAATTTATTTTAAAATAGACAAACTATTAATTGTAGAAAATAGTAACATAGCAATTTTAAATGTACAGTTTTAACCAATACAAAAAAGCGATAAAGCAGTATCTGAAGCCTTACTTAAGAAATCTCAATACAAGATCTCTCAAGTTCCTACAATTCTGGCACTAACTAATGTGAACTTTCATTAGCAAAAGATCCAGAAATATGGTAGCCCTTGACCTAAAAGCTAATGGATTTTTATGATATTCATGCAAAAATTAATGAGGAAATGGGAGAAAGCTTCCTAGTGCCTTGTTATAACTGCCAAAAATAAGTTTGAAACTTAACTGAGCACAAAATAAAATTTCATTTTCTAACAAATAAGACCAGATTTCTTTTTAAAAAGAACTCTGAGTTTAGACAAAGTGATTTTCCTAAAAGCTAGCTGATGCTACCTTAAATATCACCTATTTTAAATTATACCATCTCTAAATAAGTTAATCACACAAGATAGTTTAAATACACCTTTAGGTGTTGGGGGAAAATGCCTATTTTTCTAACACAGCTGTTTTCATTTGAAGCTTTTGCACAAAACCAGATAGAAACATGAATACCTAACCCAAAGACCTTTGATTACTTGCAATTTTGGAGTAGAAATGATGTGGCTTTGAATATGCCAGTGTTAGACCATACTGACTTAAAAAGAAAAAAAAGATAAATAGACAATTGCCAGTTCAAAAGATACATGGAAGACATTTACAATTCCAGAGAAAATACCCCTTCCCAAATTTAGGAGGGCAGAATAATTGCTGAGATGCAATTAGACAAACCTCTAAGAAAGAAAAATTAAGGCTCCTATAGTTAACAGTCTGTTTGTGGAATAAAATTGTTTTATATCTTGATTCTTCAGGACCCAGAAACATTAGAAAGTGCACTTGGGATATACTGTCTTAGGGCCCTCTGTAGCAAAGCTCTAGCTGAACACTTGATTTTCCAAGTACTATATGGTTACTTCATAAATTCAGTGATCTGAATGGTATAGAAACCAAGAATACTATTAATAACCCTCATTTTTAAAGCATGAGTTGGATGAAGAAAAGGATCAATAAATTCTTACAAGTCCTGAGGTATGAAATCTGTATCAGTAGTATGACATCATTTGTTTATACTTTGTTTTCTGCTTGTGTTTAAAAACTAAAATTTAAAAAACAAGCACACAGTACATCAGATTCCATTAGTAAACTAAAATCTAATGTGTAAAAATTAGTGATTTTTTTTCTAGTTTCTAATATCTGTTTTAGCAGAAGAGCTCAGGATCATTTGGGTGAAGGGGGAGTAGTCAGCCAAATTGCATTTGGAAGACAAGACACATATTCTAAGGGCATTCACGTTAAATTAAAAAAAATATATAAATATAAATTAATAAAAATAATAGCAAACATCACATACATGCCACAAGAGAAGACAAAGTACTCAAACAGGCCCAGGTTGTTTGGCCCGCCACTCCCAGGGCAGCCTCCCCATTTGTAGAGCACAGCAATTATACTTTGGAAACATCTGCTACAACTTTTTAAATGGCAGTATTTGCACAAGATTTTCAATCTTGTGCAATAACAAGTATATTCTACTATGACATTGCAAGCGGCTTAGGAATCCCCTGCACGCACACCCCGCGCAAGCGCGTGCGCACACTGGATTCCAGCAGAAGAGCTGAAGACAGGTATTCAATGCGGCCGTAAACAGAACCTGGGAGAGTCACACAGTGGGATCGGGGAGAGACCATGAGGCCAGAGGTGTACTCGGTGCCCACGGAGGTCATGGGACCCTCATTTTTCTTCCCTGTTTGAGGTATCCATGCTATCGTTCATTTTTTGCTTCTGCATTCGTGTTCGGGTAGATGCTGGAAAGAGGATGAAGAGATGTTAATAGCACTGATGGTGCTACTAGGTAAGGTTGACAAAGGGTTGCCATAAATGTTATTCTCGTGCCAAATCGATGGAGTGCCAGGCCTGGCAAAGCAGTGGTTTCCAAATTTTTTATCATGTTAATTTTTTCCAAGCACGTACCACTAAATTTGTGTGTGTATATGCATTCCATTTATGTTTGTGTCTAAATTATAAAACACACATAACCCAAACAAATGTGAATAGATGAGCTAAAAATAGAGATTGTAATGTTTTCTCTCTGTACCAAAAGGTGGCCTCATACACTTCACGGTGCCCAACTTTGCAGACCACTTCTACAGAGATGCCGAGGTTGAGGGTGGCCCTGCAGCAGAGCAGAATGCTGGGCTGGCCCAGAACGATTGCTGGAGTGGTATTCTTCTCAACACAAGCAATTCCCTTGTGCTTAGAGATGCCTTGCAAAGACATCAGCTCATGGCTCATTTGATTCCGACATGAACATTTTAAAAGTACAGTATTAATTATAATATAGACAAAACCAGAAAAACCTCTTTTAAGTTATTTAAAAAAATTTTTTTTAAAAGATTTTATTTGTTTATTTGACAGACAGAGATCACAAGTAGGCAGAGAGAGAGGAAGGGAAGCAGGCTCCCTGCTGAGCAGAGAGCCCAGCCCTATGCAGAGCTGGATCCCAGGACCCTGAGACCATAACTTGAGCCAAAGGCAGAGGCTTAACCCACTGAGCCACCCAGGCGCCCCAAGTTATTTAAAAATTCTTAACTTGATTTTAGTAGTGGGAAGAGGCTCTTCATTTCAAAGAAGCACAAATTCACACTTGGAAAGAAAGAAAAGACTAAGTCTTCCCCCTCTGAGAAATCTAGCACTGTGTGATGGTCTTTTCCAAATGTCATTCTTTGAAGAAAACTGAAGAATTCCTTAGCTCTAGGGGTTCAAACTCCTGCTGCTTCTTTCCAATTTGCAGCCGCATAAAGACCCTGAACTCCAGCCTGGCATCTGAAATTCACCACCTGGCAAAGTGCAACGCTGGGAAATGGGCCCAACACAGCAACTAAACTCTCCTCTAAGAAAACATATCTTTACGGCTTTCTGCTCCTTTAAAAATGTGTATTTGTGAGCTTCAAAATGCTTCCAAATGTTCCTTTTCAAGGCCTCATTTTGGTCAAAAGCTTTTTGTCTGTTTTCATGTACTGAGCAGAAATGCCACCGACTAATTCACAGCTCAAACAGAAGTAGAGCAGTCAATGTAAAATCCAAAACAGAGATTTGTTTATAACCAAAACATTTAAACTCTTGGTATATTTAGTTTGATTGTTTTCTTCAAAAGAACATACATAAAAAGAGAGGGTTTTAAAAAATCAAAAGCATTCTTTTAAATACTTTATACATTTTTTTTTAAAGATTTTATTTATTTATTTGACAGACAGAGATCACAAGTAGGCAAAGAGGCAGGCAGAGAGAGAAGAAGGGAAGCAGGCTCCCCGCTAACCAGAGAGCCCGATGTGGGGCTCGATCCCAGGACCCTGGGATCATGACCTGGGCTGAAGGCAGAGGCTTTAACCCACTGAGCCACCCAGGTGCCCCAATACTTTATACTTTAAATACTTCGTATTTACGGGCACATGTTTAGAGACGCCCCTGATTTTTAAAAGTCACGTTCAACTGGTATAGCTCTTACCGATAAGTCCTATAGCCTAGACTAAGAGTTTGAGTCCTCATTGTCTCCAAAAGACTTGTCTTCTTCCCAGTACAAGCTGTTCATACTGCCGATGGGTCTGGCAGCAGACGATCAACAAACGTCACACTCACTACCACAGCTCTGCCCCTGGGATAACCCGGGAGCAGTCCGTACGTGTTTGCTTCTTCTGAAAGTACTTTCCAACTATTCTACTTGGGTTAATCTTCTATAGACTTAGGGTAGCTTAGGATAGAATCCCATCCGCCTTAACATTCCAAATCTATGTCACTCTGCATAACTTGGAAAATGATCTGGCGCTCTTTATAAAAATTTTGATTTCTGGTAATGGAAAACTTTTGTTTGACATTGTTTTTAAAACTCATAAATTAGAGAAGTTCAATAATAGAATAAAAAGTTATTTTTCAAATGAGGAAGATGATGTTCCTATATGCTAATTTTATAAACCCTTTCCCTATATCTAACACTCTTAAAGAGCTTCTCATTATAGTTTTGCTCCCTTGAGGTATTTCTAACCATAGCCATTCATGCTGAAGATGTGGTTTCACTTCTTAGTATTCCTGCACTAAAGATTTTAGAAAAGGTAAAGATTTCATTTTGCATCACACATTTAATCCACAAATGTCTGTGGGTAAATACTATATTCTTGATTGGATTACACTTTAAGTGCTAATTTAGGGAATTATATGTATTTATTCCTTCAAAACACGAAAAGGTTTTTTGTGATACAAACATGGTTTCATTTATGTAGGGTGAGATGATAAGTACTTACTCATTTCTGCCAGTTTCTGTTGAAATTTGGACTCTCCTGGGATGTGTTTACTGCAGATTTAAAAAAGGGAAGATATTTCATATATATATGCATAAGTTCAAAACTCAAATTTTCAATAACTATGGTGGTTCCAATGACTTATTTTATACTCTTATTTTAGTGAGTAGCTTTTAATTTCAGAGGTTTATAAACCATCAAAAATACAAACCATCAAAAATTTATAATCTTTTGCATTTTGTCTGTGATTTTTATAAAACAGTAGTTTTTTTCAAGGGTAAGCATTTAAAAATCTAATGTTAACCATAACAAAATTTTATCAATGGCTTTGTTTTAAAAGGTCAAAAAAAGATCAGATTGTTAATATCTGATATGTTCACTGAATTTCAGTAGATGGTATATGATTTCAATGGTGTTAACTTTGGGATACATTTGTATTTTTTTAAGCAATCTTCACAATTTCCAAATAAAACTGGTATAAAAGGGTCTGGTGGAAGTTAGGAGCAGAGCCAGTGCTCTGGCTTCTCCACATCACCAGCTCAGCTACTGAAAGACATTCTACAACTATTCCTACCTTCCATCTGCTTCATCTGATCCTTCAATATCAAAGCGTAGTTTTTTCAATGGTTTAGGAGGGTTGCTGCCTTCAGCACTTCTTTTGAGCACACGGTCGCTGTTACACACCATCTGATTTATTTTCTGGAACTTCTCAGAAGTCTACAAATTACAAAATTCTTTATTTTAAATCATTAAATGCCAGCATTTCATAGTTAGCAACCCTTAATTATAGTTAAGGGGTATCAAAAATCAGGCAGAGGTCATACATTTTAATTTTCTGCTTTAGTGTATGTACCAAATGAGATATGGAAAATTCTTGGAATCAGTAACTACACCTAACTCTGCTCCAATTAAATATCTTCCTGACTCTCCCTATGAGGCTCCCCTCCTTCCTCCAACAACTCTGACTACCACTCTGAAATTCCTGGTTCCTCATTTTTGGAACCACACAGAAAACCAGGACTACTTCTCAGAAGCATGTAAAGTTGGAATGGCTTTCTAGAACCTTGTGGGTTTTGTTGTTCGTTTGAGGGCATAACCAGAGAGAATAACACAAGAATCTAGTAAGAACTGAAATGTCTAGTCAATCATTATTTTGGACTCACTTTAGGAAGATTACGTAGACAAGTATATAGTTTATATATTTTAAACCATTACTGATACAGTATTTATTAAAATGTTAACTCACAGTTTTATACATAAAAAATCAGAAGATTTTGAGTCCATTCATTATTACTAGAGATGATTTGAGATCTATATCTCTTGAGGGAGAATATTGTCACAGCAAAGTAAAGAAAGCATTGGTACTAAATATCAAAGGGAATGTAATAACTTATTTTATCCAAGGACAAGCACATAGAAAAATTCTATTTCTTATTTATCTACTTTAGAACTGGAGTGAGGGGATTACCTCAGGGATGTGTATGAACCTGTTCATCTGAACTAAAAAATGAAACCAGACTATTGGTAGAAATTAGGTCTGACTTGACTGACTGATTTGACAGTGATATTTAGCTTTACTAATTAATCTCTTTTCCAAAAATTAAATGAGGCAATTTTCTTTTTTGTGTGTGTTTTGTTTTGTTTTAAAGATTTTTATTTACTTACTTATTTTATAGAGAGAGTGTGTATGCTCATGAGCAGGGGAAGGGGCAGAGGGATCAGAAGACAGAGAATCTGAAGCAGACTCCAAGCTGCGTATGGAGCCTGACACGGGGCTCAATCTTTGAGATCAGGATCTGAGATCAGGATCTGAGCAGAAATCAAGAGTCAGATGCTCAACTAAGTACCCCTAAATGAGGTAATTTTCTAAACATTAAATGCAAAAACAGGTTTTGATGGAAATATGTTTAGAGCACATATATAATATGAAACTAAATTCCTGTATATGTATTAAATTTATGATAAGATTTTTAGTTATCAGCTTTAAAACATGTAGGTTCATATAACATTTTCCCAATTCTTCTAGAGGCTATTGCAAGCAGAAGAGTTTGAGGACCACTAACTCTATACGTATTCAGATCCAAACCTTCTTATGTGGTCCCACAACTTGTCTTTTGTGAAACCTGACAGCTGCAGCCTACCTTGAGCTAAATGTCACAGCATTTACTATTTGTAATATATTTGTTAACATTCGCTCTTTCAGTATACAAACTATTATCTTTCTCTGGTTATATTTGGGGCAGTGGGATAGGCAGACTCTAGAATGGGTCTCCCTAACCCTCATCTTCTAGTTTTTACACTCATGTAATCCTCTCTTCCATGAGTGTGTGGGTGGGACCTAGTGTTACCTTGCTTCTGACAAAAATATGACAAAAGTGATGGATTATCACATCTAATATTAGTTACAAAAAGACTGTGATTTCATTTTGCTCTACTCTGTACCTCCCACTTTCCCTCTCTCTCTTCTTGCTCGGAGGGAAGCAAGACACCATTTGTGAGTAATGAGTGGCTCCATGGAGAAGCTAAAGTGACAAGAAACAGATGGCCTGGAAAAATATATGTAAGATATTATATAATCTTGAAGGATGTTTAGAAAACCACTTTGAAATTCACCGATTATGAGTAAAACTTGAAATTAAGTCTGATTTGAAAATAAGTCTGCTATTAATCTGCTAAATTCTATGCAACATGCCTTGCTGAGGTGTTGAATTATATATATGTCAATTCAAGTCACAGAAATCTGCAATTTCTTTTATAGTTACAGTACATTCCCTTATATTTCATAGAAAGAAAATACTCACCCCAAATGATTCACCAATTGATACTAAGATTCTGTTAAGATAAAACACAAATTAATAATGAAGATCATATATAACTTTGCAGAGATGAACATTTATCATTTTGAGCTATTAGACATACCAAATCTAAAGTCTGCTCTACCCTAGAACCACAACAAAATTACAATTAGGGGCTTACTCTAACAGTGCTAATCTAATCATGCACTGGGCTGGTCTCAGATTTTTTTAAAGAATTTCATGTCTGAAAGAACATATTCTGCCACTGTCCACTTTTAAAGAAGGTAAAGGAAAATTTTAAGTTTACTCACACTTAATTCTTCATAAATCAATTGATAAATAATTAAAATTTCACACTTCCTCATTAAAAATTCACATAACAATTGGCAAAAAGTTACATCTAAATAATAATCAGAATTCTAATTCAGATCTCTACTTATCGTATATCCTAGATTTGGAAATCTATTAGTCTGCCTGTCCTTGTTTGAACCAAATAATTTATGTTCTTTTTGTTTTTGAGCATAGATGACACACAATGTCACATTAGTTTCAGGTGTATAACACAGTGATTCAACAAGTTTATATATTATGTTGTGCTCACAAGGGTAGCCACCATCTGCCACCATACATCACTACTGCAGTATCACTGACTATTACCACTAGTATCACTACTCATGTTGTACCTTTTATTGCCCGTGACTTATTCATTCTATAATAGGAAGCCTGTATCTCCCACTAACCTTCATCCATATTGTCCGTCCTTCCCTCCCCTTTGGCAACCATCAGTCTGTTATTTGTATTGATAGGTCTAATTCTGATTTTTGTTTATTTTTTTTTTTAATTTTTTTGGATTTTACTTGAGTGAAATCACTTGGAATTTTTTTTCTCTGACTTATTTCTCTTAGCATTATATCTTCTAGGTCCATTCATGTTATCTCAAATGGCATGATCTTATACATTTTAATGACTATGTAATATCCCCTTGTATGTATGTATGTATATCTATACTTATAAATCATATTTTTCTTATCCATTCATACATCAGTGGACACTTAGAGTTCTTCCATATCTTAAATATTGCAAATAATGCTGCAGTAAACATAGGGGTGCATATATCTTTTCAAATTAGTGTCAAATTTTCTTTGGATAAATACCCAATAGTGGAATTATTGGATCGTATGGTATTTCTAAGTTTTTGAAGAATTTTCAGACTGTTTTCCATAGTTGGGTATAGCAATTTATATTCCAACCAACAGTGTATGAGGGCTCCTTTTTCTCCACATCCTCAATAACACTTATTTCTTGTCCTTTTTTAGTCATTCTATAGGTGTGATATCTCACTATTGTTTTGATTTGCATTCCCCTGATGATTAGTGATTTTGAGCATCTTTTCATTTGCATGTTGCTATTCATATGTCTTCTTTGGAAAAATATCTATTCAGATCTTCTGCTCACCCTTTAATTGTTTATTTGTTAATGAGTTATATGAGTCCTTTACAAATTTTGAAAATTAATTAATCAGATATGTGGTTTGCAAATATTTCCTCCCATTCACTAGGCTGCCTTTTCATTTTGTTGATGGCTTCCTTTGCTGTGCAGAAGCTTTTCATTTTGATGTAGTTCTCCTTTTTATTTTTGCTTTTATTTCTCTTGCCTTAGAAGACATACCTAGAAAAAAATGTTGCCATGGTTGATGTCAGAGAAATTATTACCTATGATCTCTTCTAAGGGTATTATGATTTCCAATCACACATTTAAATCTTTAATCCATTTTGAGTTTATTTTCATGTATGGTAATAAAAGGTGGTCCACTTTCACTCTTTTACATGTAGTTGTCCAGTGTTCCTAGCACCATTTATTAAAGAGACTATCTTTTCCCCTCTTACACTTTGGCATAGATTAATTGGCCATATAATCATTAGTTTATTTCTGGGCTCTATATTCTGTTTCATGGATCTATGTGGTTTATTTTTATGCCAGTACCATGCTGTTTTGATTACTACAACTCTTTAGTAAACCTGGGATTGTGATAATCTCTATTCTTTTTCAAGACTGCTTTGGCTATTTGGGGTCTTTTGTGGTTTCATACAAATTTTAGTATTATTTGTTCTAGTTTGTGAAAAATGATGGTGGTATTTTATAGGGATTGCAATGAATCTGTAGATTACTTTGGGAAACATGAACATTTTAGCAATATTAATTCTTCCAATCCATGAACATGGAGTATCTTTGCATTTATTTGTGACATCTTCAATTTCTTTCATCAGTGTTTTATAGTTTTCAGATACAGGTCTTTCGCCTCTTTGGTTAAGTTTATTCCTAGTTATTTTCTTCTTTTTGGTGCAATTGTAAATGGTGTTGTTTTCTTAATTTTTCTTTCTGCTACTTCAGTGTTAGTGTATAGAAATGCAATAGATTTCTGAACATTAATTCTGTATCCTGAAACTTTACTGAATTCATTTATTCTAGTAGATTTTTGGTGGAGTCTTTAGGATTTTCTATGTATAGTACCATGTCATCCGTAAATGGTGACAATTTAACTTCTTCTTGACCAATATGGATGCCTCTTTTTTTTTTTCTTCTCTGATTGCAATGGGTGGGACATTCAGTACTATGTTAAATAAAAGTAGTAAGAGTGAAAGTCCTTGTCTTATTCCTGATCTTAGAGAAAAAGTTCTCACTTTTTCACTATGATGTTATCATGTGGGATATATGGTGCTAGTTGTGCATTTTTCATATATGGCCTTACTATCTTGAGGGAGGTTCCCTGTAAACCTTTGTTGAGAGTTTTTATCATGAACGATGATGCATTTTATCAAATGCTTTTTATACATCTATTGAGATGATTGTATAATTTTTATCCTTTGTTTTTTTGATGTGGTGTATCACATTGACTCATTTGTGAATATTGAACCACCCTTGCACCCCTGGAATTAGTTCTACCTGCTCATGGTGAACGATATTTTTGATATATTGTGGAATACAGTTTGCTAAAATTTTGTTGAGGATTTTTCCATCTATGTTCATCACGGACATTGGCTTGTAGTTTTCTTTTTTTTGTGGGGTGTTTTTCTGGTTTTGGTATCAGGGTAATGCTGGCCTTATAAATGCATTTGGAAGTTTCCCTTCTCTTCTATTTTTTGGAATAGTTTGAGGAGAATAGGTATTAATTCTTTTTTAAATGTCTGGTAAAATTCACCTGTGAATGCATTCTGGCCTGGATGTTTATTTTTTGGTAATTTTTTTGATTACTGATTCAATTTCATTAATAAAAATCAGTCTGTTCAGATTTTTCTATTTCTTCCTAATTCAGTTTTGGAAAATTCTATATTTCTAGAAACTCATCCATTCAGGATAAATTTGTCCAATTTGTTTGCATACAATTTGTTGCAGTAGTCTCGTAATCCTTTGTAATTCTGTGGTGTCAGTTATTACCTCTCTTTCCTTTCCAATTTTATTTGGGTCCTTTCTCCTTTTTTCTTGATGAGTCTAACTAAGGAATAACCAATTTTGTTTATCTTTTCAAAGAACCAGCTCTTGGTTTCATTAAATTTTTTCTACTTTTTTTTTTTTTTTTTTTTTTTAGTCTTTATGTCATTTATTTCTGCTCTGATCTTTATTATTCCTTTCTACTCAACTTGGGCTTTGTTTGTTCTTCTTTTTCTGGTTCCTGTAGGTATAAGGCGCTGTTTATTTGAGCTTTTTCTTGTTTCTTGCTATGGGCTCTATTGCTATGTATTTCCCTCTTAGAACTGCTTTCACTGCATCCGAAGGAGTTTGGACCATTTAGTTTTCATTTTCATTTCTCTCCATGAATTTTTTGTTTCTTCTTTGATTGCTCTGTTGGCCCACTGGTTGTATGGTATCGTACTGATTAATCTCCACATGCTCATGTTTTTTCCATTTTTTTCTTACATTTTATTTCTAGTTTCATACTGCTATATAATCAGAAAAGATGCATGGAATGATTTCAATCTTCTGAAATTTATTGAAGCTGTTTTGTGGCCTCATTTGTAATCCCTTCTGGAGAATGTTCCGTGTGCACTTGAGAATAATGTGTATTCTGTTGGTTTTGGATTGAATGTGCTATATGTATCTGTTATGTCTACCTGTTGCAAAGTGTCATTCAAAGAGACTGTTTCCTTATTGATTTCCTGCCAGAATCATCCACCCATTGATGTAAGTGGGGTGTTAAAGTCCCTCACTATTATTGTATTACCATCAATTTCTCTCTTTATTTCCATTAATATCTGCTTTATGTATTCAGGTGCTCTAGTGTTTGGTATAAAGATACTTACAAGTGTTACATCCTCTTGTTGGGGTGCTCCTTTAATCATTATGTAATACTCTTCTTTGTCTCTAGTTACAGTCTTTGTTTTAAAGTCTATTGTCTGATCTAAGTGTTGGTACTCTGGCTTCTTTTTTGCTTCCATTTGCATGGTAAATGGTTTTCTATCCCTTTACTTTCAGTCTGTTTGTGTCTCTATGTCTAAGGTGAATCTCTTATAAGCAGCATATAGAAGGGTCTTGTATTTTTATCCATTCCACCACTCTGTATCTTTTGACTGGAGCATTTAGGCCATTTACATTTAAAGTTATTATTTTTTTTAAGTTATTATTGTTAGGTATGTACTTGATGCCATTTCCCCCCCTGTTTTCTGGTTGTTTTTGTAGTTATTCTCTGTTCTTTCAACTTCTCTTGCTCTTTTTCTTTGGGATTGATGAGTTTCTATAGCATTTGTTTGGCTTTCTCTTTATTTTTTGTATATATATCACAGGTTTTGAATCTGTGGTTGCCATGAGTGAACCATATAATTTGTTTTTATAATAAATGTGAAAAACAGTATTAGCTTCACATAACAAGGATATGATCATATGCACATGGAACTAGGAGATAGGTCTTATTATACTCCAATTCCTTGATAGGTGGACAAATATATATATATATATATATTTGATTAAGCAGAATATATATATATTTGATTAAGCAGAATACCTAAATATGCTTGATAAATAGAATGTGAAGATGCTCTCTTAATGCCTGATCAATGATTGATCAAGATTTTGAGAATATGACCTCAACTGAGAAGTGATTTCACTAAGTTCAGTAAATAGATATCATAAGAATAATACAGATCAATTATCATTACCTAAGTACACATTTTCATGTGGCAATGTGGGACTGTGTAAATTAAATATACATGATGTATTATCTTAGCAACTTACAGTATAAGTTGTAGATATTGTACACAGATACTATAAGAACAGCAAATAAAAGATGGTACAGGAGTGCACAAGAGGATTTATATCACTTGCCAACTAGTTTCTATTTTCTCTCTTCCTGTAGAGTTACAAATTTTTACCATGAGTGTGCATTACTTATATAATTAAACACCCCACACAAATGTTTTCTAGATGGCTAATATCTCCCCCTTCTCCCTTTTGTTTTTCTTGCCCATTAAGTACAATTCTATGAGCTGACAATTTAAGGAGATGAGACTACCTTAACTGTACTAGCTAATCTGCCTACCACTCTGTACAAATAAAGTCATTTTCAAACAGCCCATGATAACATATAATAAGGCAATGGAAGCACTTCAAAGTCACAAAGCACTTGTGGTTGGATGTGGAAGATAATGTAATGATTTGTAGTTGCACAGAAACTTTCATCCAGGAATTTAAAACAGCTTCATACTCATCATCTCCCTAATCCACAGCACCCTTCCGAAGTAGTGACACCTGCCCCAGGTAATATAAGGAAGCTGCAGGCAGAATTAAGGATGGACTTCTAAAGACTTAATTTGCAGTTATGTACATTTAATCAGTCATCTACATTTTTGTAACAAAGCAAGATAAACAGGTTCACAGAGTTTACAGGACATTCAGTAAAGCTAGAGAATAAAAATTCTTAACCAAAAGTAATCTACTTTACTTAGCAGACTGGTTATTTACTAAAGTATGAAAGTGATTTTAAACCTACTACAAAAATTGTTCTTTGTTCACAAAAGAACAAACCCTAGCACCCAGGAAAGCTGAAGACTAAACTTGCAAACCCACTTAAGTAAAAAGATAATCTTTCTTACCTACCAAATTCCTATCATGTTACTTAATGTAAATAAATATATTTTAAGTGAAGAAAGCTTTATATTTTTGTACTTGGATCAAAATAACCCCCTCTTATTCTTTGCCCTTTCCCTAAAGAGAAAATACAAACCTTGATCTTGGAGTCATTTTTGTTGGCGTTGGCACACCTTCTGAAATTTTATATGGATTCTTCAGGGGTGATATATAGATGTTTCCCCCAGGAATCCGTAAAGGTGAACTAGAAAACTTGTAAGGGCTTCGAGGAATGTGAGGTATTGGTGACAAGGTAGGGGGCTAGGGCAAAAACAAAAAGCAGATTTTTTTTTTTTTTTAATGTTTTAGTAAGCTCCACTTTATAATTAGATTTTCCCAATCAAAGGATACTTCCAACATACCCTGGTAGAAGCATACTGCAAAATATTTGTTTTCAGTCTCTGCATGAAGACCGAGTTATAGAATACTATAATGGAATCATACTCCTCTTCTCTGATCAAAACACGTTTGAATGTCTGAAGAAGAAGAATAAAAACACCTGTTAAATGAATCTGGAAATTTATCTCTTTAGATTTTTTTTTCTAATACTTCATATTATTTTCTAACAGTAAGAATCACATATTATACAGGAAAAAATAATCTAGAAAAGTCTTCTTAGGTTTGGTATATAACTGTTCTACCAGGAGTGAAATGTCACAGACATTTAAAAAATATATACACATGTGTAAAAATTTATTACAAATATCCTGTTTATTGCAAAGATGTAGTATTGCTTATTAACTTTATAACATGAATTTGGATATTATAGTGCCTTAACTTTCCAATTCTGTTTTAAGCACAAATAATTAACCAGTAATATAAAGGTAAAAAAACTGATACATAAATTTATATAATGTCATAATATATGATCTAATTAATGACTTAAATTATCCATTTTATAGATATGAATATATCCAAAAAAATCTTACCATGGAAGATTACCTACCTCCTGAACAGCATGAGGAAGATCCTTGTATGCTGTTACAATGATTTTGAATTTAAGGTCTATATTCTTCACTTTGCATATGCCATACATGGAACACATCATAATCTAGTAAGTCAATGCAATATAAAAAAATCAGAATTTTGTTACATAGTTGTGCTCTAAAAAGTACTGTTATCTTTCTTTTAGCTTCAAAAAATGGAAATCTAAGTTCCTACAGGATTATGTTTTCCCATCCTAAGCTCAGTTTGAAAGGTGATGTGAAGTGTTCAACCCAAATTGTGTTTAAAGAACAAAATGTAAAAGTCAGACCTTGATTATTAGAACTGATCATCTGGTTTGTAAATAACCCTAACTTTGACCTTTGTTCCTTAGGTGTTTCCCCCCCCCCCCCATAAAGGTTGAAATTGGAATCAGTTCACTGTGTAACTAGCACTTAAAAAAAAAAAGGTCAGATATGTCAAAGGTTTAAACTATCAGATAAAATAAAATTGAATACACTTGGTGATGGTGGTAAGGAGTTTGGAATGGGGCAGGAGAGAGTCTTTATATTGCAGGTAATGCTCTTGATTTGGAAGCAGGTTATACAGATGAGTTCAGTTTATGAATTTGCGTTAAGATGTATTCTTATGATATATGGATGCTTTTATATGCATGTTCTATTTCAATAAAAACATTTTTAATGTAAAAATAAGATTTGAAATTATTCCTTACAGAATGAAAAAATCAAACTTTCTTCATTTGTATGAATTTTATTGCCAAATTTAAGTACTTATATCTCTGCAACATTCTTGCTTATATCTACTATTGCCAAGAATATCTACTCATCACCGCTTGTTCAGCATCCTACCAGCCCCAATTCTATTTTTCCCACTCAGAACACCATCTAATATCTTCTTTGTTAATTCATATTTTTCTCCTACCTCTTCTTAAGGTAACTCTCTGCAAAAGTCTTGATTTCATATACCTAATCTCTTTAGAAATCCTTAGGACTTAGGATTTAGAAATCCTTAGGACTAGTGTAGAAAAATAGAAGGCAATGAGTGCCTACTTTTAAAAATCCAACATACTAGAATTTATACACCCAAATATACTCTAGAAAGATATACATATTTGGAAGTTATACCCTTATACACTAATTCACGGTTTGCTGAAAATATCATTCTTTTTCTTTTTTTAAAAGATTTTATTTATTTATTTGACAGAGATCACAAGTAGGCAAAGAGGCAGGCAGAGAGAGAGAGAGGGAAACAGGCTCCTCACTGAGCAGAGAGCCCAATGAGGGGCTGGATACCAGGACCCTGAGATCATGACCTGAGCCGAAGGCAGAGGCTTAACCCACTGAGCCACCCAGGCGCCCCTGAAAATACCATTCTTACTGGGAACATTACTACTGAACTGATAGAAACAAAGAGAACATTATGAACAACTGCATACCAACAAAATAGATATCTAAGATGGAAAGAAAATTTTTAAGAAAAAACACAAATCACCAAAACTTACTAAAGAAGAAACAGAAAATATGAGCTTGAAATAATACTCCAAAACTATCTGCAAACAAAAGCCCAGGCCCAGATGGTTTCACTGGTGAATTCTACAAAACCTTTAAAAAAGAATCAATACCAATTTCTCACAAACTCTTCAGAAATTAGAAGAGGAGGGAAGACTACCCAACTAATTCTGTGAGGATAGTAATACTCTGATATCAAATCCAGATATGAGAGGAAAATTACCATTATCTTTTATGGTTATAGATGTAAACATTTTTAACAAAAACAAGCTGAATCCAGCAGCACATCAAATGTATTATAGACTATGACCAAATGGGATTCATTCCAGAAATGCAAGATTGGTTTAACATCTGAAAATCAATTCATGTAATATACTACATATCAATACAATAAAAGGAGAAAACCCCAATGATCATCTCAATAGATATAGAACAAGCATTTGACAAAATTCAACACACTTTCATGATAAAAACAACCAGGAATAGATGGGAACTTCCTTTACCTGATAAAGGGCATATACAAAAACTCCACAGCTAACAATACATTTAATGGTGAAAGACTGAATGCTTTCCCCTAGTGCAGAAACAAAACAAGGATGTTCCTTCTCACCACTTTCATTCGACATTGTTTTTGAGGTACTACACTACAGCAGTTTGACAAATAAATGAAGTAGCAGTCATCCAGATTAAAAAGGTAAAAGTAAAACTATCTCTATTTGAAGACAATATGATCTTATATATTGAAAATCCTAAAAAATCTACTAAAAACTATTAGAACTAATAAAGTACTTCAATAAAACCGCAGGTTAACAAGATCAATATATGAAAATTAATTGTATTTCTATACACTTGTAATGAATAATGCAAACAAGAAATTAAAGAAATAGTTCCATTTACAATAGTATTAAAAGGAATAAAAACACTGAGGTGTATAAATTTAATATAAAAAGACTATACTCTGAAAATGTTAAAACATAACTGAAAAAAATTAACATCTAAATAAGTGGAAAGGGCGCTTGGGTGGCTCAGTGGGTTAAAGCCTCTGCCTTCGGCTCAGGTCATGATCCCGGGTCCTGGGATCGAGCCCCACATTGAGCTCTCTGCTTGGCAGGGAACCTGCTTCCCTCTCTCCTTCTGCCTGCCTCTTTGTCTGCTTGTGAGCTCTGTCTGTCAAATAAATAAATAAAATCTTTAATAAATAAATAAATAAGTGAAAAGACATCATATGTTCATTGGCTAGAATACTTAATATTATTAAGATAAGAAAGCTCCTCAAATTAATCTATGATTCAATATAATCCCTATCAAAATCATTGTTGGCTTCTTTGCAAAAACTGACAAACTGATCCTAAAATTTATATGGAAATGCAAGCTACAGAACAGTACAACAAATCTTGAAAAAGAACGAATTTTTTTCCCTATTTCTTTTTCTTTTTAAGATTTATTTATTTATTTATTTTAGGGAGAAAGAGCGTGCACAAGAGTGTGAGCGTGAGTGGGGGAGGGGCAGAGGGAGAAGGAGAGAATATCAAGCACACTTCCTACTGAAAAGGACCCTGGGATCTGGACCCTAAGATCATGACCTGAGCTGAAATCAAGAGTTGGATGCCTAACTGACTAAGCCACCCAGATGCCCCCACACTTCCCTATCTCAAAATTTACTACAAAGCTTTGTAATTGAAACAGTTCTGTACAGGCATAAGAGAAGACATACAGATCAATGGAACACAATTAAGAAACCAGAAATGAACTTTTATCCATATACAGTTAGTTCTGATTTCTCTCAACACAGAAAGAAAAGACTTTAAGAAATGGTGCTGGAACAAGTAGTATTCAGATATAAAAGAGTGACGTTAGACCCCTTCTCACACCATACAGAAAAATTAACTCAAAATGAATCAAAATGTAAATGTTAGAGTTAAAAGTATAACATTTTTGGAGAAACACCAGAATAAATCTTTATGATCTCTGACTTGGCAGTGATTTCTTAGATAAGACAGCAAAAGCAGTAGTAACAAAAGAAAAAAATAGATAAACTGAACATGATCAAAATGAAAAAATTTGATAAGTCAGGCCAGGGGTTTATCAATTTTATTAATTCTTTCAAAGAACCAGCTCCTAGTTTCGTTGATTTGTTCTATTGTTTTTTTGGTTTCTATTTCATTGATTTCTGCTCT
>NC_081571.1:25714555-25969591 GCF_022355385.1 Mustela nigripes
ATGTGCTTTGGTGAGTGCTGTGAAGTGTGTAAACCTGGTGATTCACAGATCTGTACCCCTGGGGATAAAAATATATGTTTATAAAAAATAAAAAAATATATTAATAATAAAAAAAAAATTAAAAAAAAAAGAAGAAAAAAAAAATGAAAAACTTTTGTGCCACAAAGGACACCATCAAGAAAGTGAAAATACAACTCAAGAGAACTGGAGAAAACAACTGCAAATCATATGAAATAAGGGACTTTTATGTAGACTACATAAGAACACTTGTAACTCAACAATAGACAACTCAATTAAAAAATATGCAAATTATCTGAGAAGATATTTCTTTAAAGAAGATATACAAATGGCCAATAAGCACATGAAAATATTCTCAATCAATATCAATAGCCATCAGAGAAGTGCAAATTAAAACCATAAAGAGATACTACGCTATACCCAATAGGATGATTATAGATACTACTCTATACCCACTAGGCTGGTGAGGATATGGAGAAACTGGAACCTCATACACTTCTGATAGGAATGCAGAATGGTGTGGATATACTGGAAAACAATCTGGCCTATCTGCAAAGGTTAGACATAAAGTTATCACAAGACCTGGCAATTCTATTTCTAGGTATATATCCAAGAGAACTGGAAGCATATATCCACACAAAACTTGTATATAAATGTTCACAGAACATTATTCATAATATCCAAAAAGTAGAAAACAAATGTACACCAAATAATGAACAGATAAATATGATGTGGTATATCCATACAATGGAATATTATTTGGCAACACAAGGGATGAAGTACTGATACAAGGCATAACACAGATGAACAATGAAAACATTACACTAAGAAGCCAGACACAAAATACAACATATTATATGATTCCATTTATATAAAATGTCCCAAAAGAGGCAAATCTACAGACATAGAAAGATCAGTATTGCCTGGGCCTGGAAGAAGTAGAGGAACAGATGATGAGTATTGAATGGTATGGCATTTCTTTTTAGCATGATAAAACTGTTTTAAAAGTGATTTTGGTGATGGTTCCACAACTCTATCAATATACTAAAAACTACTGGATTGTACACTTTATATGGGTAATTTGTATGGCATGTTAATTATATCTCAATAAGTTGCTACCAAAAAATATTATTATTATGCATAAAGAGAAAAAACAGGAAGATATGAAAGATCATTCTCTGTAAACTGTCATTCATTTATTTTTTTATTCATTCATTCATTCACTCAATAGGCATTGTTTTAGATCAACTTGTTCTTAAGTCTTGGACTTCTTCCTTACTAACATGATATCTAGTTTACTACAAGACAGAAAAACTCTTAATAAACAGTTTTTTTCAATGATTTTTATAAAAAAGATCTTTTATGTCATTAAAAAAGTCACTGAAATACTCCTGAGCTCTAAAGCTCTAAGAACTATAGCAAAATTATAAAAGGAAGCAAAAGAATGCATATATATTAAGTCTGCTAAATTGATCTAGCTTCTTGTTTGAATCTAATCTTTTAAGAAATCAGTGCACAGTTAACAAATGAGTAGGAGAAGAGTAGTGAAGTGCATTATTTTCTTACCTGATCCAAATGCCTGTCTCTCATGAGTTCATACTCATTTTGCAATGTATGCTGAAAAAGGGTCCAGATGATATGTTCTAGTTCTGGGTGGTCAGACAGAAGGCGTGCACACAAGGTATTTAGTCGAAGATATGCTAGTCGGTACACTGCAGAGATAAGGGGACTTAGGTTTACTGTTCAACAAGTGAATTTTTCAAAATACTAAATTGCTGTAACTATAATTCTATTAAACAGCATTTTTTCCCTGTTTTTTTTTTCAAGTTTTTATTTAAAGCCCAGGTAGTTAATATACCATGTAATATTAGTTTCAGATATAGAATTTAGTGATTTATCACTTCTATACAACACCCGGTGCTCCTCACAAGTGCCCTCTTGAATCCTCATCACCTATTTCATCCACTTCCTGCTCTGGTAACCATCAGTTTGGTCTCTACAGGTAAGTCTGTTTTTTGGTTTTCCCTTTTTACTTCCCCTATGTTCATCTGTTTTGTTTCTCCAATTTCACATATGAGTGAGATCATATGATAATTGTCTGTCTCTGACTGACATATTTCACTTAGCATTATACATTCTAGCTCTATCCACATCATTGGAAATGGCAAGATTTCATTTATTTTTTTTAATTTTTTTAAATTAATTAATTTATTTAATAAATATATAATGTATTTTTATCCCCAGGGGTACAGGTCTGTGAATCTACACATTTGACAGCACTCATCATAGCAAATACCCTCCCCAGTGTCCATATCCCCACCACCCTCTATCCCCACTCCCCCCAGCAACCCTCAGTCTGTTTTTTGAGAGTGAGTCTTTTATGGTTTGTCTTCCTCCTGATCCCATCTTTTTTCATTTTTTTTAATTTTCCTACCCCCAAACCACCCACATTGCATCTCTACTTCCTTATATCAGGGAGATCATATGATAGTTGTCTTTCTCCGACTGACTTATTTAATTAAGCATAATACCCTCTAGTTCCATCCACATCATCGCAAATGGCAAGATTTCATTTCTTTTGATGGCTGCATAGTATTCCATTGTATATATATACCATCTCTTCTTTATCCACTTATCTGTTGATGGACATCTAGGTTCTTTCCCTAGTTTGGCTATTGTGGACATTGCTGCTATAAACATTAGGGTGCACGTGCCCCTTCGGAGCACCACATTTGTATTTTTAGGATATATACCCAGTAATGCACTCGCTGGGTCACAAGGTAGCTCTATTTTCAGTTTTTTGAGGAACCTCCAAACTGTTTTCCAGAGTGGTTGCACCAGCTTGCATTCCCACCAACAGTGTAGGAGGGTTCCCCTTTCTCCGCATCCTAGCCAGCATCTGTCATTTCTTGACTTCTTAATTTTAGCCATTCTGACTGGTGTGAGGTGATATCTCATTGTGGTTTTCATTTGTATTTCCCTGATGCCGAGTGATGTGGAGCATTTTTTCATTTGTCTGTTGGCCATCTGGATGTCTTCTTTGCAGAAATGTCTGTTCATGTCCTCTGCCCATTTCTTGATTGGATTATTTGTTCTTTGAGTGTTGAGTTTGCTAAGCTCTTTATAGATTTTGGATACTAGCCCTTTATCTGATATGTCGTTTGCAAATATCTTCTCCCATTCTGTCAGTTGTCTTTTGATTTTGTTAACTGTTTCCTTTGCTGTGCAAAAGCTTTTGATCTTGATAAAATCCCAATAGTTCATTTTTTCCCTTGCTTCTGTTGCCTTTGGTGATGTTCCTAGGAAGAAGTTGCTGCGGTTGAGGTCAAAGAGGCTTCTGCCTGTGTTCTCCTCAAGGATTTTGATGGATTCCTTTCTCACACTGTGGTCCTTCATCCATTTTGAGTCTATTTTTGTGTGTGGTGTAAGGAAATAGTCCAATTTCATTTTTCTGCATGTGGCTGTCCAATTTTCCCAGCACCATTTGTTGAAGAGGCTGTCTTTTTTCCATTGGACATTCCTTCCTGCTTTGTCTAAGATTAGTTGACCATAGAGTTGAGGGTCTATTTCTGTTCTATTTCTATTTCTATTCTGTTCCATTGATCTATGTGTTCATTTTTGTGCCAGTACCATGCTGTCTTGATGATGACAGCTTTGTAATAGAGTTTGAAGTCTGGAATTGTGATGCCACCAACTTTGGCTTTCTTTTTCAATATTCCTTTGGCTATTCGAGGTCTTTTTTGGTTCCATATAAATTTTAGGATTATTTGTTTTATTTCTTTGAGAAAAATGGGTGGGATTTTGTTAGGGATTGCATTAAATGCGTAGATTGCTTTAGGTAGAATAGACATTTTCACAATATTTGTTCTTCCAATCCAGGAGCATGGAACATTTTTCCATTTCTTTGTGTCTTCCTCCATTTCTTTCATGAGTACTTTATAGTTTTCTGAGTATAGATTCTTTGCCTCTTTGGTTAGGTTTATTCCTAGGTTTCTTATGGTTTTAGGTAAAATTGTTAATGGGATGGACTCCTTAATTTCTCTTACTACTGTCTTGTTGTTAGTGTAAAGAAATGCAACTGATTTCTGTGCATTGACTTTATATCCTGACACTTTACTGAATTCCTGTACAAGTTCTAGCAGATTTGGAGTGGTTTGGGGTTTTCCACCTAAAGTATCATTTCATCTGCAAAGAGTGATAGTTTGACTTCTTCTTTGCTAATTTGGATGCCTTTAATTTCTTTTTGTTGTCTGACTGCTGAAGCTAGGACTTCTAGTACTATGTTGAATAGCAGTGGTGATAACAGACATCCCTGCTGTGTTCCTGACCTTAACAGAAAAGCTTTCAGTTTTTCTCCATTGAGAATGATATTTGCAGTGGGTTTTTCATAGACGGCTTTGATAATATTGAGGTATGTGCCCTCTATCCCTACACTTTGAAGAGTTTTAATCAGGAAGGGATGCTGCACTTTGTCAAATGCTTTTTCAGTATCACATGGTTCTTGTTCTTTCTTGTATCACATTGATTGATTTGTGGATGCTGAACCAACCTTGCAGCCCTGGAATAAATTCTACTTGGCTATGGTGAATAATCCTTTTAATGTACTGTTGGATCCTATTGTCCAGTTATTTGGGTGAGAATTTTCGCATCTGTGTTCATCAAGGATATTGGTCTGTAGTTCTCTTTTTTGATGGGATCCTTGTCTGGTTTTGGGATCAAGGTGATGTTGGCCTCATAAAATGAGTTTGGAAGTTTTCCTTCCATTTCTATTTTTTGGAACAGTTTCAGGAGAATAGGAATTAGTTCTTCTTTAAATGTTTGGTAGAATTCCCCCGGGAAGCTGTCTGGCCCTGGGCTTTTGTTTGTTTGGAGATTTTTGATGACTGTTTCAATCTCTTTACTGGTTATGGGTCTGTTCAGGCTTTCTATATCTTTGTGGTTCAGTTGTCGTAGTTTATAGTCTCTAGAAATGTATCCATTTCTTCCAGATTGTCGAATTTGTTGGTGTAGAGTTTCTCATAGTATGTTCTTATAATTGCTTGTATTTCTTTGGTGTTGGTTGTGATCTCTCCTCTTTCATTCATGATTTTATTTATTTGGGTCCTTTCTCTTTTCTTTTTGATAAGTCTGGCCAGGGGTTTGTCAATCCTATTAATTCTTTCAAAGAACCAGCTCCTAGTTTCGTTGATTTGTTCTATTTTTTTTTTAATTTCTATTTCATTGATTTCTGCTCTGATCTTTATGATTTCTCTTCTCCTGCTGGGTTTAGGCTTTTTTTGTTGTTCTTTCTCCAACTCCTTTAGGTGTAGGGTTAGTTTGTGTTTTTGAGAACTTTCTTGTTTCTTGAGAAAGGCCTGTACCACTATATATTTTCCTCTTGGGACTGCCTTTGCTGTGTCCCACAGATTTTGAACCGTTGTGTTTTCATTTTCATTTGTTTCCATGAATTTTTTCAATTCTTCTTTAATTTCCTGGTTGACCCATTCATTTTTTAGAAGGATTCTGTTTAGTCTCCATGTATTTGTGTTCTTTCCAAATTTCCTCTTGTGATTGAGTTCTAGCTTCAGAGCATTGTGGTCTGAAAATATGCAGGGAATGATCCCAATCTTTTGATACCATTTGAGACCTGATTTATGACCCAGGATGTGGTCTACTCTGGAGAATGTTCCATGTGCACTAGGGAAGAATGTGTATTCTATTATTTTGGGATGGAATGTTCTGAATATATCTCTGATGTCCATCTGGTCCAGTGTATCATTTAAGGCCTTTATTTCCTTGTTGATCTTTTGCTTAGAGGATCTGTCCATTTCAGTGAGTGGAGTGTTAAAGTCCCCTACTATTATTGTATTGTTGTCGATGTATTTCTTTGATTTTGTTATTAATTGGTTTATATAGTTGGCTGCTCCCATGTTAGGGGCATAGATATTTAAAATTGTTAGGTCTTCTGGGTGGACAGACCCTTTGAATATGATATAGTGTCCTTTCTCATCTCTTATTATAGTCTTTGGCTTAAAATCTAATTGATTTGATATAAGGATTGCCACTCTGGCGCTCTTCTGATGTCCATTAACATGGTGCATTGTTTTCCACCCCCTCACTTTAAATCTGGTGGTGTCTTCGGGTCTAAAATGAGTTTGTTGTAGGCAGCATATTGATGGGTTTTGTTTTTTTATCCACTCTGATACCCTGTGTCTTTTGATTGGGGCATATAGCCCATTAACATTCAGGGTAACTATTTAGTGCCATTGTATTGCCTGTAAGGTGACTGTTACTGTATATTGTCTCTGTTCCTTTCTGATCTACTACTTTTAGGCTCTCTCTTTGCTTAGAGGACCCCTTTCAATATTTCCTGTAGGGCTTGTTTGGTGTTTTCAAATTCTTTCAGTTTTTGTTTGTCTTGGAAGCCTTTTATCTCTACTTCTATTTTTAATGATAGCCTAGCTGGATATAATATTCTTGGCTGCATGTTTTTCTAGTTTAGTGCTCTGAATATATCATGCCAGCTCTTTCTGGCCTGCCAGGTCTCTGTGGATAAGTTCACTGCCAATCTAATGTTTTTATCCTTGTATGTTACAAACTTCTTTTCCCAGGCTGCTTTCAGGATTTTCTCTTTGTTGCTAAGATTTGTAAATTTTGCTATCAGGTGACAGGGTGTGGACCTATTTTGATTTTATTTTTATTGATTTTATTGATTTTGAGGGGCGTTCTTTGCATCTTCTGGATTTTGATGTTTGTTCCCTTTGCCATATTAGGGAAATTCTCTACAATAATTCTCTACAATATATCTTCTGCTCCCCTCTCTCTTTCTTCTTCTTCTGGAATCCCAATTATTCTAATGTTGTGTCATCTTATGGTGTCACTTATCTCTCAAATTCTCTCCTCGTGGTCCAGTATTTGTCTCTCTTTTGCTCAGCTTCTTTATTCTCTGTCATTTGGTCTTCTATGTCACTAATTCTTTCTTCTGCCTCATTTATCCTAGCAGTAAGAGCTTCCATTTTTTATTGCACCTCATTAATAGCTTTTTTGATTTCAACTTGGTTATATTTTAGTTCTTTTATTTCTCCAGAAAGGGCTTTTATCTCTCTGGAGAGGGTTTCTCTAATATCTTCTATGCCTTTTTCAAGCCCAGCTAGAACCTTGAGAATCATCATTCTGAACTCTAGATCTGTCATATTACCAATGTCCGTATTGATTAGGTCCCCAGCCTTCAGTATTGCCTCTTGTTCTTTTTTTTGTGTGGAGTTTTCCTCCTTGTCATTTTGTGCAGATAAGATTTGCTTTCTCCTCCTCTGGAATTCTGCTGTTCTCCTTGGTAAGTTAATCTGGTCTTGGCTGGGTTTCTTGTTGATCGTCTGGGGGAGGGGCCTGTTGTAGTGTTTCTCAGGTGTCTTTGCCGGAGGCAGAATTGCCCCGCCCTTATCAGGGGCCAGGTTAAGTAATCCGCTTGGGTTCACTTTGGGGAGCTTTTGTTCCATGAATGCTTTCCGTAGAGTACCAGAGGACGGGAATGAAAATGGTGGCCTCCTAATCTCCCGCCTGGAGGAGCAGTGCATCCTCAGAGAAGAGTGCCCAATCCTTCCCATCTCCCTGGCCTCTGGTTGCGCTTGGAGAAAAGCGCTCAATCGCTCACGCTTGGAGAAAAGTGCTCGCGCTTCCGTCTCCCTGGCCTCCAGCCACACACTTGGAGAAAAGTGCTCAGTCACTCCGTCTCCCTGGTCACCGGCTGTGCTCCAAGCTCACCCAGGCTGTGCCCGGTTCAAGGTAACCCCAACTTGGTTAGATTTTGTTTAGTGAGAGCTCACTCCTCAGCTTTGTCGCTGTAGCTGGCTTCCCTGCTCTAATACCTGCAAGCTCTGCGTCACTCAGACATCCCCGGTCCTTCTGTGACCCTGCAGGACCTGGGGTTACGCTGACCCTGTGTGGGCTTTCCCCCAGTTTAGCCTCTGGAGCGATGCCCCTCAGTGGAGCAGACTTTTAAAAGTCCTGATTTTGTGCCCCATTGCTCCACCGCTTGCCGGGAGCTATCGCCCTCTCCCCGCGGTCTATCTTCCCATCACTTTGGATTCACTTCTCCGCAGGTCCTACCTTTCAGAAAGTGACCAACTTTCTGTTTCTAGAATTGTTGCTGCCCTTCTCTTCGAATTCCCATTAGAGTTGTAGGTGTTTGCAATGATTAGATAAGCTATCTAGCTGATCTCCGGCTACCTGATGTCATCTCAGCCTGCTACTTCTCTTCCATTTTGACTCCTCCCCCCGATTTCATTCATTTTTATGGCTGGGTAATATTCCATTGCATATTTATACCACATCTTCCTTAGCTATTCATCAATCAATGAACACCTGGGCTGTTTCCATAGTTTGGCTATTATAGATAATGCTGCTATAAACACTGGGGTGCATGTATCCTTTCAAATTAGTATTTTTGTCTCCTTTGGGTAAATACCAGTTGTACAATTGCTGGATTGTAGATGGTTCTATTTTTAACTTTTTGAGGAACCTCCATACTGTTTTCCAGAGTGACTGTGCCAGCTTGTATTTCCACCAATAATAAACAGCACCTTAACAGTAACCTTACCTCTACCACTATTTTCTTTATGAAAAAATAACCCCTAGTCTTAGTACGGAGTTAGGTAAATAGAAGGCAAAATAATACTTGAATACTAACATAAGATTTATTTACAAAGTCTATAAAAATATTACTGGGACATAGGCCTGGAGAAAAGAAATCTACTAAATTTAATTTTTTTCCATCTACTTTAAATATAATGACTCTTATTTTAAATGTACCTTTCAGAGACTTGCATAAAGGAATCAGAATTTTTTAACTATCCTGGTGGTTCTCATTTTAGCATGCATCAGATTAGCTTTGGAAGGCTTGTTAAAACAAGGAATTTTTTTTTCCCCCACTTCATCCTAGAGTTTCTGTTTGAGGAGTTCTAAGGTGGAGCCTAAACAAAAATTTTCCTTTCTACAACTTTTCAGGTGAGGTGGATTTTGCTGGTTGGGGAACACACTCTGGAAACACTGTTCTAACTTAAGGGTTATCTTACAACATGGTTATAAAATTCTGACTTGAGTATATTTCTGACTTGAATAAAATCAGAAACAGATTTATCACAGAGGAATCTGGCCTTTTATGTCCCTTCAGAGAGCTTCACTGGGTGTGCACCTGCACATACAGCTGACTCTAAGACAACATGGGTTTGAACTAAGAGGGTCCACTTATACGTGGATTTTTTTAAATAAATAAATACAGGGCAGTACTATAAATGTATTTTATGATTTTCTTAATAACACTTTCTTTTCTCAGCTTATTATAGTATTTAATACATATATCATATAAAATATGTGATAATTGTTTACACTGTTGGTAAGGCTTCTAGTCAACAGTAGGCTATCAGTAAAGTGTCTAGGGAGCCAAAAGCTAAATGTGGATTTTTTACTACATGGGGGGATTATTTACCCTTATTCCCCACCTTGTTCAAAGGTCAGCTCTATATATGCACGTACAGACAGCCCTGCTCCACCTCACACACACATAGTCAGAGAATGCTACTCAGCCTAATTACCAGGAAATGTGCCTACATTAGACTACAGAACACTGTACAATCTTAACTTCACATACACACCTGAACAGCAAAAGTAATGTCAGGGTTAAATATTTCCAAACATAAATTTGAAAGCCTGACAAAAGCAGCAGCAGCAACAGTAACAACATCTTATACTTTCTGAGTGTTAACTATGTGCTAGACACTGTTGAAACATTTTATGTATTAATTCATTTAATTAACTAAAAAACCTTATAAGGTAGATTACTATTATTACAAAATAAATTATTATTATCATTTCCACTTTACAGATGAAGAAACTGAGGCATAGAGCTATTAAGTGACTTTGCCAAGGACATACCTAGTAAGCAGAAGAGCCATGATTTGAACCCAGTCACAGCCAGGTTCCAGAGTCCTTCTTGAAAATAATCATCTACTAACCTTTTTTGTAAAAAAGTGAAAGGGAGGTAGATTTCAATGGCTTCTGAGTCTGGAAGGCTGAGGTTGCTTGTCCCTCTGTGTTTGCAGTAGAATTTACACGTATAGTTGATCCTTTTTTCTTTGGGGATCTTACAGGAGAAAGATACCTAAACATATTCAAAGAAAAAGCCTTCATTTGAAGTTCCCTAAGAGTCTCTCTGTTTCTCTCTTTCTCTCTCTCTCTCACACACGCACGGCTGTACACATGCATCCAAACATATCTATTTAATCTGTTATTCTATACCAAATTCCTTCTCTAAAGAAACATTTTTTTAAAATTTTTATCTAAATTCTAGTTATTTAACATACAGTACAGTATTGGTTTCAGGAGAATTCAGTGATTCATCACATATATATAAGACAGTGCTCATTACAACGAGTGTCCTCTTTAATACCCATCACCCATCCCCCCCAACCTCCTTCCACCAACCCTCAGTTTGTTCTCTATCATTAAGAGTCTCTTATGGGTTTGTTTCCCCCCTCTCTCTCTTTTTTTTTTCTCCCTTCCTCTATGTTCATCTGTTTTGTTTCTTAATTTCACATGAGTGAAATCATATGGTATTTGTCTTTCTCTGACTTATTTTGCTTAACATAATATACTCCAGCTCCATCCATGTTGTTACAGATGGCAAGATGTCATTCTTTTTGATGGCTGAGTAATATTCCATTTTTGTGTGTGTGTGTGTGTGTGTGTGTGTGTGTGTGTATGCATACAACATCTTCTTTATCCATTCATCAGTTGATGAACATCTGGACTCTTTCCATAGATTGGCTGTTGTTGATAATGCTGCTATAAACATCAGGGAGCATGTGCCCCTTCAAATTTGTATTTTTGTGGCCCCTGGGTAAATACCTAGCAGTGGAACTGTTGCATCATAGTGTAGTTCTATTTTTAACTTTCTGAGGAACCTCCACACTGTTTGCCAGTGTGGCTACACCAGTTTCAGCAAGCTATTTAAACATAAGCTGGAAAAGATACAGCCTAATAGGAAAACTAAGCTTGACATTATCATTTCTAACTATTTTAATAAATAGCTTTTTCTGAGAGTTACTGTTTTTTTTTTTGAAGAAAAAAATAGCTGTGTAGTGTATATGTTCAATTTTAATAATTATAGTGAAATTGAGATTATCAAATAACTCCAGGTTAAAGGAACAAGTTATTGGTACCAAAATAGTGCTGTTATGTTTCTGATTTCCCTCTTAAAAATGTTTCATTGAGGGGTGCCTGGGTGGCTCAGTGGGTTAAAGCCTCTGCCTTCAGCGCAGGCCATGATTCCAGGGTCCTGGGATCGAGCCCCTCATCGGGCTCTCTGCTCAGCAGGAAGCCTGCTTCTCCCCTCTCTCTCTGCCTGCCTCTCTGCCTACTTGTGATCTCTGTCTGTCAAATAAATAAATAAAATCTCTTTAAAAAAATGTTTCATTGATAACTATGGTTCATATGTATGATAAAACAAATACCACACAGTATAGAATACTGTATTCAGATATATTATCAAGGAAGATTTATACCTGTATACTAAACGTGTCAGACATAAATCTACACAGAGATATTAATAAATATTCTCTCTCAATTTCTGACATTCTACCACCCTTGTGTTGCTTTTCACAGGATAATTCAGATCTATGTTCTAATTTTGTTTTAGTAGCTAAGAAATAATTCTAAGCAGGAAAGAGGATTTGTACTTTACTGTGGATATTTCTACTATATGTAGTATTTAACTAGTATACTAGGAAAAGGGAATCACCATTGTAACCTTTTAAGTACCAGGGTTTAGTCTACTTCCAATCTTGAACTTCCCTTCAATTCTCTAATTCACAATATTGTAGACAAACTAAACTTGGACAGGAGTTGGTCTCTCTGGAGTTCTAGGTACAAATATTCAACTACCTATAGAACATCACTAGTTGAATCTCAAACTTAAGAAGGCCAAAGGGGAAGTCTTGATTTCTTCCCTCTGTTTTTCCCATCTCAATAAACGAGTCCACATTACATCCAGTTTCTAAAATCTAAAACCTAGGAGCTATTTTTAATTTCTCCCTTTTCCAATTCTTCAAACTCAATGCAAAACCAAGTTTTATTAAATCATCCTCTAAAATACATTCTGGATCATTCCATTTCTTTCTATCTTTACCGACATATCTTAGATCAAGTCACTTACATCTCTCACTTGGACTATTAAAACTGTCTCCAAACTGGTCTTCCTACTTCTTCCCTCCTCCAAACCCACCTGCACTTTAAATAGCAGCCAAAAAATAGCCCTTTAAAAATACAAAGTATAGCAAGCTGCATCATTACTTAAAACTTTAATGCTTTTCCATTCTCTGCTAAAATCTAAAACCTTTTCTATGGCTCATAGAACTCTACAAGGTCTGGCCTCAGTTTACCTCTCCAACCTTATCTTGTACCTCCAACCTCCTCTTATCACTTGATAAGTCCCAGCCACACTGGAACTTCTTTCTGTTCTTCAAACCAGCTAAGTTTGGTCTGTCCTAGGGCCACTTTACTTGCCATTTGCTCTATCTGGAATGTACATGATGCAGATGTGTGCCTAGCCAGCATCCAATTGTCCTTGAGGTCTCAGGTCAAATATCACTTTATCAGAAAAAGCTTCCCTAAGCATCCCTACACTCTCAGTTTCTCTCACAGTACTTTATTTCTATTACAGTACTTGGTATACTTTCTTTTCTCTCTCTCTCTCTCTTTTTTTAAGTAATCTCTACACCCAACATGGGGCTTGAACTCCTAATCCCAAGATCAAGAGTTGCATGCTTTACTGACTGAGCCAACCAGATGTCCAAATTTAGTGTATACTCTAAAAACACATCACATATTAGTTTATTTCCCCCATAACCTAAGTGCTATGAGAGGAAGAACCTAGCTCATCTTATTCGCCTTTCATTCTCAGTGTCTAGAAAACATCCTGGCACTTAGAAGAAGGTAAGTCTTGACCTGTTTATATTAGTGCATAACCTAACAGACAAATCTATATATGAAGGCAGAGGCATCCTATGCTAGAAATACTCTGGGTACAAGTTAGCTTGGAAAGGACATCTCTGGAAAATAGACCCTGAACTAATCACAGAACATTATAATGTCAATTCCTAGACTAAACTAAACAGAAACAACAGTAGGCACATTTCTGTGAAAGGCACAGTAGTTGGAATGTTGAAGTACATGAGTTTTGGGGTCAGATTGCTTGGATTTGATTTCTGTTGACTTTGGCGCATTACCCTCTCTAATTCCTATTTTACAGATAACTGAGGCTGATAGCAGAATCTACTACCTTACAGGGCTGTTATAAAGATTAAATGGAAAAATAAAAGAATCACAAACACTTAGGCAACTGTCCAGCACACAGTAAACCCTCAAGAAATATTAGCTATTTGCTTTCTTCTTCCATCATCATCATCATCATCATGTACTTACCAACTAATTGTTGATGTTGATGTTGATTGTTGATGTCCCATTCTAGTTCCTATGCCTATCCTATGCTTCACCTCAAATGCACTGATCTGTACTCCCTGAAAATGTTTCCTGCTTTCCTGGCCTTACACTTTTCTGACTGTTGGAACACTTTGTGTCTCCTCCTTCCTCTCCAGTTTCCACACAGAAATCCTGTTTTCCATCTTTCAGGCCTAATTAATTTGCCATCTCCACCATAAAAACTATCCTCATTACATCAACCCTAAGTGATCTCAACAGCACTCTGTACCACTTTATATGATCTTTATTTGGGTCATATGCCTTATATTCCTGCTTCTTCAGAGCAAAACAAATATCTTATTCAAAATTCTATTCCCTATAGTTTCTATAGAGTATCGTGCCTTATACCATGTTCAAAATGTAACTGCAGGTTGAATGAATAACATATCATACATTCTACTTACATATCAGCGGCAGTGTGATTACTCTGGAGTGGAAGGTTGAGAGTACAAGCAGGTTCAAGGTGATCAGCTGGTCCTTCTCGGTCTTTTGCTTGTTTAATCAAATCAAATAAAGGTGAATCCTATATCAAACCAGATGACATTAAAACCACATTGGTAAGTATTATTTTCCCATGTACTTATCAAAATCATTTTGTCTGACATGGAAAGCACTACAAATTTAGTTACAATTGACAGCAGAAATTTAGAATTCAGATGAGATCCTTTTCTCCACTTAAAATACTAATTGCCAATTTTTGTTCTATATATGTAAAGGACTAGAAAAATCTTTAACTTCAAATGTCATACACAGAAAAGACCCAAAGAAGGTACAAAGACAGAAATAATAAAGACATGAGCATAATTTAATGAAACTAAAAACAAAGATAAAATATAGAGTTTGATCACAAAGCTAATAATCAGTTCTCTGAATTAATTGTATTAAACAAACCTCCAGTCAGATTGAGAAAAACAAAAGAGACCGATAAACAGTACCTTGGAGCAAAAAGTAGGACCATCATAAAAAAATTAGAAAGATAATAGGGGATTACTATGAATAACTTTATGTCAATAAATTGGAAAACTTAGACCAAATGGAAAATTCCACAGAAGATATAAATGAATAAAAAATAAAAAAGTATCAATACTCCCCAAAACTATTAAAAAACCTAAATTGGTAATTAAAAATCTTCCTATAAGGATATCAAGCATATCAAGCACCATTGGTTTTACCAGTTAAATCTACCAGTCATTCAAAGAACAGATGATTCCACTTTTACTCAAACTCTTCTGAGAATGGGAAAAGTGGAAACATTCTTGATCTCATTTTATGAGACTAGTACAACAGTGATACTAAAAGTTGTCAAGGGCATCAAAAAGGCAATTATAGCCCATTCTTACTCATGAACAGAGATGTAAAAATCCTAAACAAGAAATAATAGTAACTCAAATCAGCAGTGACAAAAAGAGAATATATCATTACCAAAGTTGAGTTTATCCATGTTGCAAAACCATGTCAACATGGAAAGATCTATAATGGCATTCACCTCACTAATAAGTAAGTCAAAGGTGAAAAATCTTATCAAAATCAATGAAGGAATAAGTTCTCATTTTAAAACCTATTTGTAATTAAAAGGAGGGAAAGATTTATTTCACTCAGCATAATCTCCCCCAGTGCAGTCCATGCTGATACAAAAGCTGGGTATTCATCCTTTCTGATGGAGACATAATACTCCATTGTATGTATGGACCATATCTTCTTTATCCATTCATCCACTGAAGGGCATCTTGGTTCCTTCCACAATTTGGTGACTGTGGCCATTGCTAGAGGAGATTATGCTGAGTGAAATAAACCAAGCAAAAAGAGTCAATTATCATATGGTTTCACTCACTCACTTGTGGAGCATAAGGAATAACATGGAAGACATTGGGAGATGGAGGAGAAGTGAACTGGAGGAAATCGAGAGGGGGAGAAAAACTGTGAGAGACTGTGGACTCTGAGAAACAAACTGAGGGTGTTGGAGGGGTAAGGGTGCGGGGTTGGGTGAGCCTGGTGGTGGGTATTAAGGAGGCAGTACTGCATGGAGCACTGGGTGTGGTGCATAAACAATGAATTTCGGAACACACACACACACACACACACAAATAAAATAAAATATTTTTTAAAAAAGAGGAAAGGAGAAGGAAAAGGAAAGGAAAGGAGCAAGGGAGGGAGAAAATTTATTCAGCCAGGAATGATAGGGTACTTCCTAATTTGATAAATGGCATATACAAATGTACCAAAACCCACAGCAAACATCATATGTAATGGTGAAACATTACAATCATTGCCCTTAAAAAAATCAGAGACAACAAAAGGATGCCTATTATCATATGAGCTTTCTATTCAATACTGTGAGGTTCCAGCCAACTCAACAATGAAAAGAAATAAAAGATTAAAGTATTAAATGAAAAAAATGACAATACCATTATTCACAATATGAAAAATAATTACACTTCTATATATCAAGCAAAAAGCTTGAAAGTCTAATTTTTAAAGTACCATTTATAAAAAGATAAGACTAGCAGTAAAATTCACCAAAACACTGATTCAAAATTTATGATTTTCTGGAGGTGACTGCTTATAAGTTCATAAAAAGGGAGCCCATCCATGTTTTACTTTTTTAATCCTTGACCTAAGAACAACAAAAAAACAGAGAGATTGCCAAAATGCTGGGTTTATATCAAAAGGGAAAGTGGTACAACAGTAAGTATATACACAAAGCAATGTAGAAAATAAGTAGGTTTTGTAAAAATATAAGAATAGTTCATTCAGGGATGCCTGGGTGGCTCAATGGGTTGAGCGTCTACCTTTGGATCAGGTCATAATCCCAGAGTCCTAGGACTGAGTTCTGCATCAGGCTCCTTGCTCACTGGGAAGCCAGCTTCTCCCTCTGTCTGCCACTCCCCCTGCTTGTGCAAACTCTCTCTCGCTCTCTGACAAATAAATGAAATCTTCACACACACACACACAAAAATTCATTCAATAAAGTGTTGAAAAGCTCAGTAATTTGAAAGGAAGAGATTATAACTTTACAAGTTATAGAAAATGAATTATTTCTATCAAACAAAATTTTAAAATTATTAGAAATAAACACAGTATCTTTACAACTTTTTTTTAAAGATTTTATTTATTTAACAGAGAGAGAGAAAGAGATCACAAGTAGGAAGAGAGGCAGGCAGAAAGAGAGGGGGAAGCAGGCTCCCTGCTGAGCAGAGAGCTTGATGTGGGGCTCAATCCCAGGACCCTGAGATCATGACCTGAGCCGAAGACAGAGGCTTTAACCCACTGAGCCACCCAGGCACCCCATCTTTACAACTTCTTGATAAGGGAGGACTTTGTGGGTTTGACCAAAACCCAGAGGTCAAAAAGAAAAAGATGAATTGGTCTAGCTAAAAACTTCTATTTGACTAAAACCACAATAAACTAGGTTAAGCTAAATCGAAAAATAAGCAATCCTGGGTTTTTTTTCCTATAACTCCCATAATGTAATTTTTTAAAAGATTATTTATTTATTTATTTATTTATTTATAAATAAATACAAGAGAAAGACAGAGAGAGAGAGAAAATGAGCAGGGGTGGGGGGACAGAGGGAGAAACAGAGTCCACCCTGAGCAGGGAGCCCAATGAGGGACTCGATCTCAGGACCCTGGGATCATGACCTGAGCAGAAAGCATATATTTGACTGATTGAGACACCCAGGTGCCATACAATGTAATTTTTATTATCAAATAATTCTTTCCTAGTCTTTCCTTTCATTAAGGGCACTCTGAAGTGCAATCTAAGTAAGCATTTTCATTGGAGTAAAGTAATGTTAATAACAGCAGCTAACCCTTAGATGTCATAGTCAGTGTTTTATATTTTCTAGCCACTGACAAATTATATACAAAATATATTTTTTAATGAAAATAGTGTGGGTATAAATCCACATATATTCAGCAGAAGTGGCCTAAACCCATTTTTCTTTCAATGAGATTTTAAGAGACCCTAAGATTCACAAATAAAGAAAAGATGAAAGAAGCCAGAAAGGGAGACAAACCATAAGAGACTCTTAATCTCAGAAAACAAACTGAGGGTTGCTGGAAGGGAGGTGGGTAGGAGATAGGGTGGCTGGGTGGTAGACACGGGGGAGAGTATGTGTTGTGGTGAGTGCTGGGTGTTGTGTATGACTGATGAATCACAGACCTGTACCCCTGAAACAAATAATACATTATACATTCATAAAAAACTTTTTTAAAAAAGACAAAGAAATGTAAATAAACTTGAGTCTTTAGAGGATTCAGGTATGCTACTAATCAGGCATTTTACTTTCTCTTCAGATTAGCACAATAGGATTATACTAAAGTGAACGCCTCCTCCAAGGATTAAGGTAGTTTTTTTTTTTTTTTTTTAACCAATAGTCTTTATGTTTCAGTCAAGTATCACTTTTATTATTGCATCTCCCCCAACCCAAGCGGTCACACAGATATATAGAAATAGGTTTATGATAATGAGTATGTCATGATAATAGGAGGAGATACAGTGCAGTAGACAGCTGTGAGACTTTGGAGTCATATGACATGGGTTCACATCGTGGCCCTTATTGGTTGCATGACTTTGAACAAGTTACTTAAACACATTATGATACTTTTCTCAACTGTAAAGTGGTGATAGTAATGACAATACTTAAATTGCAGTATTGTGAGAATTAAGTGAATTAATAATAAATGTAAAGCATTTACAACAGAGCCGGGCACAAGTGTTATGCAAACATTTGAAATTATTATGTTCAAGTTCTTACTTCTGCATCTAAATAAATGCCTTTATACAAAGGACAATGTATCTGCTCAAATGTATGAATGTCCACCTCACACATTCATACATTCCACGTTCCACCCAATATTTGTTGTCTACTCTATAAGACACTCTATGGTAGGAGCTAAAAATTATAAACAATCCCCCAACTGCCAGAGATCGGTGGACTTAAAGAATCATTTCAGAGGCATCTGTCCTCTTCCTCCTAACTCAATGTTCAATTGATGTCTATGTGTAAAATAAACTTTAACAATCCTCTAGTTTTTCCCATATCATTATCGTTCTTTATATACAGTTGTCCAAAGCAAAAAAAAAGTCATCCTTAATTACTCTTTCCCTCAAACTCCACCATCCAATCCTGGGAAGTCATGTTGACTCTAACTTCAAAATACATCCCAAGTTTAACTTCTCATTATCTCTAACATTACTGTAGTCTAAGCCATTATTATCTCTTGTCTGTACTACCACAAAGGCATCCTCCAACTGCTTTTCATACTTCTACTCTTGCTGCCTTCCAGTCTTTTCAATAAAGCTGATGAACTACTGCTCACACCCTCCACCCTACTCAAAACCCTCCAATGACTTTCCATCTATACTAGAATAAATCCAAACTCTTTATCCTGGCTTTGTAAGCCAGGGTGCCTTGAGATCTGGCCCCCACTCAGGCCTCACTTTCTACTACTTTCTTCCTTACTTACTTCTTCCATATAGATCATCTTTTTGTTCCTTGGACACAGCATGATTCTCCCTCTCCCAGTTTTTGTATTTACTGTTTCCTCTGTCTGTAATCCTCTTTACCAGAGCTTCCCATACTTGACCCATTCTATTATTCATGCTGTATCCTCAGACAGTACCTCCTCAGCAAAGCCTTCTCTGAACATCCTGTGCAAGACAGTCATAATTCCCACTTTCCTGCTACTCTCAACTTTGCTCTATTTTCCTCACAGTACTGATCATTATTTGAAATTGATTATGTATTCATTTGTTTACATGTTTAACTGTCTCCTACAGTTATCCTGTTCACAATAGTATCCCAAATGTCTAAAATTGCCTGGCACACAGTAGGAACTCAATAAACATTTGTTGATAAATGAAAAGTGAGCAGGTAAAAGTGTTTAAAGTTCTTTGAGGTTAATTCTGCCCTAATATATAACCTGGATGCTTTAAAAATAAAATATTTACTTACTCCTTTCTCCCTTATTTTTCCTTTAAGCATTAGTCAAACACATATGTATTTTTACTTTACTCAAAGAAAATAAAAACATGAAAAATTATTTCAGAATGCCTATTATTTAGAAGACTTTTTTTCAAAGTGAAGTGCAGTGGAGTATAATGGAACATTTAGGCAATCTGCAGTAAAACTAAAAATTAGTTTTGTCTGTAAAAACTGTATCCACTAAGCATCAAACATTTATTGAATACTTCCTATGCACAGATGTTCCTTCCTAGGAACAGATATGGCTCCTCCCTACATGGGGAGTCCATGGGAAGTGGCAGTCAATAAACAAACAAGGAGGGGCGCCTGGGTGGCTCAGTGGGTTAAAGCCTCTGTCTTCAGCTCAGGTCATGATCCCAGGGTCCTGGGATAGAGCCCCACATCGGGCTCTCTGCTCAGCAGGGAGCCTGCCTCCTTTCCTTTCTCTCTGCCTGCCTCTCTGTTTACTTGTGATCTCTGTCTGTCAAATAAATAAACAAAATCTTAAACAAACAAACAAGGAAATAAGTAGCTAATGACAGATTCAGAAAAAAAAATTTTTAAAGATTTTATTTATTTATTTGACAGATAGAGATCACAAGTAGGCAGACAGGCAGGGAGAGAAAGAGGAGGAGGCAGGCTCCCTGCTGAGCAGAGAGCCCGATGTGGGGCTCGATCCCAGGACCCTGAGATCACGACCAGAGCTGAAGGCAGAGTCTTAACCCACTGAGCCACCCAGGTGCCCCAGATTCAGAAAAATTATATGAAACAACAGAATTTCTTATGAAGAATGTACAAATGGATACCCTGGAGGGTGATTTAAGGAAGACATACCTGAGAAGGTAACACAAATGCTTAGACTTGAAGGAAGATAAAGAGGCTGTGCTTTGAGAGGAGCAACAGGCAGAAGTCTCCCAAGATGAAGGAAAATGTGCCGAGAAACTGGTATTATTTTAGGAAATCAAAAGAGGCTACTGGTACTAAAGTAAAGTGGTGGTGCACTAATGGAGAAGCTGCTAGAGACAAAGGAAAACAGCAGCCTGATGATCCAAAATTATAAAGACCATGCTAAAAAATTTGAATAACCTAAGAGAAATGGGACATCTATTACAATAGAAATTGTATTTTAGGATAGGAAATTTTCTTGTCACAAATCATTAATATAGATATAGCTAATTCAACTGTGTCTTGCTTCCTATTATATATATTCATATGCATTCCTAGCATAGAACTGGAGTTCTAAAAATATTTGCTGAATAATTAAATGATTTATTGTTTGCTTTCAGGAATGTATTCCAGGTGCTAGAGGTCACCATAACCCATACTGCCTTAGCTTTGTTTCAAGTGGCAGAATATCCTATCAATTTCCAACCTCCTAGCTCCAACATGCATGAAGAATGTGCCAGGCAGGTTTAGTACCAAGTTCAATGAGAGCAAACAACTTTGAAGTCATATGCATATAACTCAGGAATTAATGCAATTGATCTGAAATTTAAAAAAGAAAAGCCTACTATTCATTAATTTAAGTCCTTAGCTTCACTATAAGCTGAGCCAAAAATATGAAATTACCAGCATACTCTGGGTTATTTTTATTTCAGCAGTAGTATGTTATCAGCCAAAATGTCTTTCAGCCTATCTTCTCTTCAAGAAAAAAATGTGTATAAGCAGTATGAAACAGGGCCAGGATTAGGGTAAAGCAAGAGAGGTATCTAGGATGCAAAATTTAAGAAGCCATTCACTTGTTTTGCATTGACCCTACCATGAAATTTTGCCCCTTGGGGCACTGAACACTAAACTGATAATGAAGTTAGTTAATTTAAGATACATTTGGCAAAACAGAATGAAATATCACTTTTGTGGTTTGCTTAGACAAGAATTAAAGCACTTTCAATTTACAGAAAAAGTCAATTCAAATGTATTATCTCATGTAATCCCCACAATAAATCTGTGAATTAAGTGTTATCATTATTCATTTCATGGATCACAAAGCTTAGCTATTTTAGAAAACTATGGCTGCATACTATATACTGTTATGCACTAAAATTATTTTCAGAGTATAGAGTAATAACATTTGAGTTTATAAATATAAAAACCAAAACTTTTAAAGCTATTTTTTAATAATAAAGAAGGAATAGAGTAGCTTCCTAGAACAAGTGTCAGAATATGACTTACTAAAAATATTCTATTAATTAAACTATGGTTTTCCATCTTTATCCAAAGGATTTATTGAAAAAGAAATCTATATTAACATCCACTATTAACAAGAACAGCTACCATTTAGTAAATGCTTACTGCATGTACACAATTTAATTTTCACAAAGCCCTATGGGTATATTATCCCCACTTGAGAGACAGAGAAAATGAGGTTAACAAAAGGATTTGAACTTGGGCAGCCAGGCTCCAGATCTGGTCTGAGCTCTTACTCACTGGCTAAACTATAATTTTCATTAATTTCTTAGTATAAAAACCAGGAGCAATTAAGCAAGTATTAATTTTACCAAGAATTAATTTTACCAAGGCTAATCCTGGTATTGCACTATATAATAAAGTGAAATGTTCCTGATAATCATTCTTCTAGCAGAAAACAACAGTTATATTTAATTATTTAACCAGAGATGACTATCTACAACTTCTACAGTATTTGCTTAACATAATTATAGAATTTACCAGTGAGAGCTTACGTAAAATATTAGTTTCCTTTCCAAGTTAACTGTTTGGTAATACAATACAATGATGAACTATGAATCAAATTTTGGCAATGCTAGACAATTTATATTATAACCAGTTTGAACAATATTTAGTTAGAAGCACTGTTTTTGAAAAAAATATTTATTTGTTAAATATTAGAAATTATGCAAAAGAGGTCCAAAATTCTAACTAGATTTTCATTGAAAGTGATCATTGAGAGCAGTTTTTTAAGTCTCTCAAAACAGCAACCCCTTTGTTAAATCATAGACTAAAAGCAGATATTTTTAAGAACTTGAAAACTTTAAAGTAGTAATGTTATTATGTCAATTATGTACAACTTTACACACACAAATATTCCAAACAACTAGGTACCCTAAAATGTATTTTTAAAAGTATTTTCTAAATCGATATCTTCATCAACTTTTTCAAAAACAATGAGAAGTATATCAATTTGGGTAGATCCTATTTTTTATATTTCAAATTAAGTTATTTTGTGATATTGTGGATTATTTGAAGCCTTTTTAAAAAATGTAACACACAAAATATGTTATTTTTGCGTTTGTTGTATTAATTTTAAAATCCTGTTTAAAGAAAGGAATTCCTAACTCAAAATTAGCTAAGAATTCTAAAACCGGGTCAGGGTTTACTTGAAGATGTTTGACATATTTGCTCTGGGTAGGCAGCTCCAAATGGAAATGCAAAATTTATGCAATTAAACTAAGAGAGCCATTTTTCTAAATGAAATATTACAGGAGTCAAAAGTCCACTTCCATCAGTACTAGCTTCAATGACCATTGCAAGTATATCCAATGAGAGGGTCCTTGTGATAAAATTGTGTTGAAGAGTCATTATTTGTATAATTTACCTTAAATACTGTGGGAAAGTTACTGTTCCTAACCCAAAGAAATCTTATTCTAACCAAAAGTTACTGTTCCTAACCCAAAGAAATCTTATTCTAACCAAAAGCATAAGAAAATCTATAATGAATATTTGCAAAATGAATAAAAATTCATACAGTAGGCAGAATGAATATTATTAAGGGAAATAACAGTATGAGAAATGGACATTAAAAGAGGAATCGGGGGGTGACTGGGTGGCTCTGCCTCTGTCTTCGGCTCAGGTCATGATCCCAGGTCCTGGGATCAAGTCCCACATCGGGCTCTCTGCTCGATGGGGAGATTTCCATCTGTCAAACAAATGAATAACATCTTTAAAAATAAATAAATAAATAAATAAAAGAGGAATTGGGTATGAAAGCTTGTAAAAGGAAACTAGCATGTCTAAATATAATGAACTCAAGGATGTTTTGTCAAACTTGGAAGAAGTAGAGGGTTATGACTGAACAGGAAAGCACAAGATGGAGGGATGAGAATTCAAAGGTGAGGAACAAACATGTTTGCCATGCTGAAGTGAGGAATCACCAAATTATCTATTAATACTGCTGATGACAAAGATTGGTAAAAAAGTAAAAGAACAAAAATACATATCCTATGATTGAATAATCGTAAGAAAAGTCATTCTTCTCCAAATGATTCCTGCTTTTACTAGGGCCTCTCTACCAAAGAATCAAAATCACCAGATTTTTACCTTTGGGAATGTACTTGGTACCTTTTACCTATATATATTATTCCATGACGGGAAATATTGCAGCAGGTTTAACCTATTCATAGCACCAAAGTTTTGCGTCAAAAATTATTTAATGACTAGACATTGAATTGTTTTCAAGAAAATAAAACAAACTTAGAAATTTAAGCCAACACTATAGAGGAATTTCACTGGTCTTGGGCTTTGCTGCTTCCCCTCTAGGTGAACATACTCTTGAGTTCTCAGAAATTTCATAATCCTTAAAGTTTCCAATCTGAAACTGAACTAGAGTCATTATATAGGCTTGGGCCTAGGCTTCCTGCAATCAGTTTTTGTTGATATACACATTTATTATTTCTACACCTACCCTGGCTTTGGAAACCCCTTGGCCATGCTTATCCTGAAGCCTTAAAATAAGGGTTGGCCAAACATGGGCTCAATAATAACTTGACATCTAAATGTAATGTAAGGTTCTACAGGCACAGCTTAGTTTCAGCACATGAGTATAACCATGCCAACTTAATTTTTGTACTTAATTTCAATGAAAAAAGTCTACAAAGTAAGTATGAGTTAGTAAAACTGATTGTTAAACTTTAAAATCTGTGCATTCAAACACACTGTTAAATTGTGTATGTCTTTAAGTGTAATAAGAGTGCAGAATCTCTAATCATTAATTTCAAGTCTGGACCATCAGTGGCCTAGATCATCCTTAGAACGACTCAATTATATTTTATAAGGTAAATGCTTACTTTCTTATATAGCTTTTTTTTTTTTTAAGATTTTATTTATTTATTTCACAGACAGAAATCACAAGTAGGCAGAGAGGCAGGCAGAGAAACAGGTGGAGAGGGGAAAGCAGGCTCCCCACTGAGCAGAGAGCCTGATGTGGGGCTTGATCCCAGGACCCTGGGATCATGACCTGAGCTGAAGGCAGAGGCTTTAACCCACTGAGCCACCCAGGCGCCCATAGCTATATTTGGCTATATGCCAAGTTCTATGCAAAAATATTTTACAAACATTATCTCATGTAATCCTCATAGTAAATCTATCAAATACATACTATTTATTATCCCCATTTTATAGGTAAAGAACCTGAAACAAGAAGTTAAGAAATCAGCCCCATGTCATATGGCTAATGAATGGTGGAGCCGGGATTTAAACCCAAGTCTGTTTCAAGAGCATGTGCTGTTTGCTCCTACACTATGATGTAAATCATGTTCATTTGCCCATTTTCTCTTTATTCTTTGTGCCTGTCATACTTGTAGCTGCGTTCCCATGGTGTTGTCTTCCCCTACGATTAGCTCTACTCCCCATAATTCCATCTACCATTTATTCATTCATTCCACAAATACTCATGTTCTATGACAGGCACTATAGCCACTGAGAAGAATAAAACATTAATGACAGTACCTACCCACATAAGGTTTTTGTGAGAATTAAATAAACGACACAAAGGGTTTGATACAGTACGTGGCACATAATAAGCATTCATTAATTCTGCCCTTAAAGAGTTTACAGATTTACCGAATGCCAGCCATAGCACCGAGTACTTTATTTCTTCCCACAAAAAACTGTAAGAGGAAGGTACTATTTTTTACGTCATTTTACAACTGATGAAAGGTAGGCTAGGATTAAGTTACCCAAAGGCACAGTTAGAAAGTGGTAGATCCAGGACTTGGCCACAAGTTTTCTCACTCCAATGCCCGGGTTTTTAATCCTTATGCTACAGTCTCTAGTCTAATGAAGGAAACAGATAAGTAAATAAAAAATAGCAATCCAGAGCAGTAAATTCCATAATCAAAGGACACACAGGGTATATACATTGGAAATCAAGAGAAGAATATCAAATCTAGATTAGGTACATTAGGGGAAAACATCCTAGAAGAAGGTTAAGCCTGATTAGAGTTTTAAAAATATAAGTCATTTCAAATGGAAAGCAGAATAGATGGCTCAGAAACTATGAAAATATGGCCCTAAAGAAACTTCATGTAGCTCCCATAAAATGAGGAAATAATACTCCCTCATAGGGTTAGTTGTTATAACAATTAAATGAGATGGTAAATATAAAGTACTCAGAATGGCACCGGGGCATAAGTCCTTAAGACTGAGATGATTCATTACATAAAGCTGAAACATAGATTTTATAACAAGGAAAGAGTAGGGAATTAAACCAATTAAAAGATTTTAAGCAGGAGACTAACAGGATCCAGATGGGACTTTTTAGACAGCTATAAAATAAAATCCCAGTGCCTAGCACATAATGGATACTCAAATATTTCTAGAATGTTATACAACATAGACATATCAAGGGTTAAATTAAAATACAGTAAAGCACTAAGAAGAAAAGTGGTATGATTTGCTTTCTAATTGCCATTAAATATCATCTGTGGCAGCCATCCTACAAGATCACCCCCATAATCCCTACCACTGGGTTATTTATATACTTGTGAAGATGACTCCTATATTATACCAGGGTTAATCTGTCTGTCTGGTCAATAGCATATGGCAGAAGTGATGGCATGTCGATTCTGAGTTAGTTTATAAAAAACCTGCAGATTTAGGCTCCTGGAAGTCCCATGGAAAAGGGTCTACATGGTAAACAAAGGAAGCCTCTGGGTAACAACCAGTGAAGAAGAAGGCATGTCAACAACCATGTGAGTGAACTCGGAAGTAGATTCCCAACTCCAGCAAAGCCTTAAGATGACTCCATCCTTAGCTGACAATTTGAGGTCTGTCCTGAGTGAACAGGAACCAAAACCACAGAGCTAAGCCACTTCCAGATTTCTGACCTTCAGAAACTGTGTGAGATAAAACTTCACTTTTTTTTTTATTAAAGTTTTTATTTATTTATTTGTGGGAGAGAGAGAATGCACACAAGCAGGGGGAACAGCAAGCAGAGGGAGAGGGGGAAGCAGACTCCCCTGAGTCCCAATGTGGGTCCCAATGCTGAGTCCCAATGTGGGACTTGATCCCAGAATCCTGGGATCATGAACTGAACCAAAGGCATATGCTTAACTGACTGAGCCACACAGGCATCCCCAAACTTTAGTTATTTTAAGTTGTCACATCTTGCGGTAATTTCTTACACAGCAAATAGGTAATTAATACAGAAACTGATTTTTTTAAAGGACTATAAAAAATATTTAGTGGAATACTTAACTTTTGAAAATTACATATTTATATCTGTAGCACTATGTCCTGGACTCAAAGAGCAGCTTTTCTCTTGGACTCAGGCAAGCTTTCTCATGTCATTACTTATCTACCTAAATTAACTGTCGCATGATCACTCTCTGGACAACACTTCACTCTGTTTTGCCACTTAATCTTGTAAAGGAAACCAGACTCTACCAGCAAGATTAGTAAATATATCTCACTGAATAAATGATATGCATAAAAAGGCAGAAGTAAGTTTATTCTACGTGGTATTTCATCATTAACATACATTTCTAAAGCAAGTATGAATTTTTCCAGAGAGTTGAAGACTTAAAGTTTATCAAGTCAAGGTGTTCCTAAAGAGATTCTAATTATCTGAGTAAGCACAAGTTCTCTAGGGCTAGTAGAAAAAATTAATAATAGAAGTGGAAGACGGGAATTGCTATTGTTTTCTGGGTATTTTAAGGAATATTATTGGACTTATGTTACAGGAAATGTTTTTGTACTATCCTAAACCAAATCATAAGATCATTTTACCCTAACAAAGGAAACTCAAATATAAAATAGAGGGTGGACCTTGACCTTTCTGACAGTTCTTTCCCATTTTATTTTACTTCTTTAATATTGATATACATTAGGATATTCTTGCCAATATATATGCTGGTTGAGCCACTATCATGGCTTTAATTATAGCTATACTTCTCCTAAATCTACATTTCTGACTAAATGTACTTATTCAAGTTCCAGATCCATTATTTCCAACTAGATATCTCAGATCTCCACATGGATATGTGGCAAACACATCAAGTATTCACATGTTCAAACATTAACAGGAACTCATTACCCTCATCACCAATCAGCGATCACTCCTTCAATATCCTCTTTGGTTGACTGTGTTATTAATCACCTGACCACTGACAGTACAAATCTTGGAATTGTCCTCAGTTCTATTCAGGCTCTTAATCTTTGGAGATTAATTATATATATATATCTTTATATTTAAAACTGGTGTCTTATAAATGGCACAGAGTTTCTTTTTTAACCACTTTGACAATCTTTGCCTTTTTTTTGGGCTAGCACATAATGGATACTCAAATATCCATTTATATTTATAAACGACCATTGGTATTTATAAATGACCATTTATATTTAGTGTAGTTACTGATAATGGTTAGTTTAAATACTCCATCTATTTGTTTCATCGTCTTCTTTGTTCCCTTCAGATTCACCGAAGTAGAGAATTAAATGATGAAATTTTAATTTATAGTGTAGCCAAATGCAAAGCATTATTATTAAATAGTATTTTTTCTAATTATCAATATTTTAAGAATATATTTTCAAGTAACCTTTAAGTAACATGGAGGTAACAGATAAAAGTTTTAAGACATGCTCCTTCTCAAGAAGAAACTAATTTGAAAGTGATGAATGAAACAAATCTGAACAAACCAAACTATCCATTTCTCTAGTTCAGCTAAAAATTTTCTCAAAGATATCAGTGTTTAGTAATGCAGAGTACAGCTACTAAAAAGAAAAAAAAAAAAAACCCTGCATTTTCATTAACAGCAAAAGAGTTTTATCAAATAAGAATTAAATTTTGATAGTGTTTCTGACTATGATTTTAAATGGTTTACTTTACATAAAGTCTGACTTCTGTAGCATACTTATTTTAGGCTCATTTGGTGGCAGAAATTCTTTGACAAAAATTTTTGCTAGATTCATCTCCAGAAGGTATACTACTTTGATGGAGTACCTGAAAAAGCCCTCTCTATATTAGAAAGGAAGACAGCAGAATCCCAACTCTCTCCTTCAGATAGTATAAATCTTAGATAAGAATTTTACTGCATCTGACCAACAATTGTTTTTAAATTTACAAGTATAGTAAATATAAAATGACTTTGTTTTAAAACATCTTATTATTAAAACATCCTAAAATTCCCATTTTCTAATTAACCGAAGTATACTTTTATAAACAGAAAAGCACAGATGCATTTTTTTTCCCAAATTTAAAATCTGAAAGATAATCTATTCCTAAAAGATTCCTTTTCAGATATGTCATAACGGAGGGTACTGAGACTTTACTAGTTTATATACATATGTTTGTGCCAGGAATCGGCTTATTTATTTTTCATATTGTTTAAAATAGTTGGTGGCTAAAATACAAAATACAAAAAATACAGGGAAATACAAACCAAAACCTCAATGAGATACCACCTCACACCAGTCAGAATGGCTAAAATTAATAAAACAGGAAATGACACATGTTGGCGAGGATGTGGAGAAAGGGGAACCCTCCCACACTGTTGGTGAGAATGCAAGCTGGTGCAGCCACTCTGGAAAACAGCATGGAGATTCCTCAAAAAGTTGAAAATAGAGCTACGACCCAATTGCTATGACCCAGCAATTGCACTAGTGGGTATTTACCCCCAAAATACAAAGGTAGTGATCCAAAGGGACACATGCACCCCAATTTTATAGTAGCAATGTCCACAACAGCCAAACTATGGATAGAGCCCAGATATCCATCGACAGACAAATGGATAAAGAAGATGTGGTGCATATATATGCAATGTAATATCACGCGGTCATCAAAAAATGAAATCTTGCCATTTGCAATGATGTGGCTAGCACTAGAGGGTATTACACAAAGCAAAATAAGTCATTCAAAGAAAGACAAATATCATATTATCTCAATGATAAGAGGAATTTGAGAAACAAGACAGGATTATAGGGGAAGGGAGCGAAAAATGAAACAAGACAAAACCAGAGAGGGAGACAAACCATAAGAGACTCTTAATCTCAGGAAACAAACTAAGGGTTGCTGGAGGGGAGGGGGGTAGGAGGATGGGGTGGCTGGGTGATAGACACTGGGGAGGGTATGTGGTACAGGGAGTACTGTGAGTTGTGTAAGACTGATGATTCACAGACCTGTACTCCTAAAACAAATAATACATTAAATGTTAAAAAAAAAATAATGATATGAGAGGAAATATAAGAATTTTACTACAATATATTTTCTGCCTCTACTCTTGTCATTTAGCCAGTATACAAACTTTATTTGTATAGGACAAAATAATAAATATAGGACAAAAAAATAAGGACAAAAAAATAAATAAATAAAAAGAAGAAAATGTTTTTATCTAATAGAAAATGTTTTTATCTAATAGGACATAAGAAAAAGCAGTGTTCCCTTCTAAACCTTAAAGATTCTATTCTCTGATTTCAGCTATGTAAGTATAATAGCAAAGACTTAAATTAAACCTCAATCTTGGGGTGCGTGCCTAGCTCAGTTGGTGGATCATGTGACTCTTAATCTCAGGGTTGTGAGTTTGAGCTCCATCTTGGGTATAGAGATTACTTAAAAATGAAATCTTAAAACAAAAACAAAAACAGAACCCAAGTGTTCATTGATGGAATGGATGAAGGAAATGCGCTGGATAGACCATAAGGGCATAATGCTGAGTGAAGTAAATCAAACAGAGAAAAACAAATAAGTATGACTTCATTTATATGTGGAATTAAAAAAAAAATCCCAGATACTGACCTCATAGACACAGAGAACAAAGATGAATCCCAGAGGGGTGGAGAGCTGGGCCAAATGGATACAGGGGTCAAAAGTTAGGAAATTCCAGTTATAAAATAAATAAGTCATGGGGAGGTGGTAATGTGCAGCATGGTGACTACAGCTATATTGTATATTGTATATCTGAAAGTTGCTAAGATAGTAAATCTTAAAAGTTCTCATCACAAGAAAAGTTTTGTAATTATGTTTGGTGATGAATGTTAAATATACTTCTTGTGGTGGTTATTTCACAATATATACAATACTGAATCATTATATTGTACACCTAAAACTAATATAATGTTATATGTCAATTATATATCAATAGAACCTTCTGCACAGCGAAGGAAAAATCAACGAAACTAAGGCAACCTAGAGAATGGGAGAAGATACTTGCAAATGACATATCTGATAAAGTGTTAGTATCCAAAATCTATGAAGAACTTCTAAAACTCAACATGTAGCAAATGAATAATCCAATTTAAAAATGAGCAGAAGACATGAATAGTCATTTTTCCAAGGAAGTCATACAGATAGCTAACAGGCACATAAGAAAGATGCTCAACATCACTCATCATCAGGGAAATGCAAATCAAAACTGTGCTGAGAGATCACCACACACCTATCAGAATGGCTAGAATCAACAATACAAGAAACAGCCGGGGTTGGTGAAGATGTGGAGAAAGTGGAACCTTCCTGCCTGCACTGTGTGGCAGGAATGCAAACTGGTGCAGTCATTCTGGAAAACAGCATGGAGGTTCTTCAGAAAGTTAAAAATAGAACTATCCTATTCAGCAATAGTATTAGTAGGTATTTACCCAAAGGACACAAAAATGCTGGTTTAAAAGGGCACGTGCACCCTGATGTGCATAGCAGCATTATCTATAATAGCTAAATTATGGAAAAGGGCCAAGTGTCCATCAACTGATGACTGGGTAAAGAAGAGGCGCTATATAAATACAATATAAGATTATTCAGTCATTAAAAAAGAATGAAATCTTCCATTTGCAATAACATGGATGGAGCTAGAGAGTATTATACCAAGTAAAATAAGTTAAGAAAGACAAATACTATATGATTTCACTCGTGTGGAATTTAAGAAACAACACAAACGAGCAAAGGGGAAAAAAGAGAGATACAAACCAAGAAACAAGACTCTTAACTAGAGAGAACAAACTTATGGTTACCAGAGGGGAGGTAGGTGGGGAAAAGAGTTAAATAGGTGATGAGGATTAAGTAGTATACCTGTGATAAGCACTGAGTAATGTATGGAAGTGTTGAATCACTATATGGTACACCTAAAACTAATATTACACTATATGTTAACTAACTGGAATTTAAATAAAACTTTAATATATATACATTTTTTTAAAAACACTAGAAAATGACAGCTGATTTATTATAGCAGTAGAATTCTGTTACCTTTACTCTTTCTACTTTTTCTCTATTACTCTTTAAGAATCTTAATAATATCTCTCCTACAGGGGCGCCTGGGTGCCTCAGTCATTAAGCGTCTGCCTTCGGCTCAGGTCAGGATCCCAGGGTCCTGATATTGAGCCCTGAATCAGGCTCCCTGACCAGTGGAAAGTCTGCTTCTCTCTCTCCCACTCACCCTGCTTGTGTTCCCTTTCTCGCTGTGTCTTGTATCAAATAAATAAATAAAATCTTTTTTAAAAATCTCTCCCACATTATAAATAATAAATTTATTCTTGGGAAAAATTATTGAAAAACCAACCTCATGGAATGAAGTCATATGTACCTAGAAATTGGTCAAATTATGTCACAGAAAAGTGAAGTCACAGTTCCAAAAATGAGCAGGGCTAAGTAACAGTTGTGTCAGAACATAAGAGTAAGGAAAGAGTTGGTTCCTTGAAGGACTGACACAAAATTTAAAGGTGGATCCCAAATAGGATACCCTGTTATGATGGAGAAAAGACAACTGTGATATATAAGTACTTTTAATCCCAAATGCTCATTCAGGCATAAGTAAGGCAGATAATTAACAGGAGTCTAGGAAGTCAAGTGGTAATAGTCTGTCAGATGTCACTGCAATGAGGGAAACTGGACCCTGTTACCTCTGAGGTAACAGGGTGCTGGCCAAAGCAACAAAGAGCAGAAGATTAACCTGATAACTGCACAGGGAGGCAGAAGTCAGGGTAGGATCTGACTTGAAATGAAATTATTGCCCTGGGGCTCCTTTTAATGAAAGACAGGTACTCTCCTAGAAGTACTTAGTTTCAAGAATGCTGTCAAGTAGCCAAAACCAAACCAAACCAAGTTTATAAGTTGTCACGCAAAACAAAAATCAGAAGTAGGGACGCCTGGGTGGCTCAGTTGGTTAAGCAGCTGCCTTTGGCTCAGGTCATGATCCCAGCGTCCTGGGATCGAGTCCCACATCGGGCTCCTTGCTCCGCAGGGAGCCTGCTTCTCCCTCTGACTCTGCCTTCCACTCTGTCTGCATGTGGTCGCTCTCGCTCACTCTCTCTCTGACAAATAAATAAATAAAATCTTTAAAAAAAAAAAAATCAGAAGTAAACATGTAGAATTTTATCAAATTGAAATGCTGTTTGGAAGTTTCCAATTGCCATGAAAATTTTGTACAAGAACCTGGTGAGTGGAGTTAAGGAAGATGAGGCTGGAAATAGAAATTGGGAAGGGTGTTTTTAAAGACTGTTTATCAGTTAAATGTTAGTCCCTAAGACATCCACATGATTCATTCCTTCATTTCTGTTCAAATGTCCCCTTATCAGCAAGTCCTTCCTAAAACACTTTCCTTTTCCTCCTAAGTGTATTTTTTGTCAGAGATCTTACCACCATATGACCAATTACATAATTACTTATTGATTGCATGTCTCCAAATAAAATATAAGCTCAGGAATTTTTTTTACCCTGCTATATTCCCTATATTCTGAGCAACTGGAAGAGTCCCTGGCATACAGTTCACAGGCAGTAAATACTTGCTATTGAATAAACAAATACATATCAGTAGATCCAAGATTAAAGATAACATAAGAAGGAAAAAAAATTTAAATGTGCCTATCCTATTTCCCTATCTATATAACCAGGACAACAATCCTGCAACTGTTCTTTGGTCAGGCTGAAGCAGTCCCTGTTAACTAAAAACAACAACAAAAAGCTGGGCTTTAAAAGGGGCCCTTTTGTAGGGTCAGTCCTTCCGGTCTTTTGTTTCTAACCTTTCTGAGGCAGCACTGGTGACATCTGGTATTGATAGGAAACCCTCAAGTTTTCCAAGAATGTGAAATCAGTTGATTAAAATAATCACAACAGCAAACCAAAAAATTTCGGTCTGGGAATGAATTACTGTAGTTTAGAATCTTACTGATTAATTCTTCCATATACCTGAGTATCAGTATCTGTTAAAAGAGCCTGTCTCTTTGAATTCTAGTTAAGAGCAAAACATCTGCATAAATACGTTTCTGCTGTTAAGTGTATTTGCAATAGCGTTCATAGAACTAGATCTTTTTTGTTTTTTAAAGATTTTATTTATTTATTCATGAGAAACAGAGAGCAGAGGCAGAGGGAGAAGAAGGTTCCCCACTAAGCAGCCAAATGTGGAAATCGATCCCAGGATCCTGGGATCATGACCAGAGCTGAAGGCAGACATTTAACCGACTGAGCCATCCAGGCACCCCACAGAACTAGATCTTAAACATCTGTCATTGTAAGGAAGAAAAAGAAAAAAAGAGGATTCTAAATTATGTATACTCATTTTTATTTTGAAGGCCAAAACTTAAAAAAAGTAAAAATATTAATTTCGATATCAAAAACAGCAAATCACATTTAAGTTAAAAGAAAAAAATAGGGGCACCCGGGTGGCTCAGTGGGTTAAAGCCTCTGCCTTCGGCTCAGGTCATGATCCCAGGGTACTGGGATCAAGCCCTGAGTAGGGCTCTCTCCTCAGCAGGGAACCTGCTTCCTCCTCTCTCTGCCTACTTGTGATCTCTGTCAAATCAATCAATCAATCTTCAAAAAAAGAAAAAAATAGTCACGTTCAGATCCTTTTCCCATTTTTTGGAATGAATTGTTAATTTTCATTTGCTTTTTTTTTTTTTTAATTAAGTAAACTCTATGCCCAACTCATGACCCCAAGAGTCACATGCTCTCCCAAATGACACAGGGTGCCCCTCACCTCATTAGTTTTATTCTTATATTAAGTACAGTATGATAAATTGACATTTTCTTCCTACTCTACGAATTCTAGCAACAAAACTAAATTATTTAGTCAAAGGTATCTTTTCCTTTAAAACTAAAGACTTCATATAATACTTAAAGATTTTACTACTTTATTGTTATTTTTAAGTACACTCAATTTTTTTTCCCAGAAGTCTATGGAGTCTTTTTTTTTTTTTTTTTTTTTAATGGAGTAATTTTTTTTACATTTAAATACTTGATTTGTTGGCATTTATTTTGGTATAAAAAATTAAAGTCCAGGGGCACCTGGGTAGCTCAGCTGGTTAAGCATCGGGCTCCAGTTCAGGTCATGATCTCAGGGTCCTGGGATAGAGTCTTGGGTCATCAAGCTCCCTGAGGAGTGGGGAGTCCACTTGTCCCACTCCCTCAGACTCTTCCCTCATTCCTGCTCTTTCTCTTTCAAATCAATAAGATCTTTTAAAAAAAAAAGTTAAAGTACACTTTTTAAAATGACTTTTCTGATGACCCATTAAGCATTTATTGAACTATCCATATTTTTCTCTACTGATTTGAAGTGTTATTATATTTCCCCAGGTTTATAGTCTATTTCTGGGCTCACAATCACTCAGAACTAAAGAACTGTAAATTAGGGATGCCTGGGTGGCTCAGTTGGTTAAGCAGCTGCCTTCGGCTCAGGTCATGATCCCAGCATGCTGGGATCGAGTCCCACATCAGGCTCCTTGCTCGGCGGGAGCCTGCTTCTCCCTCTGCCTCTGCCTGTCATTCTGTCTGCCTGTGCTCGCTCTCTCCCCCTCTCTCTCTCTGATAAATAAATAAAATCTTTAAAAAAAAAAAAAATAAAGAACTGTAAATTAAATGAGATATCACTTTTGACCCATTATTTTGGAAGGGTTTAAAAGGCTTATAATAATCTGGTTTAGAGGAGGGTGTGAGAAAATAGGTATTACTGATAGAAACATGAATGAGAAGGAAAGACAAAATTTTTGGAAGTAAAATCATGAGGTTATACTATATATGGATATTACACTACATGTACAGTATATTTGCCCACTTATATATAGTATATTTGTACACTATATGTATAATTACACTATATATATATATATATGGCATAGTGTATATATACATATATACCATTTTATTCAGGACATTCACTAAAAATCTTTGGGATTTTTAGTGAAATAGCATTAAACTTACAGATTTGTCCCAGTTAAAACTGTATGTCACATATTCAAAAATTTTTCTATGGCCTTCATTTAAGCTTTTGGTCTTTTGTTTTCATCTAGATCCTGTTTTTTGTTCTCTAAGTGGAATCTTTTTACCATTATATTTTCTAGTTGATTACTGCTGATGCAGGAATTGTCTTATTTAATGAGAATTAATCAAAAAGCTGGGGTGCCTGGGTGGCTCAGTGGGTTATGCGTCTGCCTCTGGCTCAGGTCATGATCCCAGGGTCCTGGGACCATGCCTGCTTCTCTCCCTGCCCCCTTAACTCATGTTCTCTCTGTTAAATAAATAAAATCTTTCAAAAAATTTTATATATATATACATATATATATATATGAAAACATTTTACTTGAATTTTCAAAAATATAGCATGTATATTCATTAAAAAATTCCCTTTATGTAGGCTCTTTTTTAAGTAGAGTTCCAGGTTGTTTTTCTCCTATGAACCACATCAACAATACGTGTCTATGATTTACACTGTATATAGAGTAAAAACATAAAGACTCTTGCAAAGCCATCTGAGGACTAGAGAATCAATCCTTCTAGTTCCTTATGGTATCCTCTAAGAACCTTTTACAGATATACACATCTAACTCAACAATGTATTTTCAGCAACTTGCCTTTGAGTCACCCCAAAGCACCAAACTGGGTTTCCCTAAAACATAATTTCATTATTGGGAACAAAAGAACTCAGGTGTATCAAAGCAGCTTTCTAGCCACAAGTATTTAGCTTTTTAGGAGTATCCTAAAAGAGTAATCCTTCCCTATCTTCACACTTTACTAAACGATAAAGTCAACAAATGCTTATTGAAATAAACTAGAGTACCTGGATTTCTAATAATAAACACTGCTGGAAAATGTTAAATTTACTATTTATAGGAAACCTTTCTTCTAATTATTTGAAGGAAAAAGAAATATTTCCTTTCGATCTATATAAAATTTGGTGCATACTTTCCCAATTCCAACCTTTTTAAAAAATTTTAGACCATAATCTTTTCCCAAAAAGTCTACATAGCTTACACATATAAAAATAAACTTCTTCTCTGCTTAAAATTCACCGAAACTATGAACCAAAGTTCTTATTTTGTGTCAGTAAGAAAATGTAAGGTTGGAATCCATCTGTTATATAGTAGGAAATCAGGAAATCAGGAAATACAGACATCAAGGAACGAGAATACTAGTTCCAACTCCCCGAAGATTCATTGAATTGCATTCTCTAACTTAACAACAAAGTACAAGGAACTGTGATGGGTACTTAACAGTGAGGACCTGGTTTTTAGTTCTGGCTTCATGATTCTCCATCATTTAATCACATGTAATTCTACACAAACCACAACTTCTCTGAATTTCACTTTCTTGGGAGACAGTATGTTCTTTGTACCATTCAAAATTAGTATGAAGATTAAATTAAAAATGTAAGGTCTGAAAAGGATTCTAAAGATCTAGTTCAATATTCTTCTTTTACAAATATGTAATAGAGAAGCTAAATGATTTTCTCAATGTCACATTAATTTTAATAGCACAGGTGGAATTAAGAATCTAGGTCCCTCAACACTTAGACTGGTTTTTTAACACTCTATCTTCTTGCTTCTAAAGTAGGTGAAAGACTTTTAAAAACCACAACCAACCTATAACCTTCCTCAACTAGATTCTATGACCAAATTAAGCCCTTATGCCCCCAAGCATTCTTTGGGTGTGATGAATTAACTTCACTTCTAGAAATTTAGAGTGGAACTAATTATGTAACATTCTTGAAAGAATTGAGAAAACTGTCACTCAAATCATTTTATGTGTTTTTGGTTGAAAAAGACAACATTACTATACTAACAGTACTGTACTAAGACATTATTACCAGGCATGGCTCTAGCCTTTAAGACTTTAAATTTGAAACTCTTATTCAACTGAAGGCTTGCCTTCTTGAGACATTACCTCCTCTGAAGGCCCTTTAATGGACTTGGTTGACTCTTATCTCCATTCTGAATAAACATCTATTGTTATACTCTGTACTGTGATTATTTCTTTTTTTTTTTAATCATAACTGAGTTGAAAGAATATGTCTTAAAAGGAAGACAGACTAAATACTATTGAAGAATAGAAAAAAAAATGATGAAACTGAGGTCTCCATAAAAAATCTGATAGGATTTTAAGAGGCAGAGATGAAGGAATGGGGAGCAGGTAGGGATAGGAAAAAAGGAAGAAGGGACAACTCAAAGTGTTGGCAGTGATAAATATTTACTAAAGTTTTAAGTTTTACACCACAATATCCTTGCTCCTCTTAATTTCCTTTATCTCTTTGTTTGAACTTGCTTCAAGCACCATTCCCATCTACTTTGACTTGGCTATAAATCATCACCCTTTAAATCTTTTTTCTCCTTCCACCCAACCCTACAAGCTGGTTCAACCCTCTCAACTTGGGTAGATGACTCATGTTCCAGTAAAGAGTAACAAAAAGTGCAAAATGTTTGCAATAATGAGGAAAGGTAAACCACTTTCAAATTATATCAACACACAGTAATACTAAATTTGTTTAATTAAAAGATCTTTTTCTATTAAATATATCTATTGACATAAATCACAAATGTTCATTTCTCAAATTGAAAGTTTTGTTTATGTTTGAACCTAAATAAAAAATTTATCCTAAAAAAATTATCCAAATAGGCTTCAGAAGAGTAAGAAAACATTTTTAATAAGTGTAAATTTGAGATGGAAGAGAACATTTAAGAGTCACATTCTCATCACAACAAATATTTGCTGCATTCAAAACAAAAAGTTTAGAGTATTATTCTTACATTTTAAATTTTCACTATTCCACACTTTATTTTGAACTTGAACAGCTTTCAGTTTAAATTTCACACACACTCCCATCCAATTGTTTTACAAATCTCATATTCTCAATGTTATTTTAGGTACAACTCTAATTATGGCCATCAAAACTTTTAATGAGAATTAGAGTTCTGATCAATTTTATAGTAAAAACATGGCATCTTATTTGTGTTTTGGAAAGAAAAATCTTTTACCTATTTATTTTTAAATATTTATTTATTTGAGAGAGAAAGAGAGAGAGATATAGGGGGAAGAGCAGAGGGAGAGAGAGAGAGAGAGAATCTTAAGCAGACTTCCCACAAGATCAGAGCCTGAAGCAGAGCCTGATCTCAAGACACTGAGATCATGACCTGAGCTGAAATCAAAAGTCAGATGCTTAACTGACTGAGGCACCCAGGAGCTCCAGAAAAATCTTTTAAAGAAGAATGCCATAGAAATATAAAGTAAAGCCTTTTTTTCAATGTGAAATCTTTACAGTATTACAAAATGTTAACAAAATACCCTTTATGAGACTCTTGGCTGAAACAAAGAATATTTTTTGTACATATTTCTTGTACAAACTGTTTTCAAAATTAGAAATCTTTAAGCATAAAAAAATGAAAGAGACTCCTTGATTTGTTATATCTGAGAGTAAAAAAAAAAAAAAAAAAAAATCTAGCAGCTTAAGCATTCGAACTATTAAAAAAACCAGAATCAGATACAGAAGCAGGAAGGGACCTCTTAACAGTCCAACCCCCTCAGTTCACAGCCAAGGAGCCAGAATCACAGGAAGGTCAAATGGTTGCATAACAAGCTTCTCAGATTCTTTGCCTGTGCTCTTTACACAACACTTTGCTACTTCCCTATTAAAATGAAAAAATTACAGATTTACATTTTATTGCCTACATACACAATGCTGTACTTCATTCATAAAGAACCTGCACTAGGCAAAGTCTTTTTCCTTCTTGTCTATCTACAAAGAAAAGCTTCCAAAATATTTCAGAGATTTCCAGGTATTTCAGAGAAGCAGACTTCAGGACTTGCTAACCCTTCAATTCTTTAGATCCATGGTCTCTTACCTCTTTTTAGTCACAGAATCTCATCAAAGCAGAATGAATAAACATTTTATAAATGTCAAGGTCTTTAGGTGGAGATCCCTTGCACTAGACTATTAAACTTTCCTCGGCATTAAACCAAAATCACCACATATATATGGACTATATTAATCTACCAACATGTTTCTCAGAACCATAATCTGACACTGAGTACTCTTCTTATATTGGGGGCCAATGAGAAATGTATGTTCTGCCACTAGGAAACAACCTCCTATAGTCATTTAATGGTTCACATGTAAAGACTCACAATGTAGTTCTGAGATAAAACAAACCAAAGTTTCTCCCTCGACACTGCGTAATGTTTTCTTTCATTAAATGAAGGCAATGTAATCCACCAAGTTTTCCTTTTCTGCCTTGCTTCAAATGCAGTAGCTTCCCGTAGGCTAGATTTTTCTAACATCATTATTTCACATCTTGGCCCCCTTCCCACCCATCTCGCTCCCTGCATAACACTTGGCTTTTATTCTTTTACTAATGTGTTATGAATTTGTGTTTTAAGATTTTTTTGCCTTTTGCAAACATTTATTGTGTTCAAAATGAATACTTTTTAGAATGAAAATGACTAATACATAGAAAAATTTCTCACATTTAAATTTTTTAACTGTTCTATATTTTCTTTTTAAACTTTTAAAGTTTAGGTATCATTTACATGTAATAAAACACTAAGGTAATTGTTTATTAGTTCCATCAGTTGTGACAATTTTAAAATTATCATCTGCTTTATATGCTTTTTGGAAGCAAGAAGGGTATAAATGAATAAATAGTTGATTCATTCATGAGTTGATCAGTGACAGGCTACCAGGGGGAAAATGGACAAGGGTGAGACAGGGAATAAGAAGACAAGATAAGGCATTATAACAACCATAGAGATAAGAGTGACAGGGTTAGCCCAGAAAGGTGGCAGTGAGAATAAAAATAGGGCAAGATAAAAATGATACTGCTATCAAGGTTAGAAAATAACCACTATGAAAATGAAAAGACAGTAAGAGTGGCTGAGGAGCCTCTCTACACATTATTTGTTTATAGTGGGTATCCATTAAAGATTTATTTATTCATCCAACAAACTATTATAAGCCTATTTTGAATCAGGCATAAAAAAGTCAGATTCTTGCCTCCTCAGTTTCATAGCTGTAGCAGAAATTCTGTCAAGAACTCACAAGTTGTCCAATCTTTTAACTTCTAATACTTAACTACAAGAATACTCTCTCTCAACATGATAAAAAAGGAGTTCCACAACTAAATGTTTTATACTATCATTGGTAGTGAATAAAACATCCACTTTAGAGGCTAGCTGGCTATTTACTTGGCTTCTTTTTTTTTTTTTAATAGTGGGTTTTTTTTCTTAGATTTTATTTATTTATTTGACAGAAATCACAAGTAGGCAGAGAGGCAGGCAGAAAAAGAGGGAGAGAAAGAGAGAGAGGGAGAGAGGGAGAGAGAGGAGAGGGAAGCAGGCTCCCCGCTGAGCAGAGAGCCCGATGCGGGGCTCGATCCCAGGACCCTGAGATCATGACCTGAGCCGAAGGCAGAGGCTCTAACCCACTTGAGCCACCCAGGCACCCCTTAACCTGGCTTCTTGATGATAAAATTAAAATTTGAAAAGTGAAGACTCACATAGTGAGAATAACTAAATTTCAACTCAGTGGCATATGTTTTTTCAGCCTCTCTTAAGTTCCACTCAAGAATTAAGTTGATTCACAGGGGCACCTGGGTAGCTCAGTGGGTTAGACCTCTGCCTTCGGCTCGGGTCATGATCTCAGGGTCCTGGGATCGAGTCCTGCATCTGGCTCTTTGCTCAGCGGGGAGCCTGCTTCCTCCTCTCTCTCTCTCTCTCTGCCTGCTTCTATGCCTACTTGTGATCTTTCTCTGTCAAATAAATAAATAAAATCTAAAAAAAAAAAAAAAAAGAATTAAGTTGATTCACAGACTTACCTTTCAGAAGTGTACAAATCTCATATTAAAATAACAGTTTGGTCTAAGGCTATCAAATACGAAGCACCTATTAAGTATACTCCATTCCCTCTATTTATTTAACTCACTTTATAAGCAGTTACTATGTATTTTTCAAATCTTAATCTAAGGAATTTTCAAGGTATCTAATTTCACTTTGGTTCCTTAATTAGAAGTCAAATGAAATATCTTGAAAAATCCAGCATTTAATAATCTTCCCTGAAGCAGATGGCTGCTCTGTTACTGTTCTTTTCCTTAAGAGAAACAGTGTTCAAAAGTAAAGTTTATGATCGTGATTCATTCATCAGCAAACATATGAGTACCACTAAGGGTCAAACACTGTATAAGAATTAGAAATACAAACATATACTAATATACTGATAATAACAAAAAGCTTAATTCAACAAATAGTGTTCTAAAAGCAGCAATAATTCAAACATGAAAAACCAGAAATGAATATCTAGTCCAGTGAATAACAACATCAATATATAGAAGAATATTCCAATGTAGAATTAATACATTTTAATTCTTTGTTTGAGACAATGCCATAGTCAAAATGAAAGCAGAAGTAAACAAGGTCAGGGCACATGACTACTTATTATTTAATGATGACCCAAAACCTTATCAATTTAATAGATTACTAAGAAACTATAATAGAAATTTCTTCTCAGTAAGAATACAAGCTTATTAACTACTTCTTATTTCATTATTATTCACCTGCCTTCTAATATGAACACTACCGCTTTTGCACACCAGTGCAATACACAAAGAATTCAGCCCTTAACGTTTAAGTTTATTGGTTATAAATAATACTCATTTTTTGGTGTCACTTGACTATAAATTTCCCAGTCAAAACAATAAAAAAGAACACAGTATAATTCAGGCAGGATTCATCAACAAACAACAGAAGTTGCTGAACTTAGTTTTATAATTAAAAAGGTATAAAATCAGCATAAACCATATCACTGCAACATATTACTTTTAAATTAGGTAATTTAGGAAGAAAAAACAAATCACTCTTCAATTCCCTAAATCTTCCTAACAGATACTTCAAAAGACAGAGTTTTGGCCCAAACTGAATGAAACTAGAGAATAGCAACAGTGAACAGTAATTGGATCTATCCTTTTCTGAAAAATGGTAGTTTAGAGCAAGAAAAACATGTATGTGTCCAGAAGTTGTGGTATCTTCAGTCCTCGAGGAAATAACATCCATATTCAATTACCTCCATCCTGAACATACTTTATTCTTCCAAGTTCTTTGGACTTTAAAAAAATGAGTATCCCTTAGATATAAATATATTCAGAAACAACTCATAGGAGCTTTTAAATGAAGACAAAATCTGAGCCATACACAGTTAATGTCACATTAACAGGGTAAAAGACAGGCGGTAATGAAAATAAAATAATGATCCTAAAATTTAGCCAAGTAGTATAACTTTTATTCTCCAAAACTTATTTCAATCGATTTAGGGAAAAAAATAGTTTGTTTAAAAAGATGCAATTTAGTTCTGTGCGTAAGTAAGATAAATACTACGCCAAACAAAAGAAATGAACATTCTTGAATTTATTCTTTTTTTTTTTTTAAAGATTTTATTTATTTATTTGACAGACAGAGATCACAAGTACGCAGAGAGGCAGGCAGAGTCCTGAATTTATTCTTTGGTGAAAGTGAGTTATTTAAAAGTCAAATGTGCTCTAAAATATTAACTCAATTTTCAAGGAAAGAGGAAAGAATGTTAGAAAACTGCTTATCAAAAACAGAAGAGATGCAGGATTGGAGCCATTCACAATTATACCAATTAATTCTTGAGGAGCAATTATGGCAAACAGAAGCCAGAAGCAAAATCACCACCAGTCAGTCAAATATCTTTTACGCCTAAAGATTAAATTTCTCTTTTTCATAAGTCATTAAACAGTTTTTTTTCAATGCTATATTAAGATGTCACAATTTAAATTTATAAACACTATACACATTTTATTTCTTTTAAAAAAGAAATTTAAAAAGTCATATTCCAAACACAAAAGCAATCAAATAAGAGAAAATAGGCTTAATACTGATTTCTTATTCCCAAATAGAAAGAAGTAAAAGGAAAAAAGGTGGCCAAAATCCCAGAAGCAATTCTGCATAAAAAGAGTTAAAGGGCAGAGGCTTAAGCTCCAGAGCCAGTGACCATTTGCAAGCCTCCTAGGTATACTCCCAGAAGACACATTATCAGATTAAAGGCACAGTAAACAAACGGGGCTGAAACCTTTCTTTGTCCAAGCCCAGCCTCTTCTTCCTGTGATGTCATACTACAAATCTAGCAAGCCTTTCTTTTCCACTTCAGAGAAAGCCCATCTCACAATACATCTGGCAACGGAGGAAAAGGCTTCAATTCAGCAAGAGCTAACACGCTTAGGAATTTATTTCGGAAACTTTTAAAGACTCTTCTGCTTACCAGCATCTGGAATCCACTGCAGAAATACTAACAAGGAAACCTTCATGTAAAAGGAGCAAGAAGTGAGACCAAACTGGCAATGTTTAAATCTCTGAAACTCTGCACTGAAAGCAAAAAAAGACTGCTACCTTCATCTTAAATATTCTGGAGTGTAAAGAAACTTTAATTTTGGGAATATTCATCTTGACTACTGAAATACAAGTTTACCAGATGAGTAGATTTATTCCCATCTCAGAACACAGCTTTTCTTTAAATTCATAATCAACAGGTTGGCTTCACTGACTACATTTTTCTCAAAAGTTGTTCGTCGGTTACCTAAACCCTGGATTCATGGATTTTCTGGATTAGAAAATGAGAATATCTTCCTGTTGAAGAACCAAGTGGAAACTTTACAGCAAGGAATTTCATGTTTCTTACTGAGATTTCAAAGAAAAAGGAAATATTTATAAAACCATCTAAAGATACAAAGAATTTGCACATACTTTGGAGGTTATAAAGTGATCACAATCTGAATACCAAAGAAGACTGTAGCTGACCAAAGGACTTCAATTCTGTAAATTGGACGTGCCTTTATAATGGTAAGCAATAACAGCTCCAATTGCTCCTATGATGACTCCTTTAAGTACACTTTGTATGGGTGCATGTTTAGCATGGTGTTCGTGCTTGGGTTAATATCCAACTGTGTTGCCATATACATTTTCATCTGCACCCTCAAAGTACGAAACGAAACCACAACATACATGATTAACTTGGCAATGTCAGATTTGCTTTTCGTTTTTACTTTACCCTTTAGAATTTTTTACTTTGCAACACAGAACTGGCCATTTGGAGATGTACTTTGTAAAATTTCAGTGATGCTGTTTTATACCAACATGTATGGAAGCATTCTGTTCTTAACCTGTATTAGTGTGGATCGGTTTCTGGCAATTGTCCACCCATTTAAGTCAAAGACTTTAAGAACCAAACGAAATGCAAAACTCGTGTGCATTGCTGTATGGCTAACTGTGATAGGAGGAAGTGCACCAGCAGTTTTTTTTCCATCCACCCACTCTCATTTTTGCTTTGAAAAATTTCCAGAAGCCACATGGAAAACGTATCTCTCAAGGATTGTAATTTTCATTGAAATAGTTGGATTTTTTATTCCTCTAATTTTAAATGTAACTTGTTCTAGTGTGGTACTTAGAACTTTAAATAAACCTGTTACATTAAGTAGAAGCAAAATAAACAAAACTAAAGTTTTAAGAATGATTTTTGTACATTTGGTCATATTCTGCTTCTGTTTTGTGCCTTACAATATCAACCTTATTTTATATTCTCTTATGAGAACACAAACATTTGTAAATTGCTCAGCGGTGGCAGCAGTGAGGACCATGTACCCAATCACTCTCTGCATTGCTGTTTCAAACTGTTGCTTTGACCCTATAGTTTATTACTTCACGTCGGAAACGATTCAGAATTCAATAAAAATGAAAAACTGGTCTGCTAGGAGAAGTGACTTGAGATTCTCTGAGGTTCACAACACAGAGAACTTTATTCAACATAACCTACAGACCTTAAAAAGTAAGATATTTGACAGTGAATCTACAATATAAACTGCCAGAAATGAAATCACTGGGACTACACTGAGAATCTCTAAGTTCCTTCAACTGTGAGAAGTGTTTTCTTGGACAACTATTTCTCCACCTCTGAAAGAAAATAAACACGTGGACATTTTAAAGTTATTAGTATAAAAATTGTATTCAAAGTGTTAAGCATTAAAATGTATTCTATTCTTGTATACATACCATTTTATTTTTCTGAGCCATTTTGACCTGTACCTTCCTCTTCATTAAAAAAAAATCCCTAAAAGGCTTGTTCAAAGTCTAAAAGTGACTCTGACTTAAATCATGTGATGACCATGTGTACTGTTTAATTTCTTAGCAATTTTAAATGATTTATCACAAAATAAATGTTTTGTGTACTTAATATTTTTATTCAACATATATCTAATTTCTATGTCAATCTGAATTGAAACTACTAATCATGTTTTTTGAACTATAACATAAATGAGAAAGGAGAATAATTTGAAATAATCAGTGGTTTTGGAGGATCTTTTGAAAAAGACAGCTTAAAATCTCTTTTCTAGAATAACAACACGCAAATAGTGGGGATCTCAAGCAGTTACAGATAATATTCAGGCTTTTGTCTTTGTAGACAATTCATAAGAACCATGTGCTACCTAACCATGTAGTATGTAGGCTTTAAAATTATTATTTTGATCTATTTTCTAGATATAACAGCACTCAATCCCAAAATAATATATGCCACCAAAATTGAGAGGGAAGAAGCTAACAAAATGCTGTTTTGCTAGGTACATTTAAAAAAAATACTACTTGGAGGTACATTTTAAAGGTATATTTTGTATATAAGTAACCTGTATATGCACCTTAAGTCAGAAATACCACAGAGAGTAAGATAGTGAAATACAAGACTTGGTGCTTAGAAAGTGATCAATGAATATTACACTTCCCTTCTCTCTTTTTTTTTTAATTTATTTTTATTTTTTTGTTAATTTTAAACATTTTTATTGACATATAATGTATTATTTGCCCCAGGGGTACAGGTCTGTGAATCGCCAGGTTTACACACACCCTTTTCTCTTTTTACCATTTATAGTCAAATATTGAACAGCTGAAAATATTTCCACTTAGGCAAAATGTTAATGTATAACAAAATAATTTATAAAGTAAAAACAGTTCCTTATGTAAAAAGCAGCAAAACTACAGGGCCAAATAATTCAGTACAACTACATTTTCATTTTCTTAAACACAGAAAAGGTATTGATTTGAGCTATAATTTAGTAGATATTAAGTACCAACTACACTAAAACTTTTTCATTTTCTAACATGTATTTTCTTCCAAATTTAAGCAGTTCTCCAAAGTTAACTAAAAAAGAATGCTTTTTATTTGAGAAAAATGACATAAATAAATTCAGCATTCAATGTATTTTGATTTTTACATCTAATCTTTCAAGTCTTGAACACAACTTTTTTTTTTAAGTAAATTTTTAAAAGTAATATAAGTTTATTAAGTGAAGATACAGAAGAAGCTCTCAAGAGTGAGAGGGGTCCCAACAGGGTTGCCATGGGCAATTACTCTTAATTTAAACTTGATTTTTGCTGTTCTCTAGGTTTGGGCTACAATGATTTCAGACAAATCATAGTCATTTGTTAGATCAGTAATCCATTTTCAATAAAATAATGGGGGAGGGGGAATTTTATTTAAGTAGTCATGGTCTCCTTTAGATAAAACCAAAAGCAAAATAAATCCTTAATGTCTTCAATTGGCCCTATAGTATACCTTTATTTGATATCCCTCTTTAGAAAACAAATAAACCTAGCACTTTCAAAAAGTAACAACTTAATGATGTAGAAAAAAGGGGCTGAGAATTTGTAACAGAGATTTCTCTCAGTTTCCCTGGCTTAAAGATCTGTGAGCAAGATCTCAAAGTATGGCTATTACTTTAAAGTACAAGCAAAACAGTTATTAGATATTTGTTGTTACTATGATTACCGGAGACATTTTTGTTGCCCTCTTGTCAACAGAAAGATGAATCAAAAGTTTTGTAAGATTTTTCACAAAGTAATAGCTAACAAATTACAAATACTAGTATTCTCTTGAACTTTAAAATCCTGGGTAAAGCTTAACTACACGGACAGTGTAGTTAAGTAGTTGAGTGTACTAAAGTTATTTTCCTTTGTTAGCATTGCACGTTATGGTAAATTACATACTCAGAATTTTCTCTGTCTTCTTTTCCCAGAAAACCTCTTGAGAATACTTGAGAATTTTACTCCTTTTACTTAAAAGTGATAGTACAAAGTCATCCCTCTCAAAAAACTATGCCCACTGTTTTTAACATGTTTATAAAAGATTTAACTGATCTTCTGTTCCACTTTAAAGCCCTTCAAAGGAACAAAAGATGAGAACATTTTTAAGGTATGGAAAATAGCTCTCTAGGATCCTAATGACTGGTTCTAAACTCAGAAATGACCTTTTCTGAGAAAATAAGAATTAAGTAACTATTTTATCAAAAGAATGTATGAAAATATATGTGCTATACATAATATATATACAAAAAAATTAAAGAAACTGGACACACTACTTCATCAAGGAGTTTTGACTATATTCTGCATTCAAAATACTGAAAGTAGATTTGAGGTATAAATTTATAGATGCTGGTATTTAAAGATTAGTCACTCACTTGAGGGATATAAACTATTATAATCTAAAACTTCATATCCCAACTGAGAAACATTTAATTTATGACTTGTATCTAAAGCAACTGTTTTTGGTTCTGTAATTTTGGACCCCTAATGAATGAACCTGATATGTAATCTATTATATATCTCAACATATTAATTTACTATTGCCTAGCAGAATCTTTACTACTTCCCAACACCCAAATTTTTTTAGTATTTACATGTCAATCCAGCCCAGATGCAAGTAAGGGAAGATAACCTGGTGCTCTTAGTTGTGAATAAATATATACAGAATTTTAAAAGTGCTTACTAATGGATGAATCTTAACATAATCCTAAAGTAAAATGTTTTTAAAAAGCTATTTTGGGCTGGGCTGGAAATCAGATTATCCATTTATAACATGATTTCCAAGAAATAAATTCTAAATTAAAAGGAACTAATGGGGATGCCTGGGTGGCTCAGTGGGTTAAGCCTCTGCCTTCAGCTCAGGTCATGATCTCAGGGTCCTGGGATCGAGTCCCTCATCCAGCTCTCTGCTCAGCAGGGAGCCTGCTTCCCCCACTCTCTCTCTCTGCCTGCTACTCTGTCTACTTGTGATCTTTGTCTGTCAAATAAATAAAATCTTTTAAAAAAATAAATAAATAAAAGGAACTAATGTACAAAGTTAAGGGCACAAAACATCTTTAAATAGACCAGACTATTTAATGGTCCACAATACTTAATTTTAACATTTTCCAGAAATCAACATACACCTTTCCTAAAATCACAAATTCTTAATTACCTATTTAGTCTTTCTTCAACCTTTTTACCTGATGTCTGCTACCCATTTTCTGAAAGTCAATTTTACAAAAATACAAAGAATTATCAATTAAACAGGGCAACTGATCAGGATAATAGAATAGTATGAAATGAACTCCAGGCCAACTTCTCTATCAGGTCTTCCCCCTTCCTCCTGCTCTCAAAAAAGATTTACTCCAGGGCACCTGGGTGGCTCAGTTGGTTGAGTGACTGCCTTCAGCTCAGGTCATGATCCCGGAGTCCTGGGATCAAGTCCCACATCAGGCTCCCAGCTCCATGGGGAGTCTGCTTCTCCCTCTGACCTCCCCTCCCTCTGACCTCCCCTCTCATGCTCTCTTACTCTGTTTCTCTCTCTCTCTCAAATAAATAAATAAAATCTTAAAAAAAAAAAAAATTTACTCCAGTAACTCCTTAAAAGGATATAAAATGATCTCTCATCACACTGTGATTCAAGTGCTAAAAACAGTGGCAAAAACAGAATCCAAGACATAAGACCTCAGAAGCAGAGATAATTCATGAACTTTATAACCACTCTTCAAACTCAAACCTTACTTTACTCATATAGCATCAACTCATCAACTAATTTTTAAAAATAATTAAAATTTAAGTAAAGAGTAAGAATGAGAAACAAGTATGTATTATATACTTAAAGTCAAATTATAGTTAAAAGCCATAGGATGCCTGGGTGGCTCAGTGGGTTAAAGCCTCTGCCTTTGGCCTGGGTCATGATCCCATGACCCCAGGATCCTGGACTGAGCCCCTCCTAGGGCTCTCTGCTCAGCAGGGAGCCTGCTTCCTCCTCTTTCTCTGCCTGCTTCTCTGACTACCTGAGATCTCTGTCAAATAAATAAATAAAATCTTAAGACAAAAAAAACCAAAAACCATAGGGTGTATGTGCTGAGTTCTATTAACCTTCGCATCAAAATGACTTCAGGTAAATTCACAATTTAAAACTAAAAGAGCCTACAGCTCATCTTAACTGAAGAATTAATGGGCTAAATAACTTGCATAAGGTCACATAACAAGTTAAGGTAGAGCCAGGAGAAGAATTTGGGGTTTTTTGTTTGTTTTTGACTCATCTGTTTCTTTAATGGTGTTCAGGGAAGCAGCACATGCAAAGACCCTTGGTATACTGAAAGAACTAAAACAAAGCTAAAGTAGCTGGAGATAGAGGGCTGAGACCTTACATGTACTTATAGGCCATAGTACAGCCATGTTAAGATCTGAGGAGATGTGGAAAGCCCTGAAGAATTTCCAGTTAGGAGAGACATGATAGATTTGCATTTCAAAAAGCTTCCTCTGATTACAGGGTAGAGATGCATTTGTCTTCAGCAAAACGAAAACTGTCACAATAAGAAAGATATATTTATTCAATTTTAACTAAAAGAGCTGTTCTAAACCTTTATTTTATATTCTTTCTCCCTTATAAAATGGCCTTTCTTTTTTGAAATGATGCTGATGAAAGATGGCAAGAATATTTTAATGTCATCACTTTATAAAATTAAATGAGCAACCCTTGTGAAGAAATTGGTACATTCATACACTGCTAATGAGAACAGAAAATGGTATGACCTTTATGGACAAGAATTTGGCAATATCACACACACACACACACGCACACACACATACACATTTACTCTTTAAGCCAGCACTCTCATTTCTAGGTGTGTACCCTGAAGACATAATTTCAATAATGTAAAAACACATGTACAAGGTGCAACACTATTTGAAACTGTAAATATTGGAAACTACCTAGAAGTCCAAGCTGAATAAACTGCAGCACATATACAATGCAGTACCATGAAGCTGTAATAAAGAATGAGAAAGAGCTCTATGAACTGGTATGCCGAGATTTCCAGGAAGTGGTAAGTGCAAAAAGTAGTGTAAGATACTTATGGTATGCTATCTTTGGTATAACAAAAGGCAAAATAAGACAGCATACATATATTTGCTTATTTTCATCAAAAGAAATATAAGAAAGATAAACCAAAAAGCAAGTAATAGGGGTGAGGAGCAGCATAGAAAGGACATGGAAGGTTATGACACTTACCTGAGTGTAAGATTCTGGGAAACATGTTAACGTTACACATCAGGAATCAGAAAACTCTTTTCTTCAAGGGTTGGATAGTGATTATCTTAGGCCTATGGGCTATAAGGTTCTGTTGCTATTTCTCAACTCTGCCTTACAGCATAAAAGCAACCACAGACAAAACATAACTGAATGAGTGTTGCTGTGTTCCAGTAAAACTACAGAATCAGGTGGTTGGCCTGGAAGATATATGTGCCACTTCTTGTTCCACATAGTCAAAAAACTAAAGCCAACAAGGATGGTAAAGAAAAAAACAAACCCAACCTAGAACTACATCCATAATTAGTACTTGGCACGTAATAGCTCTCAATCACCTGTTGAATGAATGAATCTTAAAATTCTATTAAAAGACCGACATGAGTTCTAGTGGATAGGCGGGGCGCCTTGATCTCAGGACACCAAGATCATGACCTGAGCTGAAATCAGAGTCAGATACTTAACCAACTGAGCCAGCCAAGTACCACCCTCCCCCCACCACCCTACTCCCTACCAGACCCCCCCTTTAAATAATCATTGTCACCACTGTTACCATGTTATATTGGGACTACTACAATTACAACCTCTGCCTGCTTCCTTTTTTTTTAAAGACTGTATTTATTTATTTGAGAGACAGTAAGAGAACACAGAGGCAGAGTGAGAGGGAGACTAAGAATCCCCACTGAGCAGAAAGCCCCACACAGGGGTTAACCCCAGGATCCTAAGGTTTGTAAGCCACACAGGCACCCCCTCAGTCTGCTTCTTGTTTTGTTCTCTTCAACCATCCAGGACAGGTCAACCAGATTTACCCATTAAATCACCACTTTAGGGTGCCTGGGTGGCTCAGTGGGTTAAGCCGCTGCCTTCGGCTCAGGTCATGATCTCAGGGTCCTGGGATCCAGTCCTGCATCGGGCTCTCTGCTCAGCAGGGAGCCTGCTTCCCTCTCTTTCTGCCTGCCTCTCTGTCTACTTGTGATCTCTCTCTCGGTCAAATAAATAAAATCTTTAAAAAAAAATCACCACTTTATACCAATCACTTAATGTTCAGTTTTATTTGGAGGGGTGGGTTGTTTGTTTTTTAGAGAGGGAAGGAGAGGTGGGGTGAGGGGCAAAGGGAGAGGGACAGATCAGTCTTCGTGCCCAGTGCAGAGCATGAAGTGGGGCTTGCTCTCACAAACCCTGAGATCATAACCAGAGCTAAAATCAAGATTTGGAGGCCCAAGGGGACTTAGCCACCCAGGCGCCCTGTCCAGTTTGAAAAGTTGTAAGATTCTCCATTGCTTGAAAGGGAAAGTCCTGTTTCAAAGTTTGGCATTCTCCAAAATACAACCCTGACCTCTCAATTTTTTGGTGTATCTTCTCTCTCCCAAATAAGATTCCTCCACTCCTGGATGGTCTACTACATGCCCTGTGTTCCTAACTGGAATTTTATTGACTCTAGACATTTAGGCACATGACACACTAACTGTCCCACTCCCTACCCTAATCAATAAAATTCACTGTGCCCCTCTTCTCTGATAAAATCCTTTTCATTCTCTAAGGGCCAGTTCAACTCCTAAACAAAATCTTCTTTGATAATGCTTATTGTCTGTATCATGTATTTGGTATTTTTTTTCTTCCACCTTTGTTACTTATCTTTTTATCTTCCTGACACCTCAAGCTCCTTGAGGAAAGGGATTACGTTCTGTGCTTCTTTGTATTCTTTATAGCATCTAACATAGGTTAGTTTCATTTATTATAGTGAGAGAGGGAGCATGGCAGGGGGGAGAGCCAAGGGAGAGCGACAGAAGGGGAATCCTTAAACAGACTCCCCACTAGGCACAGACCCCTCCCCACATGAGACTTATTCCCAGGACACTGTGATCATGACCTAAGACAAAATCAGAGCTGGCCACTTAACTGAGCCACCCAGGTGCCCCTGAAAGTTAATTTTTAATAACCAATATGTATTTACTTATTATAGTACCTACTCTGGATATTTGTCAGTGTAGTTCTAATAAATGTCCTATATTTATACACAAAATGTAAAGAAAATAAAGGCTGCCTCTTGTAATCATGTATGGTACACTTAATTCTTCAAAAGCCCAAGAAAGAGAATAGTTTTCTTTGTTAATACTACTCGATGACACAAGAATTCAACTCTTGCAGTTATCACCATAAATTTGATTTACCTTAAACGTTACTATTGAATCCCCACCTTTAGATGAGGTTACAGAGTTGTTAAAAGAAACCACTGTGTTATTTAAGACATTCTTTATGTAACTATGAATTTCTTTTCTGGAACAACTATTTTCTAGACCTGTTGTATCCTACAATTTTTCCCAGTTTTTTCTCTCTGCACTCCTGTTTAATTCTTAGATCTCATAATTTCTCCCTTCTTGGTTTTGTTTTTTACTTTGCTAAATCATATTCCCTAGTAATTTTATTTCAAAAAGGATAGTCAAGAGATAGACCTTCTGAGTCTTAGATGTCTGAGAATTGTTTCATTTTACCCTCCGGTTTGACATGTAGGTTAGACATAGAATTCTAGGTTATCAGATATCAGTACTCCTGCTAAAAACAGTGATGCTGATCTGGATCTTACTCCACTGTAAATAGCTTACTTTTTTCTTGCTGGAAGCTTTTATGATTTTCTCACTACATTTGGAATTCTAAATTTTTCATCAAGATGTATCCACATTCATTTATCCCACTTGGACCTATGAACACTTTCCACTGGACCTTCTGGTTTTGAAAATGTTTTGTTATTGTTTTTTAATCTGATCTTTCTTTTGGCGATGGATATTAACTGAGGTTATCCAAAAAATACCAAAGTTAGGGCAACATAACCTCACAGCACAGTAATTTGATGCATTTTCGTCTTAAGGAGAATTATCTTTCCTATATCATTTTTTCTTCAAATCTGTTACAGAAGTCTATAGATTTATCTAATTTACCTAACTTACCTAATTTATAGATTTACCTGCTTTTCTGCTCTGCTTCTCTTATAGACTCAGCAGAAAGCTGTAGGTACTGTGTGTGTGTGTGTGTGTGAATACACAAAAGTTGGGGTGGGGTCAGACATGTATTTGTATAGCTTGTACACTTCACAAAAGCACAGGGCTTCAGCATAAATTCTGCATACCAAATCAGGGGTACCTGTATCCAAAGGGGCATCTTTTTCTAATTCATTCATACCGAGGAATGTGCATTTTCCTGATTCTTATAGGCTGGCATGGACTGAGGTGGGGGACTGGTCCAAATGTTTCATGGACCAATGTTCTCAAAATATAGTGGCCAGAGCAGCAACATCAGCATTGCCTAGAAACATGTTGGAAATATAAATTCTTGGGCACTACTCAAAAAATTGGGGGTTGCACCTAGCAATCTGTGACCTGTGTTTTTAACAAGCCCTCCAGCTCATTTTGATGCATGCTCGTTTGAGAGCTACTGGCAGACAGCACTTTTTAAAAAAAATTCTCCTGATTGCTGCCTTACTCTCTATAACTGCTACTTTGAGCTTGGAGGCTAAGACTCCCACTTCCACCAGAGCCCTTTCCTGTGTGTATTCAAAGCTGTGGTTTTATCAACTTTGTTCAATCCTTCGTCATTTACTTTTTATCCTCAAACCTGAATCAACTGTTCACTTCACTCCATAGTTTTTCTACTTTATCATCTCAGTATTGCAGGATTTCACCCCCACATGTGCTTTTTATTTTTTCTTTCTGTAACTTTTGGAGGGGTTTGGGGGAAGGAAGCAGGTAAAGGTGTGTGGTCAGTTTGCTATTTCGAACCAGAAATATTCTCATTTTTAAAAGCAATTTCACACATGATGTGATAAGCACTGGGTGTTATGCACAACTGATGAATTGTTGAACACTACATCTGAAACTGATGATATATTATATGTTGACTAATTGAAATATAAATAAATAAATAAATAATAAAAGTGCACTATATAAATTAAACAAGAAAACATTATAGTACTTAAACCCTTTTACTCCTGCTGAAAAATAATATTCAAAGGGCTTTTTCATCAAAACAAAGCAAATCCATTAATTATGAACAACATAACTTTCAGTTTACTTTCTTGAAAAAATGCTAATATTTTAAACTATTTAACCAATTATTGTTAGATCACATTTTAATAGGTCAAAAAATTTATGAATCACTTTATTACAATTCTTTATTTTAAAATAAAGAACTTTCATTTCATTATATGAGTGTAAAATATTCATACTGGACTAAATTTAGGCTTTCCGGCACATTAAAACAGCACTAAAAATTATACTTTTGGCTTAAATGTCACATATGTGATTTTTGCTGATGGCCAACATAACTGGTTTCAAAAGTGTTGGGCAAAAATAGCTTTATTTTGTGTTGTGCTCTTATAAGTCTTTTTTAGACTGAAACACACACAATTTTGATATAAAGAGAAGGGAAAAATATGGACATGTGTTTAAAAAATCAAAAGGGACAATTATAAATAGTTTGTCTGTAAGAGATTATGGAAAAAGTTGTTGTTCTTCCCCCAGAAATAATCACAAAGATCAGGTATATCATTTTTGTATTATCAAGGCAATCTCCAACCACCCATGCCATTTATTCTTCACTTGAAACTGGACTGTGGAAAAGAACTTGTTTAAATATGTGAGTTAGATCCTGGTTTAAAAGTACATAGTACTAAAAAAAAAAAAAGTACATAGTACTGAAAGTTTCCAGTTTGCCTGTTACAAAGACAATACAAAACTTTATATTTTTAAGAACAAGTTTATATATTTATGAGTTCAGTACTGGATTAGGAAATCCTATGTTCATTTTTATTTAGGACTGACTCATGTATTGGTAAGAAAGGAGTCCTTTTACTTTTACACCTTTCTCATTTTTAATGTTGAAAAGAAAAAAACAAAATGACAAAGCTAAGTTATAAAAACTAGTGTTACTTAATATAAAATGAAAAAACTTTTAATTATCTTAAAACATAGAAAGAGTAAGGATAATGATCACATATTAATAAAAATAAGTTTTTATTAATTTATTAGTAAGGATAAAAATGATCAGATATTAAACTCTAAAAAGGAAATGAACTTAAATACAAGATTGCAAGGCAGATTTCTGTTAGTCTTTGGAGTATAATCAAATCTTAAAGAGAAATTATGTTACATTTTAACAGAGGCAAGAAAAACTGAAACTTAGCAAGAAGAATATAAAGTTTTTGAAAGAGAAACAAATCCAGCTGTTTCCTATTCTACATTTCCTAATCAGTTCTACATCCACAATTACAGAAAGATACTATAAATTCTTTTGATATTTGGCTATTTCTGACAATAGTAAATATGAAGAACCAACAGTAAATTAATAAAACCAAACACACAAGGGTCACTGACCTGCATTTTGAAACAGACTAGGTTGTGACCATTCAGTTTCAAGAACATGTCATAAATATTTAGAAAAGATAAATATCAAAAAGTTGGTCCTATTTTATTATGAAAAGTAACAGAGCTTAATTAAATGATTTAGGAACAATCGCCCCAGAGTGTTTTCTAAAATTTTACTAAACTGATTAATAATAATAGCTTCTCATATTGCTGAAGGAATTTAGAAACTATATTAATTAAAGTAGATTATCTCATAAGATACTTCTACTTTTTGTTTCTTTCACCTTCACATTCCAGAACTGTTCCTCACTATTACAGTTACAGTTACAGTTATACAGGATATAACTACAAGTTTAGAAACTGAAAATTCTAAGATTATATTGAAGAAATTTCCTAACATCATGACCTTGTAGAAGACGCTCTGAACAAGAGTACAACTGCTTCCATTTCCAGAGGTCCAGAAGCACAAAAGTTCTTTCTGAGCTTTCTTCTACAATTGCTATCTTCCTTCTTGTTTGTACTTGAATAATGGACTAACACTGCCCTCAGGTAATTACTGACATGATTCATAACTAAAGCAATATAACAAATTCCAACTGCAGTATAACAGTGAACACTGCCTACATTTAACAATACTGGAATTCAGTTACACCTTTTTCCCCTGAACTTTTTCCATTTTGAAAAGGCAACGGGGGAGGGGAACACCCCAGGAGAAAAGTTCTAAATGCTTCTAGTAAGAAAGGATAAACAGATCTAATACTGTTTAACTGTATTCTCAGTTCTCTGTTCTTAAGATATCACTGTAAAGTAGAAGAAAGGGAATGAAGAAAACTAATAATTAATCTTTCTGTTTCTAAAATGTACCATTCTCATAAGTGTTTATTCCTCACAATAATTCTGAAAGGTAAATACAATTATCCCCATTTTACACTCAAGGAAACCTGAAATGCAGAGACATGACTTGTTCATAATCACACCAAAGCAAGTTACATAATTTCTCTGAACCTCAGCTTTTCTTATCTGTAAAATAGGAATGGCATTATTTACCTTCTGTGAAAACTAACTGAGATCTGGTAACTTAAAGCCCAGGTTCCTTCTGTTGCAGCACAGTGACACACAGAGAGAAAGATACAAATACAGATAAAGCATGAATTAAGAAACCAATCATAACACTGAGTATATCCAACAGTAAGCTAATATACACCATAAGGGAGCACAGAGATTAAGAACACTGTCTCTGGAATCAGATAGCCCGAGTAAAAATTCTGGCTCTGCCAGTCACTTAGTTTTGTGGACCTGCAATATAACAAACTCCACCTGCAGTATAACAGCAAACACTGCGCACATTTAACAATGCTAGAGTTCAGTTACATCTTTATAAGGAAAAGGTTCTCAATTTCTCTGTGCTTCAGTTTCTTCACCTGTGAAATGGTGATAATGACATCATCTATTTCACAGAGTTTGCAAAGTAAAAGAGTTAACATATTACACTTTTAACAGTGCCTGTGACTGCACACATGCAAAAGTATTATCTATTGAGATTTCTACACTGCAATGTTACATGCATAAGTGAGGATCATTTTGATCCTGGTTTGTATGATGATCAGGAAAAATTCCAAAGAATTAAGCTGGTGATGAGCTTTGTAAAAGCACTGCTTCCTACAGCAAGTTTCTATGAGCTATACCTAAGGGACATTTCTGAGTTATTAATTTTTTTTTAACATTCCTAGATTTCTTTAGTCCTTGTACCAATTCATGAATAAGGAAAACATATAATATGGACAATAGGAGAGAAGAAAGGGAGACATGAATGGACAAGTCTCCTCCACAGTGAACACTACCAATTACTCATGTATATCAGAGTGTTCTAAAGATTAAAGAAGGAGGCAAATGCATAGAGAAAAGAATAGTCAAACATGGCATGCAAGACTAGAAGGCACCTGAGTGAAGGTTTAGATAGGAAAAAATTTTCTGTTTAAAACCATAAATAGATCTGGATCAAGAGCTCAGGCTCATACCAGCATTTAATACAGAAGAAGACTTGGACTAATTTATAATAGCCATCTCAGTTACTTTGGGTTTCCCATTTATTGTTTTTTAACATATGAGAAACCATGTAAAAAACCATTTTAATGTCTCACTGATTCTTAAAAATTATGAAGAAATGGAATTATTTTACTAAATTGAGTTTATAATCAGATCTTTTAAAATAATCATCTATTCATTTTTCAGTGGATAATTCATTCAGATTAACTAAATTATTATCCTTATTTTTGTGTGTGCTTTTCTGAACTGTATTTTTTTTTAATTTTTCTCTATACTAGCCCACTAATAGAAAACAAGGATATTATCAGAAATTTTATTTCTATGATATTGCCTTTCCTCACTTTCCCTGTTCAGGCCCTATATCTTTTCATTCGTACAGAAGACTTTAGGCATACCTGGGATCTTTTATTAAAAGCTAAGAGAAAACTCAGTTGTAACATTTCAGCCTATGAAAACAAACCTAATTTTAAAATTCACTTCAGGGGCGCCTGGTGGCTCAGTGGGTTAAAGCCTCTACCTTCGGCTCAGGTCATGATCCCAGCGTCCTGGGAGCCTGCTTCCTCCTCTCTCTGCCTGCCTCTCTGCCTACTTGTGATCTTTGTCTGTCAAATAAATAAATAAAATACTAAATAAATAAATAAATAAATAAATAAATAAAATTCACTTCATTTTTATCCCTCCCTTCAATCTCCTTGAGGTTGTTGATTCAAATACCTAATTTCATCAACCCTAAATTATAATGGATTCTAAAATATATATATTAAAATCTCATTTCTAAGAATTGTATAAATCAAACACATATTCGCACTAAGTACTTTCTCTTAAAATATAATTTGTTCTTTTTTGTAAAGTTTTCTTTTAATCTTTTCTTCCTAAAGGATCCAGCAGACCAATAATGACAGTGCACTGCACATAGGAGCTGGTTCCCTAATGGTACTTTCTTCCCTTCCTATTATGAACTAGCTTCTAGACAAAACACTTACCTCGTTATTCAAAATAAAAAAATACATATATTATATTTTCACTTAGAATAAAATTAACTATTTATACTGTTGCCTTTTATAATGTCCCACATGCTTGACTACATGTTAGTTATAGTGGTAATAAAAACAGTGTGAATCAATAAAAGGGCACAATGACAGGAACACTTTACTAGATGAACACGGAATTTGGAATAAAACCAGGATGGGGTAAAAGGCTGACTGGGTGACCTTAGACAAATTAGGTAACCTTCCTAAGCCTGTTTCCACTTTTATAAAATGAAAATAGTTTTAACAACTTCAAAGGATTGTTGTGAGATTTAAATTAGACAAACAGTTTTGGTGTACACACACTTCATTTTTAATTAGTGTATAGAATTGTTACATTTGCACAATATTTCCTTTACTAACAGAACTATCTTTCCATTTTTAACGAGGTTAAAAACTCTAACTTAAAAAAAAAAAAAACCTTGAACTTTTAAGAATAAATTAGTCTTGATGAGTACTAAACAAGTACTCATCTACCATTGCCAAAGCTAGGCCATAATTTCCCCCAATGTGTCTAATTCCAGGTTTTCCTACTTCTGTATCTTCCTGTATTCCTACATCTGCTGCAGGTCTTTTCCTGTCAACATATGATTATTCCCTTCTCTGACCCTTGTGGCTTACCTTATTTACTTTTCTACCAGGTACCAAGGAAGCTCCTTTAAGACTAAGGACTATTTTCTATGTCATTATATATCTCACAAGGGCAAGTACAATTTCTTTCAAATATCTGATATATGGAATACTAGGTATGGCCCAAAGAGAACTGGGAAAAATTGAGCTAAAGGAGAACACAGAAATGAGACCTCTGTGTAACCCTTTTATGAAAGAATCTTCCTTTAATATTTTATAAACTGTGAAGCAATTTAAAGGAATATGGATCTATATTCAGTATTGGCAAATAAGTCCTTTAACATTTAAATATTTTTATAAAAACATAAAATATTTGAACTAGAAGAACTCAAATCTTTTGGTCTATCTCAGCTTACAGAGCAAAAATCTAAGACAAAAACATTAACTTGCACATGAAAGAGGACCTAAAACAGGTTTTCTTTTTTTTTTTTTTAAAGATTTTATTTATTTATTAGGCAGACAGAGATCACAAGTAGACAGAGAGGCTGGCAGAGAGAGAGAGGGGAGGAAGCAGGCTCCCTGCTAAGTAGAGAGCCCGATGTAGGGCTCGATCCTAGGACCCTGGGATCATGACCTGAGCAGAAGGCCGAGGCTTTAACCCACTGAGCCACCCAGGTGCCCCTAAAACAGGTCTTCTGTTTCCACATCAGGCAGGTTGTCACTGGATAAATGTGGTTTGTTCCACAAATAAAAGAACTCTCTGGCTGTAGTAAGTGTTTGAGGAATAGTCGAAGTGAGGCCAAGAAGGGTCAGATTCCACAACCAGAGAAAAGAGGTTAAATTTTTCTGAATGGCAACAGGGAGCTATTGTAAGTTTTTGGAACAGGAGAAAGTCATACATAAATATTTAGAAATATTAACTCAGCACCAAAGTTTAAATGGAGGATAGTGGCAAAGCTGGGAGATCAAAAAGGAGCCTAAATGTAAATGAAAATAAGATTTAAAAATTAATAAAATAAATCTAAGAGACATTTTTTTTTTCTTTAAATTGTAAGATTCTTGAATACTTGGTATTCAAGCCTGGCTAACTTGAAAAGTAATGTAAAAACATAAATATTGGTAAGCAAAGTTGTACTTAGAACAAAAAAGATAATTTCAGTTTTGATTAATGAAGTCTCTTAAATCTTAAGAAACTACTAGTTAGGGGCGCCTGGGTGGCTCAGTGGGTTAAGCGTCTGCCTTTGGCTCAGGTCATTATATCAGGGTCCAGGGATCGAGCCCCACATCGGGCTCTCTGCTCAGTGGGGAGTCTGCTTCCCCCTCTCTCTCTCTGCCTGCTTCTCTGCCTACTTGTGATCTCTCTCTCTCTGTCACATAAATAAGTAAGATCTTAAAAAAAAAAAAAGACTACATTTTCATTAAAAAAAAAAAGAAAGAAAGAAACTACTTAGTTAGTTATGGGAGGTAAGGGCAAGAAATCAGGAACACACTGGGTCAGAGTGAGAAAGGTTAAAGCCTTAAGCTATACTTTAAGAAAGAATCAGATTTGTAAAAAATTAAAACAGGGCCGCCTGGGTGTTCAGTCGGTTAAGATCTGCCTTCAACTCATGTCATGATATCAGGGTCCTGAGATTGAGCTCCATATTGGGTTCCCTGCTCAGGGGGGATTCTGCTTCTCCCTCTGTCACTCCCTTTCTTGCTCTCTCTCTCGCTCTCCCTCAAATAAATAAAATCTTTTTTAAAAAGTTAAAATAAATGTTTTCTCTTGCTGGCAAAATCTCATGAAGAACTTTTTAAAAACCCAACATAAAATATTTTCCTTTATAATAACATGGCTATTATATCAATACAAAATATCACATTATTTCATCATCCTTACCCATATTCTTAGAAAACTGTTATAAATGACTTAATCATTATCTTACAGTTCACTCACTTTCCTGAGACACAGTTCTCAGTAAAATGTAACTTTAAAAAAAAAAAAAAACAATGTCTCATGGTAGATACTAAAACCTTCTGTAATGTGCACCAGAGGTTAATTATCTACCATACAAATATAGAACAGATATCCTTTTTGGCTTTTTCAAAGCCACAGGCTTTTCTGCCTTTTGTGTTCACTTCCTATCAAATTTGGCATTTCAAAAGGACACCAAAGAAGCTTAAAAATTTGTTTATAGTTTCTTCATCAAATTGGGACTCTAAAAATATAAGCTTTTTGTTATAATGGTGCTGGTATGTAAAAGAGCCCTTTTAAAATGTGGAAAAATAATAAAAGAAATGTTTTTAATCTTTTCTATGTAAAATGCTAAAGGAAGAAATTTGCTAATGTTTGGTGACTACAGAAAGGTAGTATGACAGAATCCATTTTAATGAGTCAGCTATATTTAACAACAATTAAAGGATACTCAACTTTCTTGTGACTTACTAAAATTAAAACAATAGTTAATAACTAGTACTTCTATGATCTCCATATAATAACTACCCCTCCAAAACAGTATTATTCAGAAGATATGATATATTTAATATAGGAAAATAGAAATAAAATACTTAGGATACCTTAAACATACATATTTATAAAAATTTTATCAGTAAATACTATGCATAACTCCTTCAGCCATGATGATGAAGGAACAAATAGGACTTGTCTTAAACAACTAAAAAATTGAACAACATAAATGAAACAATAGATTTCTGCATTGAACAACAGGTAGCAAAGGACAGTGATCCCTGAGAAAAAGAAAACAAATGGTAAATCCAACCACTGCCTCAGTTTACTGCATGGAAAGTGTTCCCAGGCTACAAAGCAAAGAGAAGAAAAAGTCCATTGGTATCCCTGGCAGAAAACAGAGTTCAGAATTCAAGGAAGCCAAGGTAGCTAAAATTAGCTGCACAGAATACCAGAGGAAGGAGTTACACACAAAGGAAAGAGTTGCAAAGAGAGAGCTCCAGAGATCTGTAGAGGGTTATGCTCAAGTCTTCAGAGGAGAACCTCTCAGAACCTATCCAGAGCCAAAGGAAAGAAAAACAAAAACAAAAACAAACAAACAAACAAAAACACTGGAAAAAGCAGAACCATTTCAGAAGCTAACACAGAGCCAAGAAAAGTTCTGATTTCCATCAACCAGAGTGGAAAACCCTTTTAATACATGTGACATAGGGTAGAGTACTCAGAAGGGTGTTATAGATTAGCCATAGGTTAAAGACTGCTTGGGCTTTGTCCAAAAACAACAAAAGCCTTAACAAGGATCAAATTATTTCTAAGAATCTAAATTGTGTACCAAAACACAAATGAAACATACTGAAAGGAATATGAAAATATCTAGGATTCCATAAGGTAAAAATCACAATGTCTGGCACCTGATAAAAAAATTACAAAGTAAACCCAAAAGGGCAAATAAATAAATAAATAAATAGGAGAAGTATCAGTCAATAAAAACAGACCTAAACACAAAGATGTTAGAATTCATAGACAGGGACTTTAAAACTGTTATTATAACTATATTCCATATGTTCAAGAAGGTAAAGGAAAGCCCAAACATGTTTTCTCGCCTAACATGTTAAAGAGAGATACAGAAGATGTAAAAAAGGATTCAAATAAAAATTAAAATTGATAAATATAGTGTCTAAGATTAAGAATTGCAGTAGATAGAAAAATAATAGCAGATTAGGCATTTCAGAGGAAAAACTTAATGATTTGAAGACACAGCTATAGAAACAATCTAAAATGAAACAAAGCAAACAACTGGGGAAAAAATAAAAAGAGTAACAGATTATTAGGTAACCTCAAGTTACTGGAATCCCTGAAAGGAGAGTTAGGAGGAGTCAACTAAAATATTTTAAGAAAACAATAGACAAAAATTTCCAAATTTGATGAAACCTATAAAGTTCACAAATCCATAATCCTTTTGATATATTGCTGAATGTGGTTTGCTAATATTTTTTTGAGGATTTTTGCATCTATGTTTATTAGGGGTTTTGGCCCATAGTTTTCTTTTTTTGTAGTGTCTTTGTCTGGTTTTGGTATCAAGGTAATGCTAGACTCGCTGATGCATTAGGAAGCTTTCCTTCCTCTCCTGTTTTTTGGTAAAGTTTGAGAAGAATACGCATTAACTCTTTACGTGTTTGGTGGAATTCACCTGTGAATCTCTCTGGTCGGTAGTTTTTTGATTATTCATTCAAATTCATTACTAGTAATTGGTCTGTTCAGATAACATGATACTATACATACAAAATCCTAGGCTCCACTAAAAAATTAGCACAATAAATGAATTCAGTAAAGTTGCAAGATACAAAATTAATACCAAAAAATTGGATGCATTTCTATACACTGATAACAAAGTTGCAGAGAGAGAAATTAAGAAAACAATTCCATTTAAAATTATACTAAAAAGACTAAAATAGTTTGGCATAAACTTAACCAAAGAGGTGAAAGATCTGTATCTGAAAACTATAGAACACTGATGCAGCCTATATGAAAACTACTTTAAGTATAAAGACACAAATAGGTTAAAAGTAGAAGAATGGGGAAAAATACGTGCCAAGCTAATATTAAAGAAAAGAAAGCTGGGGTGGTTTTACTGACCAGACAAAGCAGTTTTAAGAGCAAAGAATAGTACAAGGGATAAAGAGGGTCAGTTCATAAATTAAGGGGTAGATTAATCAAGAAGACATTATAATTTTAGTTGTTTTTGCACTTAAATTCTATATGTAAGACAATGAACTAGGTATTGTACAAAATTTTTTTAAGAAGTTAGACAGGACCTTTTCTTTTCAGGAACTCTCTGCCCCTCCTAGAACCTCTGATCTCAGAGTCACTTCCATCAAGCACTGAAGACTTTGGTGCCTAGTCCACATTCCTCTCTACCACATGTCCAGGTGACTTCATCTCTCAGCCTCTTGGTTCCTTGACCCACCTCATTTCCAGTGGTTTTCATCTCCATTCCAAATCATACATGTGCTCCCAATATTATTTCTTAGAATACAGTAAACTATATAAAATGTTCTAGCTCCGGAATATAAAGTTAAAATCTCTTTCTATTAAATTTTATTAAAAGCTGTTTCTTAAGGGGTGCTCGAGCAGCTCAGATAGGTGAGCATCTGCCCTTGGCTCAGGTCATGATGCCCAGGTCCTGGGATTGAGCCCTGATTTGGGCTCCCAGCTCAGCAGGGAGTTGACTTCTCCCTCTCCTCTGCCTCTCTCCTGCTTGTGCTCTCTCTGTTTCTGTCAAATGAATAAACTTCTTAATTAATTAATTAATTAAAAGCTGTTTCTTTTTTTTTTTTTTTTAATTTAAAATTGTGGCCACTCTCCTCAAACTTCTGACTACACCACTTTGCATTCCCTATCCCAACCCACCAACCCACACTCAGCAAATTACCTCAGCTCTATTTTGTAAAATAAATAAATAAATAAGGCCATTAGATGGAAAGTCCCCCATTTTCTACCACAGCACCCACATACCTCAACTTGTAACTGCTTCCATTCTTTCCATTTGCTGCACAATATTTCCAATCCTCTCCTCAAACAGGAGACGACATCTATTCAAGGGAACCCCCTGAATCTGGACAGGCCCTGTGACTGCTCTCACCAACAGAACATACCTTCCAGCTACAGTCCTTTCAGAAGCCTTTTGGAAGCCAGCTACTATGTAAGATGCAGGAGTATTCTGAAACCAATATGCTGTGGGTTGCATACCTTCTCATATGAGAAGGCCAGGAGGATGAGAGCACTCAGAGTAGGAAGGGAAGGGAAAGAAAAATTGACCATGTACTGGGGGGCAATGAGGGGCCAGACTTGTGAGTTAAGAAGCATCATGGAGAGGTGCCTGGGTGGCTCAGTTGGTTGGGTGCTGGACTCTTGATTTCAGCTCAGGTCATATTATGAGGGTTGGGAGATTAAGCCCTATGTTGGCCTCCACACTGGGCATGGAAACTACTTAGTATTCAATCTCTTTCCCTCTGCCCCCAACCTCTCTTCCTCTAAAAAGGAAAAACAAAAAGTAGAAGCATCATGGAAGCAGATCTTGCCCCTGACACCATATAGTCAAGGATGAACTGCCCAGTCAAGCTCTTCCTAAATCCCTCAAGATCATGAACAAAATAAAATGGTTGTTTTAAGCCATTGATGTGTCATCCTGCAACAGAGAACACTCATAATGAATGGCTCTTTTCCATCCACATTTAATCCTATCTTTCCCATCTCAAAAATATAATCTTCCCTCCACCTCACACAATTGGCAGCTATATCTTTATTTCCCTTCAGACAAGACTCTAGCAAAAAGCTAGACAATCACTGTCTCCACTTTATCCCTCATTCACATCTCATCAAAATCCCACTGCAGGGGCGCCTGGGTGGCTCAGTGGGTTAAGCCGCTGCCTTCGGCTCAGGTCATGATCTCAGGGTCCTGGGATTGAGCCCCGCATCGGGCTCTCTGCTCGGCAGGGAGCCCGCATCCCTCTCTCTCTCTCTCTCTCTCCTGTCTCTTCATCTACTTGTGATTTCTCTCTGTCAAAATAAATAAATAAAATCTTAAAAAAAAAAAAAAATCCCACTGCAATCTACTCCTGCCTCCACGACTTCTATTAAGAGTCCTTGCTACCACTGCCAGTGGCTTCCTTGTTGCTCAAATGAATGCTCTTCAGTTCTTACTGGTAGCTCCTACATTATCTTAAACACCAAGCCCCTTCTCAGACCTTGTAATGCTTTCTCTTTATGACACCACCTCCTATCTCTCTGGCTGTTCTATTTCAATCTCTTTTGTAGGCTTCTCTTCTCTGTCTACCTCTTAAATGTCAGAACACTTCAAGCCTCTATCTTTAACCACCTTCTCTTGCTATACAGTAGCCCCCCTTGACTGCAGTTTTGCTTTCTATGGTTTCAGTTACTCATACTCAACTGCGGTATAGAAGCAGAAGATTCTCCTTCTAATGTGTCATGTCATTCACCTCACTTCATTTACCTAAAGCTATGTCATTCACCTCACTTCATTTCATCATATAGGTTTTTTGTCATCTCACATTACAAGAAGAGGGGTAACTATAGTACAATAAAATACTTTGAGAGGAGAAAGAGACCACATTCACATAATTTTTATTACAGGATACTATTATAATTGTTTTATTTTCTTAGTAGTTATTATTGTTAATCTCTCACTGTGCCTAATTTATAAATTAAACTTTATGACAGGTAAGTATACATAGGAAAAACAGAACATAAAGGGTTCAATACTATTCATGGTTTCAGGCATCTACTGGGGGTCTTGGAACACATCAGACATGGATAAGATGGAACTACTGTGCTATATTCTCCCCTTAGGCGATCTCATCCATTCCCCAAACTTTAGTTACTTGGTAAAAACATGTAGATTAACAAATTCAGAGCCAGGCAGACCCAGGTTCAAACCACAGAGCTGCCATTTAGCTTGTGTGGTTTGGACAAGTTATTAAAGTTCTAAGCACTGATTGCCTCATCTAGAATATGACCTCATAAATTATAAAAACTAAAGATACTACAAGAAGTACTCACCACAAGGCCCGGCACAAAATAAACTGTCAATAAGGATGGAAACTTTTGTTATATATGTGCCAGCAGCTTTCAGGTTCATATTTCTAGCCTAGTATTATATACTAGAAAATACCTAATATTTCTTTCCTTAGCTCCAGACACACATATCCAACTGCTATAGGACACCTCTACTTGAAGAACCTACAAGCACTTCAACATAATCAAATGAAACTCATCTTTCCAAGAAAATCTCATCTGATCCCGGTATTTTAATGAATGATACTACCTATATGTCATCATTAGTTGACCCCTCTTTATCCATCACTTCCACTTATGTAATTAATTGCCACATACATAATGTCAGCTACTGTTCTGAGTGGTTTATATACAGTAACTCAATTAACCTGAGTTGCACATATGCACATAGAATAAGATATAAAATTTATAAATGACTGGTAAGTAGTTAGTAATAAACACTGTAAGACTGTAAAGGAGGAAGAATGACTATAAACTAGGATGGTCATGAACAACATAGTAGAAGTAGAACTGAAATTCTGGTAAGTACAAAGGCAGAAGAAAGTATTTTAAGTGGGGTCTATGAAGTGAACAAAGACTCAGGGACAGGTGAAAAAAAAACATGGTTGTGTGAGTTACAAGAAAAGACAAGAGTAAATGGAGAAGAGAATAGAAGGCAGGCATTCTCAAACATTTGACTCATAAACTCTCTTACATTCTTAAAATTATTCAAGGCCCAAAAGTTTTTGTTCATATGAATTATATCTATCAATATTTACTGTATTAGTAATTTTTTTAAAGATTTTATTTATTTACTTAACAGACAGAGATCACAAGTAGGCAGAGAGGCAGGCAGAGAGAGAGGAGGAAGCAGGCTCCCTGCTGAGCAGAGAGCCCGATGTGGGGCTCGATCCCAGGACCCTGGGATCATGACCTGAGCCGAAGGCAGAGGCTTTAACCCACTGAGCCACCCAGGGATCCCCTGTATTAGTAATTTTTAAGTAAAATTAAGTTTAATTTAAATTTAAATTAAAACAGGGGCACCTGGGTAGCTCAATCAGTTAAGCATCTGCCTTTGGTTTGGGTCATGATCCCAGGATGCTAGGATCAAGCCTCACATTGGGTTCCCTGCTCAGTGAGGAGCCTGCTTCTCCCTCTCCTCTCTGCTTGTACTCTCTCTCACTATCTCTGTCTCTCTCTCTCAAATAAATAAATAAAATCTTAAAAAAAAAAAATAAAATTTCTAAGAATGTAATAAATCATAGAGCTTTAAGATAGTAATGGATTTTTATGGGGTGCCTGGATGGCTCAGTGTGTTAAGGCCTCTGCCTTCAGCTCAGGTCGTGATCCCAGGGTCCTGGGATCGAGCCCATCAGGCTCTCTGCTCAGTGGGGAGCCTGCTTCCTCCTCTCTATCTGCCTGCCTCTCTGCCTATTTGTGATCTCTGTCAAATAAATAAATAAAATCTTTTTTAAAAAATAGTAATGGATTTTTTTTTATACTAGCCTAAAACTTGGCAAGTTATAGCTCCTTAAAGCTTAGTTACAATGTGGAATTGGGAACAATATCAATATATCAATTAACAAAAACTTTTCATACTCTGAGATATTAAAATCTGTTGTTCTATCTTGAACTTTATTAATTTTTATGTTATAAATGTTTTAAAAAATTATTATGGATCTACCTTAAACTTTGAATAAATTTCTTAATGACTTTATGACATGATTCACTGGTCTTTTAGAAATATTGGAAATATTGAATCATGGAGACCTTACAAACACTGACAAATCTCCTTTACAATATCAGAAAGTCACATTTATTAATATACCACTGATTTCATCAGAAGTCTCTGAAGTCCTGAGAAGCTGTACTTCTCAGTACAAGCTTAACCAAATTCTAATTTTCCCTTGGAAACTCAAAAATTTACCATTGGCAATATTTATTGTCAGTTGTTTTCAACAACATGTGATTGAAAATAGAAATTCAATAAAATTAATACTGCTTACTAGTGCGTCAATGGCATTCTTAAATGAAACTGACATATTCTGTTTTGTATTTTAACGGAGAGTTTGTGGTAGTGAAGAATACAAGGACAACTAGCCAGCTTGATGCTATTGCTCTGATACCTGCAAAGGTGCTAACACTTTTACATCATCAGTATAAATGTCAAGAGAGTAAAAAAGATAAGTAACATCTTAATAGTATAAAAATACTCCTTAACTTTGCAGATTCCCTAAAATGGTTGCAGGGACACCAGGGAGACACTTTGAACTGCTGATGGAAGAAAAAGGGAGGCAACAAAACTCCCAAAAGAGAGCCCTGAGGCATCAAATAGTTGACCTAAAGTTCCCATTCTAAAACCCTGGACCTGATTCCTTTGACCCTCTTCATATGCTGTAATTTTAAAACTGTGTCCTGAACATCATAAATGTTAAATTGTAAAGATTTCTGGATTCTGTTATTTTTTTTCTCAAATAAGCATTGCTTCATTTTGTTTTTAAGCATGTGATTATTTTCACTGAACCTGAACTGTAAACTTTTTATTTGGGTAGCAGCACCTGTCTCAGTTCAGATCTTCCTTCATTAAGCTGCTGTTAATCCATACAGTGCAATAATTCAGGTTTCGCATAAAGAAATGGGCAGATAGGATTTGTCCACTCTCCTCAGCAGCCAAGGTTTCCCCAGCTTCTATTTTTTTAGTTTCCCTGGCCCGGCCAGAAAGCCTGCAGTTTTCTTCTCACTGGCACCCCCTACCTGTCCTATAACACTTTCCACTTAGCCCTGGGCTGAAAGCTTCCTTCCCAGGCTCAGAGCTTCTCTTCTTTCCTGAAGAGTCCGTCTATTCTTCCTGTCCAGGAATTTCAGGCAGTTGCTTTCTGAATCATGCAGAGGTTTTATAACTGTCTTTTTGAGGGGAGTCATGTTGTTAAGTCGTCCTCCACCATTACCAGATGCATAGGACCCTCACAGGTTTTTATTTGAGTTAGCATGATGATATTTGCATTTTAAAAAAGATTTCTCTAGTTGCCGCCAGAAAAATAGTCTTAAGGAAGTTAGAGATGCAGGGAGATCAATAGGAAGAGTCCACAATATTCCCAGGAAGAGAGACCATTTAGAAAATAAAGCACCAGGGCACCTGGGTGGCTCAGTCTGTTAAGTGTTTGCCTTCAACTCGGGTCATGATCCCAGAGTCCTGGGATCAGCCTGCGTTGGGTTCCCTGCCCAACAAAGAGTCTGCTTCTCCCTCTCCCTCTGCTCTTGACCCTGCTCATGCTCCTGCTCTCTCATTCTCTCTCTCTCTGTCAAAAACAAGAAAGAGAAAAGAAGGAAGGAGGGAAGGGGAGAGGGAGGGAAGAAAGAAAGAAAAGAAAAGGTAAGGAAGAAAAGAAAGAATGAACGAACCTAGTGTATCTTGGTTTATAAAGGTTTAACTGAGGAAAAATCTGATGAGTTTTGAGCATACTAAAAGTAATATATATAAATCTCACTTCATAACTGCTGGCATTATAAACTGCTTAATAGATTTAAAAGGCCTAAACATCTGGAAGTCATTTAATCTAACCCTTAGGTATGGTTTATTCTAAATCACCTCTAATTCCTTTAAATTTCCAGGGAACAAGATTTTACCAGGTTTTTCAACAGACTGTTTAGCATTTTATACTTATATATGGCCTATTAATCTCTTTGGAATCAAAACAAAGAAAGATATGCTTTTTCCTTCAAGTTATTCTGTTCTTGATTTATTATTTCTCAAGATTGTTAAGCAAAGATGCTGGAACCCTTCTCCATGTAACCATTAAAAACATGATGATGTTCTTTCTTTTATTAAATTATTGGGGGGAAAAGTAAGTAGAGCCTCCCTTGATATTTCCCTAAGTAACCAATACTGTTTGAATCTATAGTTAAATGAAAAATTCTTATTGCCATATAGAATCAAAAGTTTATTAAAGTTTGCTCTGATTCTTGATCTGGGTGCTGGCAACAGGAGTGTGTTCAATTTATGAAAAATTCTTCAAACTGTAAACCTGTAATATATAGCTTTCTGTATATATGTTTTACTTCAGTTGAAAAAAAAAGTCTGTGAAAGCTCAACTATATCTATGGTATCTACCCTTCTCTAAAATGTCAATTATTCTCACATGAGAAATTCATAGTATTCTATTTCTGTGGTATGACTTATCTTCACAGTTACCCTATTCCCTTAATGACTAAAAAAATAAAATAAATAAAAATAAAAAAATAAAAATTTTAAATGTAAAAGAAGTTTTTAAAAGTTCAAGCATTAAAAATATATGACAATACAAATCATCTATAATTTTATCCCCTAGAGACAACAACCACATTTAGAATTTATATGTAGAGGCTTATGACTTCCACATCCTATTAATAAATTATATATTTCTCCTGACTTTGGGCATGTCACTTTTTCTCCAAAAATTCTCAAGAATAAAGGGATATTGTTTATAATTCTAGAACACCAGTAACTCTACTAAACAGGCTTGAGCACAAGCAATTTATAAACAATAAATTTCTATTTCCTCCACAATTGTCAGAGCCCATGTCTTCTCTGTATCTTTACAATGTTTACCCCAATGCAAGCCATGCTGCAGATGCATACTAATGGGAAAAAAAACTCTCTAAACAAATAAAAACAGTCACTTTCATATGATAGAGTCATGTCTTGATTTCAATGTCTAGGAGAGGACACATCAGCCTCTGAAAAATACCTCTTACTTATTATATTTATCATTGATTCATTTTTGTCATTCTCAAACCTCTAGAAATCCCCTAGATTTCTAAGCACTCCTTTTCCCATGAAGTAGAAGGTCCTATATAATGGAGTTATTAAATTCAATTATAGAAATGCAATGGCTTTCTATCAACTTCCCCTACTTCTCCCCTATTCTATCTACTCTGTTCATACAGCAATGCAAGAAAACACTAAGAAATAAGTTATCTCTTAGTCATTAAGTTTTTGGAACATCAAAAAATTAAAACTAAGACTTACGTGTATAGATTATAATTCTAGTGTAACTAAAGTCTTAATGTTTTCATTGCCATTTCTATATATTGGCATAAATGAAAAGTTATATGCTTAGCATGCAACACAGCTTCAAAAGAAACAAACTCTATATTAATCTACAGATCTGATGAGTCACAAAGTATTACCCAACTATGCAGATTTAAAGAGCGTAACACAGAGGAACTTCAAATAATTACTACATAGAAAATGCCAACTTTATGAAACAAACGCCTTATCAATAGCTCATATGCTATAAATAGAATACATAGAGAATATGATTTGTGCTTCTATAATGCTATAAACAATAACTATAATTGAACAATAGTGTAGATTTTTGGACTACATTTAATAATAGAACAAAAAGAAATACAAATAAATTGAACCAGAAAACTGTACTTTGTTAAATCACCTAAATAGCATAATTCTAATTTTTACCATTTTGTTGGAATTTAACAGCATTTAAATTTCAAACATGACAACTCTATTTTAAATATACTGTTCAAATACTTTAAGGAATTGTGTTTTGCTTTAAAGTGCCATTTCTTAATTAAAGTTATTACCTATCAGATGGTCTGGGGAGCCCAAGTAAAAGAAAACTCCATTTTAATATTCCACTTAACTCTTGGGCTATACACTGAAATTGCATTTTCATTAAATTGCATCTTTTCTCTTGAGGTAAATTTTAACGAATACCTCTCACTAACATATAATTGTTATTCATTTGCAAATTAACATCTTTAATTATTTTAGCTAGTTACTTACAGAGAGCCATGCAAGCGATTCCATGATTCGATGTTCACATCGTTCTAAATGTTTTATCATTTCTCTGGTCAAGTTGGCTTCTGCTTTGATAAAACTTTCAATCACTTTGTAAAAATCAAAGGCTTTTAAATTAAGTATATTCAGAATCCATGGGAAGGACAAATCTGTTCCAGTATCAAGATTCTGAGATGTATTTCCTAAAAATGAAAGAAAAAATGTAACTTAGGTATGAGATGTTAAGCCTTCAATTATGTACTTTCAGTTTGAAAAGATTTTATGAAACAAAAATTTTAAAACACAGTGGAAAAGCTAAACAAAAATTTTTTATTCAGACCAGATTATTTTTTAAATTTTGTTTTTTAAATTCAAGTTGTCTCCATGCCCAACGTGGAACTTGAACCCAAGACCATAATGACATGGTTAGTTGTGTGCTCTACTGACTGAACCAGTCAGGCACCCTTGGAGCAGAATTCTTTCCATAGACTTATAGGAAATAGGCTTCTAAATTCTGAGTGTAGGTGCACATGTTTTTCCTAAATAGAGGGCTCATGCTTATATCAAATTTTCAGTGGTCTAACTATTCTAAACTTATGTCAGGAACAATATCTAACCAGTTTAATATCTAAACAACAACGCATTTGCATATCCATTTTCACAGTCTCACTAATTCCTGATGTGGGGAGGGAAGGTTTCTTTAAGATTTTGCTAATTTGGTTAGCATTTTTTGGTTATAAATGAGGATTCACAGTTTTCAATATATATTTCTCTTTTATTGTGTATTTGTAACCTGAAGTAAATTTTTTGTTTTTGCAAACAAAACTTAATATTTGCAACATTATTTGCAACACAATACATGTTTAAAATTATATCTAAAAGAAAATACCATGAGTGGCCTCTGTCTGTTTATCTGGTGGACTTTGGCTCTAACCTTTGGTTTTATGACCATAGAATCTAAAGCAGTGTTTCCATATAGGTAAATGTTCCTTTGGTAATTTACAATCTCCGGTCTTGGAAGGGATTTCAGTAGAAATATTTCCTGGACTAAGGACAGCCCAGAATAAGAGTCTAGTGAAGTACTATTTCCAAGATGACCTGAAATAATTCAGATAATAACCCATTTACAGTAATTTATGGGGACTACTTACATTCTTCAGTATATACTGTTCTACATTATGCTATTGTCTCCTTAACTCCACCCCCCCAAAAACATACCACACCTTAGATAAGTTTTTTTTTTAACTTTAAACTGAACTAAAATGTTTATTTACTAAAATTTAACTTACTGCTATATGTAGCCATTACGACCTCAAGAGCGCATGCCAACAAAGACATATGAAAGATGTTGTCATTCAGGAGTTTGCTAAAGGAAAGAAAAGAATGACTTTAAAACATTTACTTTTATTAAAAAAAGGAAGAAATTGTTTCATTAAAACTAAAGAATTTACCTAAAATTTTGAATGGATAATCGTTCTTCTTCCTAAAACAGATTAAAAAAACATTTAGCTAATGTCTTTTTTGTGTCAGCATTGGATTTTTTTCTATTATGTTCTTTTTAACTTACTGATTTAAGCATGGATTCCATTACTCGGTAATACAATCGGACTCCAAGTTTGTATCGCTACAAAGAAAAAAAATTAGATTCCACTACTTTAGAAAATCACAATTATTAATTTTTAAGAATGTTTCTCTTAAAATACATTTCTGATACTTTTAGGAATATGAATACCAAGAGATCACAAAACCTAGCCTGTCTAACATTCAGGACTTCCATATAAAATGATGGTTAACGTTCCCAATAAATTATCAAGAGGGAAGGTCCAGTACGTGGTTTCCCTTTTCCTTCATTCTGCTTCAGCCTACATCATTCAACAGAAACACACACACACACACAGAGTATATGTTTTATACACCTTGTACTATTTTAAACATTTTATACACTAATGTAATACTTTTTGTGGCCTAGGACATGTATTTTCAAGAAAACTCTCAAGGACTGAGAATATTCTGTCCATAAAACTGGCAAAGGCAAAAAATGACTCAACTGATACTATCAGCAAAATGTTTTAACCAAATAAATAGTTCCCATTAGTTCAAAGAATAACCAAATTTTAGATAGATACACACAAACCCTATTCCTTTGTTCAAATTATTAGCATAAATTTCATATACAACCAAAAAGACTTCTAAATATTATTATTTAAAACACAGTATCAAAATATAACCTCGCTACACTGAAATAAATGTATGTAGTAGATTATTGTTTTCAAACATATTTTTTATGTTATCTCACTAATTCCACACAACAAAGTAGAGCAATATGGAAACCTGAATTTCAGAGAAGTTAAATGACAGCTCATAAATGGTAGAAGCAGATATAAACTCAGGCTTATGAATCAGAGACAATACTTTTACCCAACATATAGGTTGTAGATTTTCTGAAATAACAATAGTAAAACCAACATCACTCAATAATATCACCAATAAATAGCATGTATATGATCCCATTATCTAAGTATATGCATTCATGAATATTCATATATGCAGAGGCCAAAGAATATATACAAAAAATGTAATGGCATCAAAGATTTTAATTTTTGTGCTTATATTTTTTAAATGTCTACATTTTTTCTAAAATTTTCTACATGTTTACTTTTGGTTTTTGTAATGGCGTAAGGGGCATTTTCTTATAAAGTTTTCCATAAACAGCAGCATCACAGGTAGCTTAGATACAGAATCTACCAATATAGGACAAATACTAGTATAATATTTTTACAACTTGGAAATATATTTCATTTGAGGTTATTTACATATAGTGACACTAATCAAGATGAACTCAAGTTACCTGTGATCCAATTTCCATACATCCCTGTCCCACAGCTTTAGCAAATTTCTCTTTAAAGATGTATCCAACATCCTTCACTCTTTTCAAGATACTTTCTTTTGGATTCACTGTGCAGTTCTTTAAAGAGGAAAAACATAAATCAATGTTGAGGATACTGTTTAATCAGAATTAACATTTTCTGTCCTATAAGATAAAAATTTCACTTTGGGTTATTTATAACATAGAAACACTTCTACAGAAACTAGGTAAACGCAACTACTGAAAATAAGGAGAACATAAAGAATTCCATTTTAGGATGTTAGTTTTATCTAAATTTTCTGCTGCCAAGCTAAAGAACAGATTTGTTAGCCTTTCCACCCATTAAAAAAAGTCGCATAGACATTACAAACTAAAACCATGGAAATATAAAGGATCGTAATTGACTACTATGAACAATTATACACTAACAAACTGGAAAACCTAAAAGAAAAGGATAAATTCTTAGAAACACACAACCTACCAAATCTGAACCATGAAGAAACAGAAAATATGAACAGATTGATTACTAATAAGGAAAGTGAATCAATAATCAAAAACGTCCAAAGAAACAAAAGTCAAAATTCAGAGAACCTCACTGATGAATTTTACCAGACATTCAAAAAAGAAAAAAAATTAAACTTCTCAAAGCCCTCCAAAAAAAAGAGGAGGGAACACTTCCAAACACATACAAGGCCAGCATTACCCTGACATTAAAATTAGACAAAGATGTCATAAGAAAAGAAAATTATAGGCCAATATCCCTGATGAATGTAAATGCAAAAATCCACAAGAAATTATTAGCAAGCCAAATTCAACAATATCTTAAGGGATTACATACTACAATCAGGCAAGACTTATTCCAGAAATGCCAGGATGGTTCATTCAATACTCACAAATAAATGTGACACATTAACAAATGAAGGATAAAAATCATATGATCGTTTCAAAAGATGCAGAAAATACTTGACAACATTCAACATCCACTTATGATATAAAACTCTCAACAAAGCAGGTATAGAGGGAATATACTTCAACATAATAAAGGCTATGTATGACAAGCCCACAGCTATTATCATACTCAATGGTGAAAACCTGAAAGATTTTCCTGTAAGATCAGAAACAAGACAAATATGCCCCCTTCAACATAGTATTGAAAATCCTAGCCAGAGCCATCTGGCAAGAACACTAAGAGGCATCCAAATTGGAAAGGAAGAAGTAAAACTGTGTCTATTGACACATGACATGATATTATATATAAAAAACCCTAAAGACTCCATCAAAAAATTGCTAGAATAAACTAATTCAGTAAGGTTGCAGGATACAAAACCAATACACAGAAATCAGGTTTGTTTCTATGCACTAATAATGTAATAAGATAGTTAAGAAAACATTTACAAATGTATCTAAAAGAATAAAATACCTAGGAATAAATTTAAGCAAGGAGATGAAAAACCTGTACATGAACAATATGGCATTGATGGAAGAAGCTGAATAACATAGAAATAAATGCAAAGATATCCCACACTCATAGATTGGAAGGGTTAATACTGTTAAAATATCCATTCTACCCAAAGCAATCTACAGATTCAATGCAATCCCTATCAGAATTCCAATGTCGTCTACACAGAAATAAAACAAACAATCCAAAAATTTGTATGCAACACCAAAAGATTCCCAATAGCTAAAGCAATCTTGAGGAAGAAAAAGGCATCATACAGCCTGATTTCAAACTATATTACAAAGCTACGGTTTTAAAAACTTGTGATATTGGCACAAAACAGACACACAGATTAGTGAAATAGAACAGAGAGCCCCAAAATAAACTCGTGCATACAGCCAGTTATGCATGGAGGAGGCAAGAATATACAATGGGGAAAGGACAGTCTCTTCAAAAAACAGTGCTGGGAAAACTAGAGAGCCACATGAAAAAGAATAAAACTTGACCAATCTTACACAATACACAAAAATTAACTCAAAGCGAATTAAAAAATCTAAATGTTAGACCTGAAACCATAAAAATCCTAGAAGAAAACACAGGATATATGTCCCTTGAGACTGGTCTTCAAGATCTGATTTTCTGTTTTACAACAAATAAAGCAACAAAAGCAAAAATAAACAATTGAGACTACATCAAAATAAGAAGATTCTACATGGCAAAGAAAACCATCAACAAAGCAAAAAGGAACTAGCAAAATGTTGTATGCCAATTGTACACCACCAACAAAAAAAAACACCCTAAATATAAAAGCAACATCACTACCAAACCTACTGAATGAGAGACATCACTACCAAACCTACTGAATGAGAGAAGATATTTGCATGTCACTTATTCAATAAGGGGTTAATATTCAAAATTTTATGAAAAACTCATACAACCCAGCAAATAATCTAATTTTTTTTTTAAAAGGCAGAGGACCTTTGACAAACAAAATCAGTTCTGAGCCAACACAATTATGAATACAATGACAGAAATTACTAATTCCTGAGAGGCATATAAACAAGATGATGAGAACAGAATATGACAAGACCACAAGATTATGATACTAAATAAAATGTTAACTACACAAAACACAGTTACTGGAAGAAGGCAAATTTTAATAATCTTCCTGGCCTTATCCAATTTCCCTGTTTGAGCATTTCAGTGAGTCCTAACCCTCATTTGAATTTAAATAAGGAGTGAAGAAGCAAGCAAGTAACACAAATGCTAGTTTTCATGGTCTCTTCTCTCCATTGTATGTATAGCAGGGAGTGGCCCTTCAGATGTCAAACTCAGGTCTACAGGAGTTATAAATTGCAATGCACACAAGTCCAGGCAAGAAATGTAAATAAAAATGGGCTGAATATAGGATAAAAGACTGTAGAAATATGACAAATGTTGAATTCTAATATCACACTCAAAAAGATCTAAAAAGCAGACAGAAAAGATATATAACAAAACAAGTTAGATTCACAGATTTCTTAAACAGCAATAAGGAGAATCAGGAACATAACAGTATTACTTACAAATATCTAAAAGAAAGTAAATATCAATCTAGAACAGAAGATTCAGCTAAAGTATGTTACAAAAAATAAAAGTAAAGATACTTTAACACAAACAAAACAAAACAAAACAAAAACCTTTTAAGTTCACCCCAAACTAACCCTCACTAAAGGAGTCATTAAAGTACTTATCTGAAGAAGAAAGGAAATGAAATTAGGAAATGAGGTCTAAGTTGCAAGAAAGAATGATGAGCAAGGCAAAGAGCAAACATGAAAAAAAAAAATCTAAAAATAACACTACCAAAATAACACGCTACTACCAATATTTAATTTGAAGGGTTCAAAGAAGCAAGAAGTAAGGTAACAGACTATGACATGTTGGTTTGGAGGTATTTTTTAAAATTCTCAGTATTTTAACTTTTAATTTCAAATTTCTTTCCCAAGATAATAAAATAATAATGTTTCGTTTATGGCTTACATTAAAATAGGAAATCAGATTTTCTGATGGTTGATCACTTGCTGAATTTAAGATCATCATTAATTGTTGGATAGTATTCATAACAGTCCTAGAGAAAAAAAACAGGAAGAAATATTAAGCACTGAAGGAAAACAAATGAACAAACAAAATATATCCATTTCACAAGTTAAATGAATCTTTCAAACTCACCTATTTTCTGTTTAAAGAGTTCTTTGAAATAAGACTTTACAAAACCCTCAGTATACTGTTGCTTACAAGGAATTAAATTTTTTTCCTGTCATTCTTTTTTTAATTAACATACAATTTATTATTGGCTTCAGAAGTAGGCCTGTGATTCATCAGTCTTATATAATAAATAGCCAGTCCCATTGCATCACGTGCCCTCCTTACTGCCCAGCATCCAGTTACCCCATCCTTCCGACTCCCCTCTGCTCCAGCAACCCTCTGTTTCCTATGATAGTCTCTATGGTTTGTCTCCCTCTCTGGTTTCATCTTGTTTTATTTTTTCCCCTCTTCCCTTATGATCCTCTGTTTTGTTACTTAAATTCCACATATCAGTAACATCATACGATAATTGTCTTTCTCTGATGGACTTACTTTGTTTGGAATACTCTCTTATTCCAACCACATTGTTGCAAAAGGGAATTACCTTTTATTTAAACCATTAAGAAAGAACATGTTCATAATCACTAAGTTTAAAGTTGAAGAATTTTACATCTATTTATTAATAAAACTACATACAAAAACATTAATTGGTCAAATTAATGATATTTTTAAAAACATATAAACTGGTATTAAAATGATAATTTTTTTAAGAAAACATGATTACAATCAAACATTAAAGTTTTTCAAATAAAACCAATAGGATATATTGGAATTCAAATGAAGCAGCATGTGACTTTTCTTTATAGAGGCCTTGAGATGAAAGCATACATAATTTTAGAAGTCATCAGTGTTAAAGCATAAAACTGGGTCAGTCCCTTAAGATTTCTGTAATTTTACAATATGTGTGTGTGTGTGTGTTGTATAGTAAATACTAACATTCCAATTTTGGAGTAGCAGTACATTGTTACTGTTGGTATGGTTTATTGATGCAAAGAACTATAGAATGTTTATGGCTTAAAGAGTCCTTAAATATTACTTAGCAAACATGTTCAGTGAGCATGTTTTTTTCTTTTTTGTAACATCAGTAAGAATTAGAATCAATATCATTTGTTCAGTTTGGAAAAAGAACTTGGCTTTAAGTCTTTTAACCTCTTTTGGTGAAAGTTTCCATTTAGGAAAAAAGATGACAAACATCACTGATATATTTTTTTTTCTATCTTCATTATTATTATACCAAACTATTATACCTCTCTCAACTGATATCCTTCCTCATCTTTAAAATATTATTGTTTTTATTACTTTTACATCTTCTAATCTGCTTAAGCCCACAATGACTAAAGCCACAAATAACTAACTAACTGCTAACACCAAAAGTTCTTTCTCAATTGTTCTGATACTTGATTTCCTTGAAGCATGTGACACTCAAACACCTACTCTTTTCTGAATTTCCCTCCATCCCTTGGCTTTTTTGGCTTCATTCTCTGGGTGCCCTCTCGTTCTCTTTAACTTCTATCTAGTATTTAAATGCTAGCATTCTGGGTGTTATACACAACTAATGAATTGTTGAACACTACATCAAAAACTAATGATGTACTATATGTTGGCTAACTGAACTAACTAACTAACTAACTAAATAAATAAATGCTAGCATTCTTTAGGGCTTAGCCAGCCATTCCTGCCATTATACCTTTACTTCAGGCAAACTCATCTATTTTTATGGTCTTAACTTCCCCAGATAATTCTCAAATCTGTAAGTTACTACTTCTTCATGTTCCATAAATGCCTCATGAATAATATTCTAAGTATGAATTCATTAAATATTTATCAAACCTGTTCTTGTTCCTTCATTCCAACTGCTTACTCTTGGTTCATGTCTTCAGCATTTCTCAACTGAATTACTGAAATAGAGCAGTCCAGGGATTTTGACTATGTGTATGGTAGTAGGGTCTAGGCATTTGTAGTTTGGGAAAAAAACCTCCTCAGGTTACTCTAATTTGCACCCTTGGTTAAGAATCACTGTGACAGACTGAGAGGTCTATTTCTTACCATGTCCTCCTTAGTCCATCCCCTCACAAACTACTATCACATAAACTTTCAAAAAATCAAGTCTAATTTTATCCTTATCCCTATTTAACACCCATATATAACAGCAGGCCAAATCACGCACAAGCTAAAATCCAAACTTATGGATACAGTGTATTAGGCCTTTCAGGATCTAGTATTCACCCTCCTCTCCTGCCATTTCATCTTCCCACTTAGGGAGTCAGTACAGAGCTGCTAATAGTTCCCCAGACAAACTGTTGTTATTTTATACTTCCACACCTTTGTACATGCTATTTCTACTCCCTAAAATGCCAGTCTCCTGTGTCACAGACTTTCATGTTTCAAAATTCAGTTCAATAAAATCCCTTCATAATGTCCCTTCTGTGCCACCTCATTAGTTTGTCAAAAGTTTATGACTATAATTTACACTAATACAGAAATGTATCTGTATATGTCTATGTAGTCATTTGAAAAATATTACTGATAGCCCACTATGTACCAAATATTACCCTAGGTCATAATTATTAAATGGTGAACAAAAATGTCATGGTCCACAATAGTATCAAGCTTAAAGGCTATTATGGGTATTGGTAAAAACAAGCAAACACACAAATTAATTTTTAATTACAAATAGGGATATACGCTATAAAGGAATAACAACAGGATACTATCGGAAAGAAGAATAAAGGAAAGTACTTCAGAAAGAAATCTTTTAAAAAGTATTATTTGTGGGGCGCCTGGGTGGCTCAGTGGGTTAAGGCCTCTGCTTTCGGCTCTGGTCATGATCCCAGGGTCCTTGGATTGAGCCCCACATCGGGCTCTCTGCTCAGCGGGGAGCCTGCTTCCCTCTCTCTCTCTGCCTGCCTCTCTGCCTACTTGTGATCTCTGTCTGTCAAATAAATAAATAAAATCTTTAAAAAAAAAAAAAAAAGTATTATTTGTCCTGAACCTAAAGGAAGAGCAGCTGTTGGAATTCAGAAGAAAAAAATTAAAAATAAAAATAAAAATGGGAAGAGTTTCAAGAAGAGGGAAAAGCAAATGTGAAAGTCCTCAAGTACAAAAGAGGAGCCTCAAGTATTCAGGAAACTGGCTAGTACACAATGAGCAGGAAAACAAGATGAGGTTAGAGAGACAACAGAGCTGGATCATATAAGGTTTTGTAAGCACTGTGAGGGAGTGTGTATTTCAACTGCAACAAAAGAAGCAGTCAAAAAGTTTGATAGCAAAGTGAACATGATCTGACTTACATTTTTAGAATATTATTCTGGGACTCTTTGGAGAAAATATCTGGTGGTGGGGAGAGAGGAATAGTGAGGAGACTAGACGCAGCAAGATCAGTTAGTAGGCTACTATAAAAAAAATCCAAAACAAAGAGGAGGAGATCTGGACAAAGTTGGTGAGAGTGCTAATGGAGGACAGGAGATGGACTAGAGATATATTAAAGGTAGATTCAACAGAACTTACTAGCAGGTAAGATGCAGGAAGTGAGGAAAAGGACAGAAAAATGGTTTCTATCTTCTTAAGTTGTATGCAGAGTAAAGGGTAATGATACATTTTTTCTTTTTTTATTTACTGAGATGAAATACATTCCCATTCTAGGTTATATTCCTTAAGGATGGACAAAACTAGATTTGATAATCATATCCTCAGCAACTAATGAAATACCTGGCAGGCAAAGAGCACTCAATATATATTGGTTGTATGTATACATAAATATATAACAGAACAAAGGAACAAACTTAAAGTAAAAGAAGTCACTGAATAAATAATTACAATGAAAAACAAAAGTGAGAAAATGCATACCTAACTGGAGTTTGTGGAAGAATCACATTCACTTCTTCATCAGAGTTACTTTTTCGTGGCGTTCTCTGCATTTCAAAACTAAATAATGATAAGTAAAGACATTCATATTGAAAATGCACTATTTGTGTTTTATGAGTCAAAAGAGCAATATATCACTTGTTGCCTCCTACCATTATACAAAATGGTAAGTCAATAACAGAAGTGATAAGAAACTGATGATCCAAAAGCTGCTTAAATAATAAAAATTTTGTGTTTTTCACCATTGTTTTTCAGCTGGGTTTCTTCTTTTAGGTTTATGAAAAACAGGTACTCCAATCATTAACAATTTTTTAAAAGTAAAAGTTAAATGCTATCTCTAGATGTTAGATGGTATTACGAAGCAAGCTCTTCAGTATTAAAAAAACAAACAAACCAAAGCTCAAGATTTTCAATCATTATGGCTTCCAAAACCTTACTTTGATGTAAATAAAATATGAATTTTGTGTTTAACCTACAAGTTACATATATTATCAGTTACATATTAAAAGATTTCATGCTAAAGATATAAAATTAAATATACCTATAATCATTCAAATTTTTTGTAATTACCCTATAATCATTCAAATTTTTTATAATTACTCTCAATCATTCCTACTTTAGAATTCTATATGATAATTCAAGAGAATGCACTTCTTTTTTTTTTTTTAAAGGAAAAAGGTTTAATGTAGAGATTCAAGATTCACATCATGATAAATGATCTAAAATTGAATACTTATGATAAAAGTTCAACTTTTGCATTTTTTTCCCATTTAACTTATCTTGCCATCTTTTTTCCTGTGTTTTTCTATTACTTTCACCCCACCTCTCCCTGTCTATGGTTACAATGACAGATTCTCGCCCTCTCCCCAGTAGTGTAGAAAGCCTACTCCTGCAAAAGCTAGAGTGATAAACACTAATTTTAACACTTTAACTTCACCAACATTTAAGTAGTATGTGTAACCTTCCTTTCACCTGCTCCCCAAGTATACTGATCACAGTCCATCCTCCTAGGTAGAAATGTGGCATTTTAATTTTGCTTTCCTTTTTGATTCTTGCTGTGGGAGGAAGATAATATATATTGTGTGTATGGTTTATAGTCATCCTAGATTGCTAAAGTATATCTTCCAGTAATTCTTTCAAAGAGGGTATGCAAGAAACAAACTTTGTGAATTTTTCAGTATCAAAAAAATGTCTTTGTTTTTCCTTCAAAATCAAATGCCAGTTTGGCTGGGTAAAGGATTCTAGGTGTAAAGCCTTTTGCTTGTAGAACTTTTATGACATAGCTCCACTGATTCCTAGCATCTAGAGTATCTAGAGTCTGTGGTCAATCTGATTCTTGCTCCTCTATAAGTTATTTCTCTTTTTCTGGAAGCCTTTCGGATTTTTTCTTTATCACTGGAATACCCAAATTTCACCAGATGTGTCGAAGAATGAGTATCTTCTCATCAGTCTTACAAGGTATTCAGTAAGCAGTGACAACCTCAACCCTTGCATCCTTTAGCTCTGTAAAGTTTTCTTCAATGACTTCCTTAATTATTTCCTCTACTTCATTCTCTTTATTATCTTTTTCTGAAATTCCTATCAAACAGATGTTGAACTTCTGGATCTATCCTCTATGTCTCTTGATCTTTATTTATTTATTATCTGTTTGGCCATTTGCATTGTATGCTTAGAGAATTCTTCAATACGTTCTTCTAGATTGTCCATTCTCTTTTCTTCAAGCAGTCTATGCTGCTCTTCAGAACATCTATTAAGTTTTTTATACCCAACACCTCTGGAAGGTAATTTTTAATATTAGTAACCTCCTCCTGTATCTCTCTAAAGTTGTTAATTACATTACTTCTAAAGTTTTCTTCTGTTTTTTGTATTAAGTTTTTATCTTTAGATGTTGAGAATATACTTCTGTATTAACATTCTTAAGAAAAAGAACCAAGCAAGTAATAGCAGATAAAAGGGTGGGGAAAAAGAGAGACCACTACTTAAGTAAACTAATTACTTCAACAATTTTCTTTTAGTGCAGTTTTAAAATTAAATTCAGCTTAATTAAAAAAATAGTTGCTATACAGGACACTTCACATTAAATCTCTATTTGTTTATATATTATATGCTTAGAATACTGTTTATCTTATTATCAGGTTTATAGAAAGGCATTTGAAATAACTTATTATAAATGATATTTAAAGATCATGAAGTTAAATAAAAACCTATTTAATCTTATCTATATTAAATCAACCTATAGCAGAAGTACCTCAACAAATAAAATTAGACCATGTACAATACCTGTCCATAGGATCAGCCTGAAGGGTTTTATCATGATCCAGAAATAATCTTGCATCAAGATCTTTGTTTTTAAGGTAAATCTCTTCATATTGTTTAGAGAGACTTTCCACCTCAGAAGAAAAAATTACTGATTATCTTTTTCATATCATTACATCTCTCAGTCCATAGAAATACTTATTTAAAGAATCTTTGTGCATACACTTCATTTTTTAATATACTGAGTTCACATGCAATAAAAATAAAGCATACCTGAAAGTGCTATTAAAAAATGCTACTTTTTAACTCTAATTTTAAACCAATTTTATGCATGCATCCCATTCATTAGTGTTTTATGTAGACAATGATCACCAGTAACAAAAAACAGTAGGTATTATTATGACCACTTAATTGCCAAGATCTTCCAAATATCCCATACATCCCTCACTTCTAATCATTCCCTATGCTTATCAAGATAAAAATATTTTTCAAATATAACAAATCCTCTCGGTTATATATTCTCTCTACCTTTTCTAAATTGTTTGAGGTACTATAACTCCCTTTAGTTAAGTGTCTTGGACAAGAATATTAGCTCAGTTAATTAGCCCACTTAACACATCTGCATAATGTCTTCCTAATCTCAGATACTTCTACATTTGCTAGAACTTATAAGTCTTTTACAAGTACTGATTCATAATTTTCTAATCATAATTTAAAAACTAATGCCCAACAGACAACTATTTGGCATGACTTCTACTATGACTTTTGAAGTCTGAGGATTTCTAACCTGAGTGAACTAAAATTGCATTTCAAAAGGAGAGGCAGGAAGAAATCCAGTTAAATGTAAATTTTTTGTTTGTGTAAGTTTTTTAGCTAAAACAGTCACTCACATTGATTGAATTTAGTCATTGTTTCTGCCCAATCTTAGTGAGACACGAATTATCAATCATTTATTGGGGCAGCCATTAATACTATATGAAAAATGAAGAGGTAAATATAAGGTTTATCTTAAGATTGCTATTAAAACCATAATCCTTTCTAAAGGAAGAGAATTACAGTGAGTGTCCAAGATTCTTTAGAGTTGTGAACAGCCCATTTTTTGGTACAGTGGTTAAGAAAACTCAGTAATACAACATTTGGCCCCTTTTCTTGCCTCTCTAATCTATCTTACCAGTATTCTGCCCTGTGTCCCCATCTTAATGAATCAGTTGGAGTTCACTGAACAGACCACACTATCACATATCACTGTCCCTGTGAATCTATAATTTCTAACACTGGAAATCCCATTTCTCATAAAGCTTACTCATCTCAGAAATCACACCTCCAACAGTTTTCCGTCTGTTCTCACACTGAATTTGGTGGCCCTCCTCTAAGATGACACAGCAAATGTGTATACTTCTACCAGACCCTTACAGACTCGTGTAGCGTTCTCTTTGTTTTTCTCCAACTAACACTTTAACAACAATGACTGTGAGTTAACGCTCTTATGGATAGTATCTAGCACAATATCTGGCAAATATTAAGCATTCAATAAATAATTTTTGGATGGATAAGTTTATTTATTCAAGGACTAGCCACCAATTCAGGTCACAGAATCAGCAAACTACCTATCTGATTTCATGTCTTTTGGTCTTGGTAACTAATGCCAGGTGCTTCTAAAACACTGCTTTATCCCTGAGTACTTGTTCTTCATCATTTATCTAAGTATCTTTCCCTCCACATATTTCATCTTACCACATATCAGTTGTTCTGTTCTCATTGAAAAGCAAGATTTTTGAGGCAAAATGCGAAAAGAAACAGATAGATGGATGGCACACCATTAAGGTAAAACATTTCTGCAATATAATCACAGCTGTTTCGAATGAATTTATTTTCAATTAAGTAGTTTAAATGTTCAAAAGAGACATTCCACAATACAGAAATGCCAATTATGTTGATGGCATCAATCCATGTATCCTATGCTTAAGGATGCACAGCAAATTAGAATCAAATTTGATTGTGCATATTTAGTTATACTTAAAAATAATGGCACTCAGAAATTCAAAAGCCTACAATTTGATTTTTGAAAGATTTCAGTAAAAATCAATTTTTAATGCAAATTACAAATGCTGCTTATTTATACATCTGAATATATTCAAAAGATTTTTCTCTTACTTATATAAAGCTGGTTCACCAAAATTCTACTTAGCTCTCTTCTTTGGGCAAAAAACATTTAATAAAAAGTAATTTTAAGAAATTAGACAGCTACTCTTCCCTCCCAGAAGTCCCAAAATACATTAACTTCTACCAATTAAGTTTTCTTTCAGATTACCTCTGGAAGTCCATTAGAAGCTACAATTCCAAGAGAATTCATAAAAGGTATGAAATTTTTGAAATAAACATTTTTCACCTGAAAAAGATAAAGTTACAGCATAGCCATTAAAATAAAAAAACTTAATCTTTGTCACTATTAACACTAGAATGAAAGTGTTAACTGATACTTTGATCTATGATTTACATAGTGTTAACATCAGTGTTAACTGATACTTTGATCTATGATTTACATTATTTTCTTTTTAATTTATGTGAGGCAGATTTCAAGTCTTAGAATGGGAGGAGAGAACTATTAATGAAATAGGATTTATAAGAAGAAAACCCATTGAAACCAACTTCAATATCCTACATTTAACAGATGATGAAAAGATGATTCAAAAAAATTAAGCAACTTGACTAAAGCTACATAGCTAGGAAGTGGCAGCACTGGAATTAAAACCCAATCTATCATCACAGTCAAGACTCATCTCTTCTCTTTTCAGCATACTGTTTCCAATTTCACCCTAAAGCATATTTTTAGGTCACTTCACACTCATCATCTGATAGTTAGCTTAGGAAATATCAAGGCAATTATTTTAGCATAAACTCAGCAGAATAGCTTGTTTTTACAAGAAGATAATTTCACACAAATAAAGAATACCCAGTAATTCAATCCAAAATCAGGTAACAGTATTTTGTAAAATGACGTAGTTTCATACAAAAGCACCTTACATTTATTTAATATGGATAATAAAGACTAATCAGGAAATCTGGAGTTATATTCCTGCCTGTTCTACAACTTGTGATATGTTACAAAATTTTAAACAACTTACTTTTTCATTTAAGTTTTCCAAACTTGGAAGTCTACATTTAGTAAGATGGAAATAATATCAATTCATATCTTCTTCAAAATAAGTTGCAAAAATGAGCCTTCTGTAACTTATTAATTTTGTTTTCTAACTAACTCCCATTTAACTGGAGTATTTATAAGGTAGGTATTTCTAGTTAACCATTTAGTGTTAATTAAACAATAATTATATAGCCACTAATGTAACTAACCAATAGTTATATAACCAAAAATGCTGTATCTAAATAATCAAGTGTCAATTAATGTCTATTACTACCATGGTTTTTAACCAGCTGTACTTTAAAAATCATTCCTATAAAGATTCTAAATTATAAAGAGTTATTTAAAATGAAAAAAGATTTTAATGACTTATTCCTGATTTTAGAAATGAAATTTTGCAAGTAGTTATGAAACTCAGAGAATTAACAACCAAGAATGAGAAAACTGAATTTATGTATATTCATTATCTTGCAGGACTTAGCAACAGACTGGATTTTAAAAAATCAACTATACCTGTGAACTTATTAGCAAAGATTATTTGTGGTTCTAGAAAAATAAAAAAGTAAACATATGTATAAGGTTGATACATCTAGTACCACAGGTGTATATCTATGTATTTATTGAAACTGACAAAAGTCACAGTGTTAACATTAAGATATCCTGATAAATCATTCCAACACTTCTTAAACTAGATTTTGAGATCATACTCCATTCCTTCCCAGAGATGACAGAGAAGTTTCAAAGATGCAACATTTCATACAGCTATCTGGTGGTAGTGAACTGTGGACAACAATCTATGAGAGAAATAGCATACACTCAAAGGAGCAACTGGTGGCAGATTTACCAAAGTCTAGCCTTTCAGTATTAGCTATTAGTTTCTAGAAGTTCATTTACTCATTACTAAGAGGAAGATGGGTACACTATTCCTAAGACTCCTTCCAATTCCAACACTCTGGATTCTATGAACAAGATAAACAATTCCAGGGAGTTCATGTGTATTCTCTACCAGCGATTAACATCTGGTGTAATATTTGGAACGAGCATATAGGCTGAACAGAAATCTAATGCTGATATTACTTATCATCAAACCAAAACACAAGGGTATCTTAGCAGGGTATTTTAAAACATTAGGAGTTATTAGTAACCACAGAGGAATCAAAGAACAAATTCACTTGAAACCTACTGCCATAAAGATGTACCTTTTCAGTGATTCCTGAGTAAGGGAGCTACTCTCTTTAAAATCAAAGTAACTGAACATGAAAAATAAATTTTTTTCTAAATATTTTGCTGCAAAAGAATTAGCACTAAGTACGAAAGCAAGCTTGTCATGAAAGAAGTACTGTTAGGAAGAACTTACATCTAAATCTACTTCATTTTAAAGAAATCATGAAGTTAAATTACCTCATCTATATTACATTCATGTTCTTTACAGAGAACTTCAATAATTCTTGTATCATTTTCTAGTTGTTTTGCTATCCGTGCACTCCTGTTCTGACCTCGCCTTGGTGTTCGAGGTGAACCATTAAAAGGTATTACAGCTGTTTCTGTAAAAATGGTAAATTAGATAAGAACAATTGCACATTCCACTGTATAAAATAATGAAGTATTCTAACTTGGGAGATCAGAAATAATCTTAGTAACATTCTGCTACTTTTATTTACTAGGCTTCATTAAAAGGCTAACAGTTTCATCTATTTATTGACTATTTTAAGTTGTGTACTGATAATAGTTTTTGCTATTAGGCAAATACGGAGAAGGCAAGAGAAATAGCCAACTTATAAACTAATTTTAAATGTATCCTACTGAGTCTGTAAGGGGAAAAAATGTTTTCTATCTTAAAGAGTCTTAAAAAAGTAAAAAAATTATGGACTCAATTGCTAGACATGGTATAAAATTAAATAAATTTTTAAAGTTTGAGCAAATATCATAGCAAATAATTTTTTTTAAATAAGTATTTAAATATTATGTGATAAAGGGTGATTTTTTGAAAAATCTCCTGTATTATTTTGAGCATTCCCAATTCAAACTGAAAATGAATTCAGCTATTAAAGAGATAACAGATGACTAAATATGAAAAGTATTAACTGCCTCCAGGGCTGACCAACAATTATAGGAAACAGAGAATACAGAAATATGTTAAACTATACAACAGGATGCAAAATCAGAAAAAATTAAACCATGAGAAACCCCACAGAATAAACCACCTATTATTTAATGAATAAATTATAAGGAAAAAAAGACAAATGGAGAAGGAAGTTTTTTAAAAGTCTCAAAAGTGTATCAAACAATCATAAGGCATAGATCTTTGATTCTGATTTAGTCAACCTGTAAAAAAGTTTTAAAATCACTTTTATTAGACAACTGAAAGTCTGAACATTTACTAGATACTTGGTGGTAGGTTATTAAGTGATTTTTAGGTGTGACAATGGTAGTTATTATGCTTTTTAAAAAGACTATATTTAGAGACACATATTAAAATTCATAAGGATGAAATGGTATGTGAAGATGTACTTCAAAATAATATAGTTGATGCAACTGGGCAGCAGATGGGGCTACAGACTGACCATATGCTGAAGGTAGGTACTTTAAGTACAGGGGGTTTATTATACTACTGTCTACTTTTGTAGACGCTTTAAATTCTCCATAATAAAAAGTTAATTATAAGTTTACCTTACTCAGCCAATTTATCACCTCATCCTGGTTTCTCTTTAACACAGCACTTAGAGAATTAAATGTACTTTCCAATGATTCAAAAGAACAATGCCTATCAACCTAATTAACATCCTACATCAATTTATTAAACTTGTAACATGGAAAAAAGTGAAGAAAAAAATATATATAATCTTTACAGATTCAGAATTTTTTAAAATATATTTGTTTTCTATTTCTTTTCTCCTGTTCTATAGGTGGTTTCTGCTTGTGACCTTTTTCTGTCAAACCATGTTCAACACATTTTGGAAATTCTGCTCCAAACTCCATTTTCCATGAAGCTATTGTTCAAAAGGATTAATTAGGCTTCTGCTTCTCAGGCACTTCCAACACTGAGACTTCCATGTTTTGATCTGTCCTCTATTATTTTTAGTATTATTAATTCTTTAATCATTTTAGGACCAATGAATCAATTCAGCCTTAGTTAAGTTTACATTTTTCTATGATATAAGTGATTTTGATATCCTACTCTTGATGGCACCAAAAGAAGCAATTCCATTCTCAGAGGAATATATTTGTCTCTGCTTAATGCTATCTATTTCAGCAAGTTATTTTTTTATTTTTTATGTTTAATTTTTTTTTTTAGAAATGGTTACTTTCATTTAAGAATACTTCCAACCACATCACCCCTTGAGGTAGATCAATTACAATTCATATACAAAAAAAAAAAAATGAGTCACATAATAATCATAGCATCCAATAATACAAATTAGGTGATCTTCTCCAGCAAAATGGGCTACTCTTTCTCAACAAGTTTCATTCATATCTGTGCCTTACTTCCTAACTTTCTTTTTACCAGAAACATCCTACTCCAACTTCCCCAAACACTCAAATGCTATCTACTCTTCAATACTCAGTTCAAAATCCACCTCTTTTATATGGTCTTCCTTGGTCTTCCCCAGCTGAAAATCTTTCTCGCTTCCTGAACTCTCATAGCATTTACTGTATTTTGGCCCAGACCACTGAGAAAATGGCCATATACTACTTCTTTGTTTACTTGTCTTATCTCTACTTCTATATCCTATACTACTTGAGGGCAGAGTCCATGTCTGATTTATTTTTTATCATTCCTTCAGCTCTAGAACATATTTGATTCATTAAACAAAAACTGTTGAATAATGATATAGAAGATGCATAAATTATTTAAAATACTTACTATACGGTTCTTTAAGCAATGCAGGAGGTGAGAGTTTAATAAAATAGTCAAGGACACAGAGCATTAACTGAAATGAGATGACGAGATCATCCTCCATTTGCAACACTTCCCCTGAAAATAAAATAGGTTTACAATGTAAAGTAACAGATCAGAGACTGAGATCTTTAAATCAGGGAATATTGTGAGTATGGGCATATGCATATACTGATTTATTCAAGAATAAAGGCATGTTAAAGAACTTAACATTTTTTCTGCCTTGCAAAAACTCAGATCTGAAATACATAAAAGTATAAATAAAAGAATATGAAGTTATGAAATCAGTGACATATAAGTCTACCATGAGAATCTGACATCTAGAAATTATTATTATAGTTCATTCCCTATGTCTAAATTCATTCTGTTTGTTGCTTTTTTAAACTTATTTCTGGTTTTGGTAAGAGTTATAGAATTTATTACTTCTGAAAGTAATTTTGAAGTATGCTACATGGTAATCTTTAATTCTACTTATTTATGAAACTTCATATATTTTCAATTTTAACCCCCCTCCAAAATATTACCATAACCAAAGTCATTAATAACAAAATTAACATATAACTGAAAAGTCATCTATAAAGTAATTCTTTAGCATAAAATCTTAAAAAGTTAGTACAGAAAATATACAACTGGGGTGTTATGAGGAAATAAATGCATATAATAAATATCTGAGAAAAAAATAGTGTAGCTATACAAATCATAATCAAATATAACTATGATATATTTGCTTGTTGTTCTCAAAGTTTAATTCGGCTCACTTTCTATCTTCTTGGTATCTGCCTGCTAAACCATTGATAATCCCAACAAATATTGAATGTATAGAAACTATGTGAGAAAGCAAGTAACTCTGCACCAGGAAGATTTTTTAATACTCATAGGTATAGTATATGTTTGTAACAGACTTAGAAGTAATTAAAGAAACATCATACAAGTAAAGAATGGTATCAAGGACTTACAGTTAAAATCAGTAGGGTAGAGCCAGATCAAACAATTCTCTTCCAATACCCAATAAAATAAAAGGAAAAACTGTACTGGTTAAGTGTCAGTACCAACAACAGATTTGAGAGACACTGACTGAGAGTATCCCTCGCCACCTCTTCTGAGTTGGAGGGAGGAGAAATTGCTGATGATGGGATAAGGGTAAAACACAGGAAATAAACAAAAGCTAACTTTTTTTTTCTGGGGGGTTTGCTTTGTTTTGTTTTGTTTTTATTTTTTTGATAGCTAACTTTCTGGTAAACACAGAGATTCTGGTGTTCTATGCTGAATTGGGGACCAAAATGAATCCCAACACAATCCCATTATGGAAACAGGATTTATTTACCACTATAAGTGTTCTATTTTAGAATTCATTCTAACAAAAATCTCAGAAGGACAAAGACTTGTATCATTCCAGATGAATTCTCCACTTTCTCCCTCACCCCCTAACTAAAAGTAAGTAAAATAAAAAGCCTGTATTCATATTGTAGCTCTTTGGGGAACACAACTAGCCAAGGATAAAATGCAAGGAGAGTAAAAAGAGATTTATTCATACCACATCAGAGAAAACAGAACATCACACCCCAGCCACATCAAAGAAAGCAGAACACCAGGTCAGAGTTGTTACTAAGACAAGTCTTAGTAACATGGGGAGGGGATAGAGAATGAGAAGCACAGAGATTACGCAAACATACTACTGAAAAGAAAAAGAAAAAATAGAGTCACTACGTAAGAAGGGGAAAAGTCAGAGAGAGAACCTGATCTAGAAGATAATCTATAAAAAGAAAACGCCCTATGACTTTTTGCACTAAGAAATAAAAAACAAATTATATAAAAACAACAACAATAAAAAGCTAAGGGAAAAGTGAGGACCAAATAACACCATTACAAACATAGGTTAGCTCAAAAGAGAAGAAAGGCTTGAGCCAAAAATAGTTAATACATAAGAAAAAGACCAAAGATCAGAATAATACAAGAAAAGAAAGTGAATATGAAGGAGGACAAAAATAATTCAACATAAGATAATTAAGTTCCTGGGGCACCTGGGTGGCTCAGTTGGTTAAGGATCTGCCCTTGGCTCACGTCATGATCCCAGGGGCGCTGGGATCAAGCCTCACATCAGGTTGCTTGCTCAGCGAGGAGCCTGCTTCTCCCTCTCCCTCTGCTTGCTGCTCCCCCTACTTGTGTTTGCTCTCTCAAATAAAATCTTGAAAAAAAAATTTTTTTAAAGACGGTTAAATTCCTGAAACATAACAGAATAAAAATAATACCTACCTGAATAGAATAATATTTTTTAAAAATATTTATTTTTTTGACAGAGATCACAAGTAGGCAGAGGGGCAGGCAGAGAGAGAGAGAGGGGAAAGCAGTCTCCCCACTGAGCAGAAAGCCCGATGTGGGGCTCAATCCCAGGACCCTGAGATCATGACCTGAGCCGAAGACAGAGGCTTTAACCCACTGAGACACCCAGGCACCCCTAGAATAATATTTTAAAATGTAGTGTGTTAAGATATCTTTGAAATGAAGAGCAAAACCTTCAGTTTAAAAAGAGATATAGGGGACGCTTGGGTGGCTCAGTTGGTTGAGCAGCTGCCTTCGGCTCAGGTCATGATCCCAGCGTCCTGGGATCGAGTCCCACATCGGGCTCCTTGCTCTGCAGGGAGCCTGCTTCTCCCTCTGACTCTGCCTTCCACTCTGTCTGCCTGTGCTCGCTCTCGCTCTCTCTCTGACAAATAAATAAATAAAATCTTTAAAAAAAATAAAATAAAATAAAAAGAGATATAGTATTGAAAGAAAGACTAATATGGAATAATAAAAGTCAAGAGATATTCTAGTTAAGGTACTGAACCTCAAATAACCTAACACAAAGTTAAGTAAAATAAAGATTCTAACCTTAATTTTTTAAAAGTGCTTTTTCATAATCTTAGAGAAATATTTTAGGAAATAATACTGCTTAAGTGACAAAACATTTATCTAAATTTAAGTAATTCCTCCCATTTCTCTTATTTATTTTCTTCTGTAAAGTTTGAGTAAAATTAATTTTTATGTCTACATGTTACACTGTAATATGATTCTTTTTTTTTTTTTTTTTTTTTTTTTTTTTTGAGAGAGAGCATGAGCAAGAAGAAGGTCAGAGGGAGAAGCAGACTCCCCATGGAGCTGGGAGCCCGATGCGGGACTCGATCCCGGGACTCCGGGATCATGACTGAGCCCAAGGCAGTCGTCCAACCAACTCATTCACCCAGGCGTGCCTATGATTCTATTTTTAAAAAATTAGATCTGTTTGTGGATGCACACTTCTCCATTCTTTTTTTTATCAGATTTTATGCACAAAAATGTATCTAAAATGAAAATCACCTAATTTTAATGATTATTTATTTATGGGTAAAAATTTTTCTTTGCATTTGGTGTATTATTTGAATTCTGTATCATGAATATGTACCATTTTTATAAAAAATAGTAACATTATTCTTTAAAAAAAAAAGAAAAGAAGGATAAGAGGTACTACAAACAGAAATGAAATGAGACATTTCCAAAGTTGCTTCCATAACAACTTGTCAACAGGTTAACAAGCCACACAGAGAACTGCAGAGTGTGGGAGAAGAACATTAAATTGAAAAGAATTTTTTGAACCTAGTCCAAAAAAATTATTACATTTGAAACATTAACATGTAACAATGTAACAAACATAATGACTTTACCTTTAGCTAGTAAAAATGTGATCCAAGAAACTTTTAGCACCAACACAGAGTTTATTTCAGTAGATATCCTAGTAAACAAATAGAAAGCAGGAAAAAATTTTTATACTGACAGTTTTCCAACTATCTCTTCTTTTTGCTTGTTTTAAATTATAGGCCTAAACTTACTGCATAAGAGAATACAATCAATTTTAAAGGCGTAATTTACACAGTAACTCAATTTGTCTCAATTAGTGTTTTCACCAAGATATTTATATTTAGCCCAGAGAACAGTATATATCTTGTGAAGGAAATATTTAATATTTCAATTCTAAACTAAAAATATGCACAAGAAGTGATATACTATGATGTACTTTGTTTCCAATTACTTAATACTTTTCTGCTCCTTGCTTTCTAATTAAAACCAACACTTTAGCAGAAAAATAGAGGTTTGGACAACTCTACCAATTTAATACTATGCCTTGATAACCTGTTGATATTAACAACTGGACTAGATTAATATAATGAATAAACACATAATTTCCCATTATATCAATCACCTTCAATACTAGTAGGTCAGTGGGGCAGAAAACCTCTTATACTACACATTCTGTTTCCAAAGAAAACCTCTAGAGCTCTTACATGGGTATACTGTTGGAGCATGTATCATACATTTAAAAAAATAATTTGGAAATTTTAATATACATTGTCACATTTACTCTTACACAAAAACTATGTTCTTAGTCTTAATAAAGTTAATAAAATGTCAATAACAGATACTTAAAAAAGATTAACTCAGTGAATTTACGTTTTTTCCAGAACTGTTGATACGTTGCACTGAATCTACTTCCACCCTATTAGTTCTCCTTGTAGTAAAAGGCACATATTTCATACAATTTTCTTTGTGAGAAGATAAATAATCTACATAGGGTTTTAAATCTATGACCTTAATTTATGATGTAGCATGCTATAATCAATCAAACTAACCCTGGCATTATCAACATGTTTGGGATTCTTCCAGAAAAATCTTTTGAAACGCCAAAAAGATAAAATTAACTTGCTCTGAACTACTTACAAAGTGCTGGGTTGTTTCAAATATATAAGTTCACATGTCCTAAAACAAAGAAATAATTATATTAACATTATGGCTTTTTTAAAAGTTACTTTAAAAATTTTTTTCATAATATAAAAATCAATCTTATGATGCTTTTTTCATCTTATTTCAAGAAGTATACATTTTTGGGGTGCCCAAGTGGCTCTTGGTGAGTGTCCAGCTTTGGGGTTTTGGCTCAGGTCCTGATCTCAGGGTTGCTGGATGGAGCCCCGCACTGGGCTCCAAGCTCAATAGGGAGTCTGCTTGAGATTCTCTCCCTTTCCGTCTGCCCTTCCCCCTGCTCATGTGCACATTCTCTCCATAATAAAAAATCTTTTTTAAAAAAGTATACATTTTTTTTAAATTATAGAATTATTTTAAAAAGTTAAAGTAAATTTTTCCAATACATGACACTTCACACATCTGTAATATCACACATTTTGTAATATCTAATTACAAAAGGACTGGATTTCATATGTGCATTTGTAACTCAGAATACATTTTGTAATTAAATCTTGATTTAGTTAGAATCCCAGATCAGGTCATAAAAGCTTACTTAACTAGTAGCCTCACTAAAATAACTCAACTTAAAAGTACTATAAAATCTATTTGTTTAGGACAATGACAGAATTAGAATCTTCGCAGACCTGCTTCCCAGTATAATAACTACAATTCATTGAAATTATTTAAAAAGTCATTTAAAGTCTCTGGAAATTCTCCTAAGGGCATACAGCAAAAAAGGAAATATTTTTTCAAGAAAATATACTAACTCCTGGCAAGAACAAAAATTGTGGAATTCAAAGCAAAGCTCACTTCCTCCTCTCCAGCTCAGCATTATAAAGCTCTACTTGGGCAGGTGCAGCTAAGACACAGGACTCCTTCTCTCCTCTGCTCCCAGCCTAGGACCATCACTCTGGGAAAGGAAGGTTACTAGCACATCTAATCACCCCGAGCTTTGAGTTGTAGAAAGTCTATCCCAGGCAGGAGGAGCTGAGAGGTCTGGGGCTCCCATCCTCCACTTAGCTACCACGTATACAGCAAAAGTTCTATTCCAGGCACAGCAGATCAATATTGGGGCCTTGACTTCTCTTACTCCAGTCAATTCACAGGACGGAGGTTTCAGACATGAAAGGCAATCTGAGAAAACCAGAGACTATTACCTCTCCTCAGTGATACTTTTTTTTTTTTTTTAACTTTAGAGAGAGCAGGAGAGAGAGAGAGATAATAGGCACAGTGGGCAGGGCGCCTGGGTGGCTCAGTGGGTTAAAGCCTCTGCCTTCAGCTCAGGTCATGATCCCAGGGTTCTTGGATTGAACCCTGCATCAGGCTCTCTGCTCAGTGGGGAGCCTGCTTCCCCCCCTCTCTGTCTCTGCCTGCCTCTCTGCCCACTTGTGATCTGTCTGTCAAATAAATAAATAAATAAATAAAATAGGCACAGTGGGAGAGGGAGAAGCACACTTCCTGCTGAGCAGGGAGCCCAACTCGGGGCTTGATCCCTAGACCCTGGGATCATGACCCAAGTGAAAGTTAGATGCCTATCCAACTGAGCCCCCCAAGAGCCCCTCTTTTTTTTTTAAGTTTATTTATTTGTTTTTTTTTTGAGAGAGAGAGAGAGCTAGAACGTGCACATGTACAGGGGCAGAGGGAGGAGAGAGAGAATCCTAAGCAAGCTCCATGCTCGACTCAGTGCAGAGCCAGCCACAGGGCTGGATCTCATGACTGTGAGATCATGACCTGAGCTGAAACCAAGAGTCAGCTGCTTAACAATCCGAGTACCCAAGCAACCCCTCAATGAGACTCTTAAAGCAGGGGTGACATTACAAAAGAAGAAGACACTGTCCCCATGCTGACCTCCCAAGCAGTGGCACAGAAATGATGGCCAGGGGGAGAGGCAAGTCTTAAAAGATAAGAATTTAAAAAAAAAAAAAAAAAAAGATAAGAATTTTTTTTTTTTTTAATTCAAGAGAGAGACACAGAGAAAGCAAGAATGGGGAGAGGGGAAGGAAAGCAGAGGAAGAGGGCAGGAGAGTTGAACACTGAGCCCTATGCAGGGCCCAATCCCAGGACCCTGAGATCATGACCTAAGGTGAAGTCAGACACTTAACCAACTGAGCCACCCAAGCAACCCAAGAAAAAGGAGTTCTGAAGCTCTCTCCAAGGTAATTAACTTCATTTGGAACATAGTGTGGGGACTTTCAAGGCTAATTGCTATTGAAAACAATGGAAATTTTGGTGGTGAGCAAGTTAAGAGGAAGCTAACAGTTTTATGAAAGCAACAAGCTAAATTCCAGACCACCAAAGAGAGAACAAGGGGAAGTAACAGCTAAGAAGGGCTCTCCTGGAAAAAGAACAAGCCTCAAGACTAACCTCAAAGACTATTCTTGCAAAGGGAGCCAAATTTAATTGGATCAGACTGTGAAGCAATTTCAAACGTGGGGTATTGTCATAAACAGCAGAATAGTCAGCAATTAGTGCAAGGTAACAGCTAGGTATTAATAAGAGATCAGGGGTTAGGGGGGAATGCCTGGGTGGCTCAGTTGTTGAGCATCTGCCTTCAGCTTGGGTCATGATCCTGAGGTCTTGGGATGGAGCCCCACATTGGGCTCCCTGCTCGGTGGGAAGCCTGCTTCTCCCTCTCCCACTCCCCCTGCTTGTATTCCCTCTCTTGCTGGGCCTCTCTGTTAAATAAATAAATAAATCTAAAAAAAATAAATAAGATCAGGGGACAAGACTGTCAAAGAGAACCCCTTGAAAATGACTCACCTCAGAGTAACTGCTGCATACCCAATGGCTACACTGAAGAGCAATAGCAGAGGCTACACACTATGGAATAAACAGACCTCACTGAAATAATACAGAGAGGTCACTAAACAAATAAACAACCACAAGAGAAATCCCCAAGAGAAAGGATAATCAGTACCTAGAATTACCACGGTGTTATCAAAAATGTTCAGTTTACAAAAATAAGTGAAATACGTAAAGAAGTAGGAATGTATGACCTCTACATGGGAAAAAAGCAGGCAAAAAAAAAAAAAAAAAAAAACTGTACTTGAGAGAACTCTGGCACCAGACTCAACAGAGACTTCAAAAGAGCTACTGTAAATATACTCAAAGAACTGAAGGTAACCGTGCTTAAGGAAGAAAGAAAGGTATTCTGACACTGTCTCATCCAATAGAGAGTATCAATAAAGAGAAATGATTTGAAAAGAATCAAATGGAAATTTAGGTTGAAAAGTACAATAACCAAAATAAAAAATTCATTAGATGGGCTACACAGTAGATCTGAGCTGGCATAATGAGGAAACACTAAGCTTGAAGATAGGTCAAAAGAGATTATGTTGCATGAAGAACAAAGAGGGAGAGAAAAGAAAAATGAAGAGGTTCACAGAAATGTGGGATACCAAAAAATACACCAATACATGTGTAATGTGAGTACATGAAAGAGATCTGGGGGTGAGGGTGGGGAGGTGCTGGGGAGTGGAAAGAGCAGAAAAAATATTTAAGGAATGAACTGAAAACTTCCCAAATCTAATGAAAACATTAATATATACATCCAAAAAATATAAAGTCCAATTAGATGAATATAAAGAAATCCACACCCAGATATATCACAGTAAAATTGTTTAAAGACAAAGAGAAAAATCAGGAAAGCAACAACAGAAAAATGATATAATATGTATAAAGGAACCCAATAACATTAACGGCTGACTTCTCATGAAACAATGAAGATCAGAAGGCAGTAGGATTACTTATTAAAGGTACTGAAAGAAAAAAAAAGTTAACCAAGAATCACATCCAGCAAAACTATCTTTCAAAAGTGAAGATGAGGAGCGCCTGGGTGGCTCAGTTGGTTAATCAACTGACTTGATTATTACCTGATCATACCTGATCAACTCAGTTAATGATCTGGGAGTCTTGGAATCAAGCCTCAACATTGGATTCCCTGCTCAGCAGAGAGGCTGCTTCTTCCCCTGTCCCTCACCCTATTCCTGTGCTCTCTCTCTCTCTCAAATAAACAAAATCTTAAAAAAAAAAAAAAAAAAATGAGTATGCCCTTTAAAAAAAAAGTGAAGATGAAATAATGACATTCCCAAACAAAAGCAGAGAATCTGTTGGTAACAGACTCACTTTACAAGAAATACTAAAAAGTTCTTCAGGCTGAAAACAAGTAACCCAAAACTGTAATTCATATTCACATGAAAAAACAAAGAGCACTGGAAAAGGTAATTATGTTATGATAAAAGATGGCATAATTGAATATTCTCCTTTCTTCTCCTAATTATGTAAAAAGCAACCGTAAACACAATATGTATATAATTATATTGTTAAGCCTATAACATATAGGAATGTGATGTATTTGACAATACCAGCCCAAAGGAGGTAGTCAAGATCAAAGCTGTATTGGAGTAAACAAAGGACACTAGATGGTAAACCAAATCCATGGTAACAAAGGAAAAGAACAAGAAATGGTAATAAGACAATTAAGATAACAAACTCTATAAATATACACTCACTTTCCTCTATACTCTCAATTACTTTATAAGATACAACGGAAATATCTATAAACCGATGAATGGATAGACAAAATGTGGTAAACCATACACAATGGTTTACTCCATAATAAAGAGTAACAAAGGATTGAAACATGCTACAATATGGATGATCCACAAAAGCATGCTAAGGAAAGGGGCCAGTCACAAAAAATATGTAAATTAAAAATTTGTATTAGAAAATTACTTAGGGGTGCCTGGATGGCTCAGTCAGTTAAGCAATTGCCTTGGCTCTGGTCATGATCCTGGGGTCCTAGGACAGAGCCCCACATTGAGCACTCTGCTCGCGGGGAGTCTCCTTCTCTCTCTCCCCCTGCTCCTCTACCCTATTAGTGTTCTCTCTCTCACTCACTGTCTCTCAAATAAATAAATAAAATCTTTTGAAAAAAAAAAGAAGAAGAAAATTACCTTATAATAAGCTTATAGTATCAAGAAAGAATTTTTAAATAGAAAAGATGCTTAATGTCTGATGCAGTTTTAAATTATTTTGTAACTTAATGTAACTCATAATAAAATGCTGTCATACAGTAAAAGATAATTGCATTCATTATAAATCTGTGCTTAAATGGTACCACAAGCAGTTGCAGCTATTGAACACCTAAAATGTGGCTACTGCAAATGTAGCTGTGCTATAAATGTAAATTACACACCAAAGTACTCAAAAATACTTAGTATGAGAAAAAAAGTAAAATATTTCATTTATAAGTTTCATGTTCTTATTAAAATAAAACTCATATGACATAAAATTAATTTTAAAGTGTATAAATTCAGGGGTGCCTGGATGGTTAAAGCCTCTGCCTTTGGCTCAGGTCATGATCTCAGGGTCCTGGGATCAAGCCCTGCAACGGGCTCTGTGCTCAGTAAGGAGCCTGCTTCCCCCTCTCTCTCTCTCTGCCTGCCCCTCTGCCTACTTGTGATCTCACTCTCTATGCCAGATAAATAAATTTTTCTTAAAAATATATAAATTCAGTAATTTTTAGTATATTGACTTTGTTTTACAACCATCACTATCTAATTCCAGATATTTCCATCACCCCCATAACAAAACCCATACTTAACAGCAGTACTCCCCATGCCTGGCAATCACTAAAAATTTACATTCTGTCTCTATGGATATGTCCGTTTGGACATTTCATACAATGAACTATATGGCCTTTTGTGTCTGGTTTCTTTCACTTAGCTTAATGCTTTCAAGGTTCATCCATGTTACAGCATGGATATTATAAATAATGTTGCTATAAATATTAGTACTCAAATTTTTGTGTGAATGATACATGTTGAAATATTTTTGGATATATGGGTTAAAATGTTAAAATAAAATTCACTTATTTCTTTTAACTTTTTGTTATGCAGCTACCAGAATATTTAAAATTCATGGCTTATGTTATTATATTTCTCTGTGACAGCATTAATGAACCTAAAAATAACTTTAAAAGCTACCATTTATCAGCGATCAAAAAGAATGAAATCTTGCCAATTGCAATGAAATGGATAGAGCTGGAGAGTATTATGTTAAGCAGAATACATCAGTCAGAGAAAGACAAATACCATATGATTTCACTCCTATGTGGAATTTAAGAAACAATACAGATGAACTAAGGGAAGGGATATTAAAAAAAGAGAGAGAGAGAGGGAAGCAAACCATAAGAAACTGTTAATGATAGAAAGCAAACTGAGGGTTGCTGGAGGGAAGGGGTGTGAGGGATGGGCTAGACAGGATAATGGGCATTAAGGGGAGCACTTATGATGAGCACTAGGTATTACATGTAAGTGACGAATCACTAAATTCTACTCCTGAAACCAGTATTATACTACGTGTTAGCTAGAATTTAAATAAAAACTTAAAAAGCTAGTTCTTATTACACACTTAGTATGTGCCGAAAGGTGAGCTAACCAATAACATCGTCTTACTTAATTCTCACAATTACCCTACAAGGAGAGTATTACTGGCTATATTTTAGATTAAAATTGAGGTTTAGAGAGATTAAGTAACATTTCCCTAGCTTACACAGTCAGTAAGTGACTGAATACTCATACTTAGATCTGTTTAGCTTTTTTAAAGTCACCATAATCACTATGGCATATTGCTCTATCTACACACACACACAGTCTGCTCTGAAATGAACAGGCTTTGATGTCACAGTTAAATTTCCTAACTGTTCTTCAGTAAAGGTACAAATAAGATAGAAAAAAACTCTGCTAATTCACTTTAAGGCCAGTAAGCACTAAATTATCTCATATAACAAGTTATATTAATTTTAAAGTGTATAAATTCAGGGGTGCCTGGATGGCTCAGTGGGTTAAGCCGCTGCCTTCGGCTCAGGTCATGATCTCAGGGTCCTGGGATCAAGCCCTGCATCAGGCTCTGTGCTCAGTAAGGAGCCTGCTTCCCCCTCTCTCTCTGCCTGCCCCTCTGCCTACTTGTGATCTCTCTCTCTCTGACACTATTGTCTACAGGACAAAGAGCAAGCTCCCTAGCAGTCGGATCCCTTCCTCCCTTTCAGCCATCAGCAATATCAAAGTACATCATCCTGCTGCTTTGCCTTTGGACACATGTAATCACTCTGCCTGGAAAGCTCAGTCCCAATTCCTCCACATTTTGTTTGGTGACTTTATCCTTAAACCTGTTCAGACACTGCCTTCTCCTAAAATTTTTACTTGATCAAAAGCATCCCACAGGGGTACCTGGGTGGCTCAGTGGGTTAAGCCTCTGCATTCGGCTCAGGTCATGGTCCCAGGGTCCTGGGATCGAGCCCTGCATCGGGCTCTCTGCTCAGCAGGGAGCCTGCTTCTCCCCCTCTCTCTGCCTGCCTCTCTGCTTACTTGTGATCTCTCTCTCTCTGTGTCAAATAAATAAAATCTTTAAAAAAAAAAAAAGCACCCCACAATAACCCTTCTTGCCCTTAAACACACACAATATTTTGCACACTATATAATTTCTATTTCTCACATAGAATCCTCTACAATAGAGCATCACATGCATCACTGCATTATTTTTATTAAAAAACATAATTTAGTTGCTATATTTACTATAATCATAGTGTCACTAGATGTTTTATGTCACATATAGCTGAGTCACTTAGTTAAATGCTTGTTGTAATTTCTTAATTTATTTGCAGTAACAGCTAATAGCTAGCCTAAAATTGCTGAAGGAATATTCTACAAAATATTTCCAGAAGTTAATTGATATCAAATACATATATACATATATTAGTAGTCTAATAATTTAGGGAATGATAAATTCAACAGATTCAACATATTTTATTATACACAACTTTTAAGAACCCTGGTTTGCAAATGTACAGTCTGATTTTTAAGGAGGGATATAGTATGTAAATTTTCCTAAACTGGGCCAGAAATTTTTTTTGTTTTATAAACATTCCTGGAGGGGCACCTGGCTAGCTCAGTTGGTAGAACATGTGGCTCTTGATTTCTGGGTCAAGAGTTGAAGCCCCACATTGGGCACACAGCTTACTTAAGAAAAACAAAACTGAAAACATTAGTGGAAAGTTTACTGTTTATTACAGGTACTGGACTCAGCACCATCTGCATTATCTCATTTAGAACATTAAAAAATGTAACAGGGTAGGCACCATTATCAACTCAGTTAACACCCGAGAAAACTAAGCACTAAAACTAAGCACTAAAGTTAGGTAACTCACTTGGTCCAAGATCTTACAGTATATGTTGGAGCCCAGAGTAGAATACGAATCTGTCGGACTCAAAAGATTCCTTTTTCTTCAACATTAAACCGTACTAGAGCCGCTCTTTTTTGGTAGGGCATCATACTAGACTGTTGTAGAGAGAATTTTTGTGAACTCTAATTCTGAACTCTACTTACTAATCTGAAATAGCCAGTGTTTTACACTGGTCTAAAGAAAAAAACATAGGGCATAGGGGATAGGAAGAACTCAAATACTTCAGAATTACCCATATAATATTTGACTTTCTTTCTTTTCTAACTTCCTTTAGCCCCCAAAAGAATTGTAAATACAATGTATCACTAGAAAGTATGAAGGGTAAAGAGGTAAAACAGAAATAAATATCCAAGTAGATTTCTGATCTCAGATAGCGAAACAAAAAACCTAGAAGTATCTAATTAAAAATATTACAGCAGGGAAAAAAAAATCAGGACTGTACTCCAAGTCATTCTCACTAAAATTCTGTATCTAGAAATAACCTGATGATAATAGATTTTGAGGTACTAGTCTTTACAGAATAGATTTTTTTTTTTTTAAAGATTTTATTTATTTATTTATTTGACAGAGAGAGATCACAAGTAGGCAGAGAGGCAGGCAGAGAGAGAGAGAGAGGAGGAAGCAGGCTCCCTGCTGAGCAGAGAGCCCGATGCGGGACTCGATCCCAGGACCCTGAGATCATGACCTGAGCCGAAGGCAGCAGCTTAACCCACTGAGCCACCCAGGCGCCCAGAATAGATTTTTTTTTTAAGATTTTTTATTTTATTTATTTGACAGACAGAGACCACAAGTAGGCAGAGAGGCAGGCAGAGAGAGAGGAGAGAGGAGGAAGCAGGCTCCCTGCTGAGCAAAGAGCCTGATGCGATGCGGGGCTCGATCCCAGGACCCTGAGATCATGACCTGAGCTGAAGGCAGAGGCTTTAACCTACTGAGCCACCCAGGCACCCCCAGAATAGATTTTTTTAAAATATTGGCTTAGAGACAGTTTTGCTTAATTTATTATACTGGTAACATATCCTCTTTAGAAATGTAAGTTACTCATACAAAACCATGGTTAACATTTTGGTACTTACTTCTTTTCTAGTTACTGTCATTCAAAACATTAGTGTCAATACATTACTTTATTCAATAAATACAACCTCTTTCTGCAGTTATAAGCACAGTATATCCTGCTTTATTTATTCAGCATTAGAAGCATTTTTCTCATACTGTTCTAGTCCTCATCAAATTTTATATTTAATATTATAACCATTTTTGCAGATTGTTAATATTCCTCAGCAAATTTTATTTTACCTTTATAATACTTAGTGTTTAGACTATATTTATATCTTACTCTTTACTGTATAAATAGGTTGTTTCCAGCTTTTCATTGGTTTAAGTAATATTGTGAAAAAAAATCTCTAAAGCGTTTTTATATTTAAGATAACATTCTTAGGATTAAGTTCCAAGATATGAGTTAAAAGGCCATAAACAACTTTAAGGGAAAAAAGCATTCAGAAAAGTTCCAGTTAGGTTTAAAAAAAAAAAAAAGAAAGAAGGAAAAAATTATATATACCACATAATTTACATAAAACAATATCCAAAAGAAAGAAATATTCTAAACATGAAAACTAGTTATCTCCAGTACTAAAATTTAGGATGATTCATATTTTGTATACGCTTTTCTGTATTTTCCAGGTGCTTTATAATTAGTCTACATTTCTTGTACAAATTAATTTTTATTATAATAAAAAAATCCTTTTTTCCTGTGCAAATAGACTTTACTCAAGAAAAGACAAAATAAAATAATGATGGCCAATATGACCTTATTACAATTAAAAATGAGGAATAAGAAAAATTCCCTCAAAAGCCCTAGGCCAATCTTGATTTTTTTCCTCTCACTTTTCTTATCCTCTGTCACACCACTGAAGTTTTAGTGGCATACCAACCAAAAAGAAGCAAAGGGAAAATAGAAGCATCCTTCTGAGAAGGATATGTATGTATATGTCTCCAGCTCTGTCTACATACTCATTCTCCCCAGAATATTTAAGGACATGCCTCTTCTCTTCTCTCTCTTTACAATTGTTTGGTTAGCTAAAGTATTAAATCTTATATATTCTCAACCAAGTGAAATGAGCTCCAAAATAAACAAAGTAACAGCCACATGCCACACTTGGCATTTTACCAGTGGCAGTGGAGAACTGGATGAAAAGTGTACTAAAAACTTAACCTGGGGCGCCTGGGTGGCTCAGTGGGTTAACCCTCTGCCTTCGGCTCAGGTCATATCTCAGGGTCCTGGGATCAAGCCCCACATTGGGCTCTCTGCTCAGCAGGGAGCCTGCTTCCCTGTCTCTCTCTGCCCCCAGCTCTGCCTACTTGTGATCTCTCTGTCAAATAAATAAATAAAACCTTAAAAAAAAAAAAGAAAAAAAAACCTAACCCAAGTTTATCTGAATTTCATCTTTCTCCCAGTTAAACAGTAATGAAAAGTCTCCTAAACTACCACTGAGAATACAAATCATAGCTTGGTAGTATAGGTCGTGTATACCTTCTACTCCAGCACGCTTTCCTTTTTCTGAACTAAGTAACTCCATTAGGAAGAAGTTTACATTTAGGTCACTCTTCCATTGAAAACTGGAAGTCTCTGGTAGAGAAGACTAAAGTCTTAAAGTTTGTTAAAACAAATGAGAAATACGAAAGGACAGTATAAAAATTTTGGAGGAAACATTCAGAATGCATATGACTAGATAAATAAGAAAGCTAAGAACCAATAAAAAAATAATAGCAAAAGGAACAAATCTAAGAGGTAATAACCAATAACTTTACTAAATATATTTCCCAGATGGAATCTAATTGACAGTAACATGCAAAACTGGGGCATAATCCTAATAAAACTTTCACTTTACCTTTCTAATTTGCTGTAGAGTGCACATAATACATTATACTTCTTCAACAGTCTCGACATAGCATTATCAACCTTGGTACTGGTATCAATTTCTTTTAGTAAATCAAAGAATCTGCAGACACTACAAAGAAAGGAATAGAAAAAGTGAATCTGTAACTGAAAAAAATTCATTTCATTTTCAAAGCATAGACATTTTAATCCAGAAGTTTATTAGCTCCATACCAAATCACTATTGTGTTCTTTGGAAGGAATTATTTTTTGTATTTTACTAGTTTGAAGAGTAAAAATCAACTACCTTCAACCCTATATGTGTATACCTATGCCTACATCTATTTGTACCAAAAAAAAAAAAAGGTTGTTATGATAGACACATACATACATATTTCTACACCTGCCTATATGCTTTGAAAACCATAAGTTCACATCAATTTATCCAATTCCAACATACTGTTTCCCTTTCCAAATCTATAACTCTTCTTTGTCAGTGAGAAAGCTGTGATCCATTTATCTTTATTTACTCACTTAGTTAATCACCCTGCCTGTAGCTACCTTCCATCTCTGAAGTTACCCACTCTCCAACGTGGGCACTCTCATCTGCTCAGACTGACTCCCCATCCTAGACTGCCCCGACCCCTCCATATGGACAGCTTCCTCACCCTAGTAGTGTTCTGACTCCCCAGCCCAGACTGCATTCACTTCACATATGGTCTGGCTACTCACACACCCTGCTTGGTCTCTGGCACTGTACACCAAACAGGCCATTTCAGGGCCCTCATCCCCAACCATATCCATATGAATGCCCTCCTCATCACACTTGGGCTCTAACATTCTTCTCTGCACCCCATGCTCTCTCCTACCACAGATGCACATACGTACTTTCTTCAACCACTAATGGTTTTAGGGCTGAATTATTGGGGAAGGGAAAAGAAAAACTGATTAAAATTTTTAGGTTGTTTAAATAATGACTTTAAATCATTTTTTATTGTTTTCTATAAAAATCAATCTGTTTGAAATATTAATACATCCATTTTTTGCTAATAAAAAATAGGGCACTAAACACAGCAATCATCAACTGCACCACACACACACACACACACACAAATTGGAATTATACCAAAACAGCTAAATGAACTCAAGGGTCGTCACCAGACCCTCCCATATGCTCTCCAGCAACTAATGAATTATAGGATTCATTCTAAAAAATGGGCGGGACCACTCAGACATTCATCTCAAGAACTGTAAAAATAGAAGCTTCAGCTAATCAGCAGTGAACAAAGAACCCAAGAGACAGTTGTTAAAGTACTTGTGACATAGAAGGGACTGAGGCAGCCATGACAAGCTACACGGAACAGCAAATAAAGAAGTAGAAATGATATGGAGTAGATGTTCATGATGCTGCTCACAAGAGAAAAGAGAATGGAGTAAATGTCTAGATACCTTCAAAGAAAAATAAAAAAAACTCAAAAAAGCATCTATTCAAGAAGCACGCTCAGTTCCAGTTTTTATGAGATATATGGCAATACCTATGAGACACCATGTAAACTGAATTATTACTACAAAGTCACCTTTTTCTAGGGGTAACTTAAGTGAGACTCTATTCCTTCTGCAGCCCCCCTCTGAAGGAAAGAAGAGAAGAGGGAAGGCTACAGAGAGGAAAGGCAGGCATAAAAAGCCATGATTAAGACACGCAAATCTAAAATAACTACTTATTCTACAGTACTGCTCTATGGATTGATATGTCTTATTATCCGTCCACAAGTAAGTAAGTACAGAAATTCAGAGTAAGCATTTAAAAACTTTTATGGCAATTTAACACTAATGTCGTGCCTGCTGAATATAATAGTAAAAAGTTTGGTCCTGCAGTTAGTATAATTTTTTTCTTTCATTTTTCTGGTAATTAATTTATATTATTTATTTTTTAAATGTCAGTCCATGACATACTGAAAAAAAAGTCCTTTACTAAAGCACATTTAAGCAGCAGTGGTCTAGATACCATTCCTGGATAGTTATTAGAACAAAGAGATGACCTAAGAAAAAGCTATAATGAATATATTATTGTATTTATTGTACAGAGATTATTTATGACATGCCCAATTATAATTGTTGCTCCATTCAGAAAAAAAGTTCAGGAAAAACTTTGCCAGGAAAATTCTTTCATCTTAGAGATAAAAGATGTAATAGCCTTTCTGTCATATTCATTTAGTAATCTAGAAATAGCTTTGTAACACTGTATTACAGACATCTGTTTAATTTTACCCTTCCCACTGGAATGAGTTTCTTAAAGTCAGAGACTATTTCTCACCTCTATATCATTAGAATCTAGCACAGTATCACAGAGCCTAACAGCTCTATAAGTTTTCTTTCCTTTATTTATTTATTTTTTTTTTTTGCAGGGAAAGGGCATGGAGGGGTGGTCTACACTAGGAAAGAGATCAAGACCTCATCAGTACCTATGGTTAAGTTATAAGCACAGATTACATGAACTACTTACTTTTCTATTCATTATAAGTCATTTAATTCTCATAATTCTATAAAATAGCTCACAGATGAGGAACTGAAACAATAAAGCTAAGCCATCTGCTCTAGGTCATTTAGCTTATAAAACAACAGATACCCATTAAACCCGCTCCATCTTAACCAAAACATTCATATCATTTTCAGTCCTCTGGGCCACTGAAACATCTACTGCATGAATGTATAAATTAATGCAGAAATTTACTTATATAATTTTCAGTAAAAGGATTTACTGAAATTACTTATATAACATATAATATAAATTAATGCAGAAATTTACCTATATAATTACTTGTATAAATTTTAATGAAATCTCTGAGATTCTATTTCTAATTCAGTAAGCTAAAATATGACTATACAAGTTCTTTGTTTCCACATTTTATTTAGAGGTAGTAAGAAAGAGTCACTGAAAAATGCAGCAATTTACCTCACTTAAATAAAATACTAATTATGTTTAATTCTAGATAATTTTATCCAAGAAGAAATATATACTACTATCTTTCTAGTAAAATTATTTACTGTTACATTTTGTAAAATGCTGTAAATGAAATGACTAGATGTTGCACAAAGCTGCTCAAGATAACATTCAGGAATTATTGGAAACAAATTAGTAAATTCTTCTTATAAGTATAAGGTTTATAAGCTCAACAACAATTATTTGAGTAATTATGGAAACTCAACTGGATATACAGTCTCAAAAAGTATATACTTATGCATGTGTTACATTAAGTAATATTAAACATTAATAAATGTTAACTAAATTCTTCTAGACTCCCACAACTTTTATAAAAATTTTAATCTAATAACCCTACTTTACAAACCCTTGCTCTTTTTTTCCACTTCCTCAAAAGCTACAATTAGAAAGTTCTAGAGAGTGGGAGACATGATGAAAAATTTCCCAGGATTAAAAAAAATAAAAGAAAAGAAAAAGAAAAATTTCCCAGGATACAAAATTCTTGAGGAACTATATCATAAATAACACATTCGTTAAGGCTCCATGAGCCTTAGGTTGAAGGAGACTTAGGTTGACCTAAGTCCTTTAAGTGTTATTTAATTTTAGCATTTCTCACTAGTTCCCTAAATTCTATTTAAGAGGAAAGTTCAGAAATACTTTTCTTTGATGGCAGAGGCCTATATTGATATAAGAAATTTTACCTGGTTTCTATGTTTTTCTGTAGCTCAGTAAAAGTGAATGGCATCTCATCTAGATCAACTGCTGCAATAAAGATACAGATTCCCCATAGCTCCTTTTTCCTTTGAACATAACCTTCCTGCGTACAAAAAAAAAAAAAAAAAATTCAAATATTTCATTAATCATTCACACACTGGATACCATATTAAAATTGTACTATATGATAATTTTTTTCTTATTCAATATAAATAAATGTTTTTAAATCCTTATGATGGCATATACTCTAAAGCATTTAATTCTAAACTAATCAACAACACTTAAATTTTACATTGTAAATAAAAAAAATACTAAAAAGATCACAAAAGTTAAATTACAACTTACGGTGAAAAATTTAGGGTCTTCTCTGAAGTAAATACTTTCATTTTTATTTTATCTTATTTTTTAAAGATTTTATTTACTTATTTGACAGAGAGATTACAAGTAAGCAGAGAAGCAGGCAGAGAGCAAGGGAAGCAGGCTCCCGGCTGAGCAGAGAGCCCGATGTGGGGCTCGATCCCAGGACCCTGAGACCATGACCTGAATCAAAGGCAGAGGCTTAACCCACTGAGCCACCCAGGCACCCCAACACTTTCATTTTTAAATAATCCAATGTCCTCATAGCCAACTTAAAAGATTTTCGAGTTTATTATATATACTGTTTTTTTAAAAAACAAGGCTACTTGCTCTGATTTACTTCTATTTTTTAAAGACATTTATTTTTATTTTATTTATTTATTTATTTAAGATTTTATTTATTTATTTGACAGAGAGAGACACAGCAAGAGTAGGAACACAAGCAGGGGAAGTAGGAGAGGGTGAAGCAGGCTTCCTACCAAGTAGGGAGTCCGATGTGGGGCTGGGATCAGAACCTGAGCCACAGGCAGATGCTTAATGACTGAGCCACCCAGGTGCCCTTAGGAGGCCAATGCCTTATCCATTAGGCTACTAGGGCCCAGGTGTCCTTAAAGACATTTATTTTTAGAGAGAGAGCTCACACATGTGGATATGTGAGCAGGGGAGGGACAGAGGAGAGGGAGAAAGAATCCTCAAACAGACTCCCTCTTGATGGCAGAGCCTAACATGGGCTTAATCCCAGGACCCTGAGATCATGACCTGAGAAGAAATCAAGAGTCTGTCGCTTAACTCACTGTGCCAACCAGACACCCCTGATTCATTCATTTTTAAAATAATCTATGGACTCAGGTATTTTTTAACCTTGTGAAATTCATATCCCTCAGTGCCATTATTGCTTTCTTTGTGAAGTGGAAATAATAATAAATATCTCACTTAGTAAGAATTAAATGTAATTATACAACATAAGGCCCTTAGCATAATGCCTGACATAATTAGTACTTGATGAGTGGTAGCTATGATTATCATTAAAATACTTTTATTATAATTTCACTATCATTACCTTTTCCCCTAAAAATATGTATTACTTTCTAAATATGTATGTTTTATAGATAAAATTTGATTACATTAAATTGAAAATAAAAGAAATACCAAATTATCTGATGTTCTATTACAAAATTGGAACTATTTGCTTACTCTTAATTGGATGTTATAATAGAACTGAAAAGTATGTGATACAAATTTACATTGTTTTGAAATCTCAATTATACATAAGCTTTAAGAAAAGAATTATTCTGGGGCACCTAGATGTTAAGTCAGTTTAGCAGCCAACTCTTGGTTTCAGCTCAAGTCAGAATATCAGGGTCAGGATTCTCTCTCTCCCTCTCCCCCTGCCCCCCGCCCCAGCTCACAGTCTCTCTCTCTCTCTCTCTCTCAAATAAATAAATAAATATTTTAAAAAATTATTCTAGATTATCAAATTTTGAAAAATATTTTTAGTTGTTTGTTTATCAGAGAGAGAGTGAGGACAAGCAGGGAGAGCAGGAGGCAGAGGGAGAAGCAGTCTGCCAGCCAAACAAGGAGCCCATTATGGGCCTGGATCCCAAGACCCCATCATCATGACCTGAGCCAAAGGCAGATGTTCAACCAACCAAGCCACCAAGGCGTTCCTGGATTATCAAATTTCATTGACAACAAAAAGTTTATCATTATCCAACTCTAAACTTCTCCTTAATTTTAGCTACTTAAAAAATAAAATATTTTTATTTTTTATTTTAATTCCAGTACAGCTAACATACAATGCTATATTACTTTCAGGTATACAATATAGTGATTCAGCACTTCCACACATCACCCTGTGCTCATCAGGACAAGGGCACTCCTTAATCTCCATCACCTATTTCACACCCAGCCCCCCACCTACCTTCCCTCGGTAGCCATCAATTTGTTCTCTATAGTTAAGGGTGTATTTCTTGGTTGTCTCTTTTTTTCCTTTGCCTGTTTTGTTTCTTAAATTCCACAATATGCAGATATCTGTTGCATTTCTATACAAATCTTTTAAAACTTATAAATATACATCCACTAAAATTATTAATTTAAAAAGACAATATCAAAGTTTGATGAGGATGTAGAGCAAGGAATACTCAGACACAGCTGGTGACCATGTGAAATGGTACAACCGTACTGAAAAACAAGTTTGGCAAGTTCTTATACCATTAACTATACACTTTCCGTAATACTTAGCAATACCACTCCCAGATAGACAGATTTCTCCCAAGAGAAGTGGAATTCTTTCCATTTGTACATGAATCTTACTAGCAGCTTCAATCATAAAAACCAAAAAACTAGAAACAACCCAATATTCAAAAACAGGTGAACAGATAAACTGTGGTATATCCATATAATGGAATGTTATTCAACAATAAAAAGGAAAAGTACAAATAAACACAACATAGATAAATCTCAAAATTACTACATGGAGAAAAAAAAGCCAGAGAAAACAGGGAAAATTAATTTTTAATGGCAAAAAGTAGACCAGTGGCTGCATAGGAACAGGAATGGAGGTGTGTGAAGAATCACTACAAAGGAGAAGGAGAAAACTTTCTGGAGTAACCAAACATTTCTATATCTTAATTTATGGTGGTAATTACATGGCTGAATGCATTTGTTAAACTTAATGAACTAGTCACTCAAAACTGGTTGACTTTAGTATCTGTAAATTATGCTTCAATAAATTTGATTTTTGAAATATGTTAAATAACTTTATTTCAAAATGAACAAAGTCTATATAGCTCAACTGTTACAATGACTAATAAGTATATTATGTTTTAATAAAATGAACATCAACTTTTGTGTATGTGCTTATATTAATATGGTTAATTTCTCAGAAACAACTAAGAGGTAAAAGGTTGTTTGTCCCTATAATAAATAACCCCCACAGTACATTACTTTTTATAATTTTTTGTGCTAATTTCTTAGATTTTTGATTTGCTTCCTTGCTCTCAGGCTATCACCTGTTAAACCTAACTGCCCTCAATATGTGTACTTCCAGGAACTGTAATTTTTTTTAAATGTTTTAAAAGTTGAGAAATGAAGTAGTTATTAAAAGGAGAACATTGCTCATTTTTTAAAAACAACAGATTTTATTAAGACATAGCCAACACAATTCAACACACATTCACTGAAATGATAAAATGCCTGAATGAAATGTTCTATAAATAGGTTTGGATTTTTAAGGACCTAAGGAATTTTCCTACAAGCAAAACATATGACTATTATTTCAGAGAGATTTGTAAAGCTTGCTGTTGTTGCTATTGTTCTAGCTACATTTCAATTAATTCTTTTTTGGATAAAGTGTTTTTTCTTCTTCATACACATTTATCTATGGAAGAAAAATAAATGTTACTTTTAAACTTCAGACCATTAAATATTAAATATGTCAGAGAGAACCGTATAACAGATGAGATGAATTAGATTATTCATTTATAAGCAAATATTTTTGTGTATCTATGCAAAGCAAATGATCAGTTTCCAAATAGAAGACTCCTAGAAGTAGACTTTCTGGACTCACACACACCCACCCCAACAGGTACAAACAATAACACTGACTTAGTCTGTTTAGTTATAACCAATAACACTGACTTAGTCTGATCTTATACCTAGCTGCCACCGAGATTTGCTAGATGGAAAAAATTTACAAAGCCAGAAAGATTAGAATTAACTACAGAATCCTACTCTATAATTACTTTGTTCACTTTTTAAAACAGCAGATTATATTAGGACATAGACACCACAATTTAACACAAAGTCATTTGATATGATAAATGCTTAAATGAAAAGCATCAGTTTAAACACTAAACTACACTAAAATCATCTTTACCTTCATATAGGCTTCTTTATACTTCCTTTTTGTTTTTTAGTATCCTCCAAATTTTGACATCCCTAAAAATTTCTTAAGAAATATTCATTATACAACTGCCATGGTTATGACTCTGGGGAATACAATGGTGAAAACAAAAACAAAAACAAAAATTCTGTATCTTCCTGGAACTTACATTCTCTTATTTAAGAACATGGATTTTGGTGTCAAACACTCAAGAGTTTGAATGCATATTTGAGTTGTGTAACTGTGGGCAACTTGTTTAAATCCAATAAAGACTCAATTTCTATGAAAATAGTAATGACAGTAATAGTGTCTGATCATAGAATCACCACAAAAATTAGCAGTGAGAATGCTCTTAAGTAATGTTTGGTGCCTGGCATTGTACCTACTGAATCAGAATTAATTATCAGCAGCAGCATTACCATTATCAGTGAATCAGTGAATCTAGCACTCATTCCACTACACCATAGTGGTCTCAATACCACTCACTATTTGATCTTCTCTATACCATAAATATCCAACCTTGGGAATAATGGATGTGTGTGTGTGTGTGTGTGTGTGTGTGTACGTTTAGGAAATAAGGTTTAATGACCCCTAGCCCCAGGCAATCACTGAACCGATTTTAATTCCTTTTCCAGAATGTCATACAAATGGAATCATATGGTTTGTAGTCTTTTTTGTCAGGCTTTTTTCACTTAGCAAGCTTCTGAGGATTTATCTATCCTATTATATCTATCAGTATTTATTCCACTTAATTTCTGAATGTACTCCATTGTATGAATATACCACAATTTGTTTATCCATTCTAAGACTTGAGTACATATGTTATAAATAATGCTACTAACCTTAACCCTAAATATCCAACTATAGGTCTTTAAATGGATATATGTTTTCATTTCTTGAGCAAACACATAGTTGGGGAACAGCTAAGTTCTATGTTAAATGTTAGTTTAAGTTTATAAAAAACCAACAAACTGTTTTTCCAATGTTTGTTGATGGTTTTCTAGCCATCCTAATATGTGTGTAGTGGTACATTTTCCCAAGGACTAATGACATTGACTGTTTTTTCAAATCTTACTTAACATCTGTATCTCTTCCTTGGTAAAAGGTCTTTTCCAATCTTTTCTATTCAGTTGTTTGTCTTATTAAGCTGTAAGAATTATTTGTACTTCTGGATTCAAATTCTTTGATAGGTGTTTTGCAATGAAGCTCAATTTATTTTTTCTTTTATGGATGATGTTTTCATGGTATTATCTTGGTATTTCGTGGTATTATCTTTGAAATCTCTGCTTAACCAGAGTCTCTTATGGTTTGTTCCCCTCTCTCCTTTTTTCTCTCCTCCAATATGTTCATCTGTTTTCTTTCTTAAATTCCAAACAAATATATCCCATGTCATCTTCTACAAGTTTAGGTCTCTAAATCAAGTTAATTTTTATAAGTGTTACAAGGCAGAGATCAAAGTTCATTCTTTGTATGTGAATATCCATTCAGTTGCTCCAACATCACTTGGTGAGAGGGATAGTCTTCCTACACTGAATTACCTTCAAACCTTTGTATACAAAGACTGAGCATATATGTGTGGATTCTATTTATGGATCCTCTGGTCTGTTCTACTGCCCAGCTTGTCTTTCTTTTCAACAATACTATAATGTCTTGACTAATGTGGTTTTACATGTTTTGTTCTTTTTTAGTTTGGTTCAGGATTTTCCAATCTGAAAAGGTCACCTGATTCACCTCTCATTTGCAAATTAAGAAATTAAAGACTGGAACTGAGACTTGTGCAATACAGCCAGTCAAAGCCACAGAACTAAAACCCAAGTTTCCTAACACTCAATTTAGTATTGCTCCATTCCTTTGAGAATATTTCCTTGTTATATTCCTACATTGATGTTCCTAACATTTTCAGTATGAGATCCTTAATCTTATCACCCCACCAAGAGTATTCTTAATTATTTTACTATTCTGTATTCTTGATTTTTATTTTATTTTAGAAGGTTAAAGAATCACAATACCTAAAGCTTCAACATTCTTCTCTACATCAAATACTTTCTAATTATCATATCTCCCAGTCTTCAAAATGTCTCTGCATCTTCATCTCTAAATTCCTCTTCTCTTCTGATCTTTACAAATGGACATTCTCCTCCACTCTCAAATTAACAACTCTAAGGTCTTTCTACCACCTATTTTCAGATCTCATTGCCTCTCATCTCCTTCAAGACCTGGTGGCTTTTTCATTACTCCCTCTATCTTTTGTAATTTCTCTAACAGTTTTCCTTCTAAAAGCTTCTTTCTCTTTTGTTACAAATAAGCCTGTATCACCTTAAAAACAAAAATGACCCATATCTCTACGTCTGGACCTTATCAAGCTACCATCCTCCCTTCACATACAATCCTTTTACCTTCTCACTATTCACACACCCACTCACCATACACTCTCACAGGACACACACAGTACATCCACTGAACACATATGCTAACTACACAGGCACTATTATACTGAGGCTATTCTCTAGGTCTTCAAAGATCTGTCTTTCCAAACTAAATGGCCTTTTTTGGGTTTATCCACAAAGACCTCTATGTGGCATCTGACACTGGTGCAATGAAACTTTTTCTCTTACCTTTTAAAACACTCTAATATCCACATTCTCATTTCTTTCTCTCTCACAACTTTTTCAGTGTTTCCCAACTCCAAAGACTTTTTTCCACCATATTCTGTTTTTCTCAGCAATCTCATTTGCTTCCACAGCAAACCCTACCATTTCCATACAAAGGATTAGCATATCTTATCCTGCTTTCCAGCCCTGATTGCTCTCTCAAGATCCACAGCTTATTTTCCAATAGCAATTTACAACTAAAATCTGTAACCTACGTGTTTTCTATAAAATTTAGTTGATAATTATGAAAAGGGCTTAGAAGAGGACATCAAAAATGGTTAAAGCAGAGAATAATTCTTACCCAGCCAAAAGAAAATAAATGGGCAAGGACAGGAACAAGCATTCTGCAAAAGAAAAAAAATGCTACTTTCCAACAAACATATTTTGAAAAGACTGAACCTTAAAAGAGTAACAATTGAAAGACATTTTAATAATATGATCAAGATCCTTAGGAGTTCAGTTTTATATCTAAGAATTTATCCAATGAAAGTATCTGGAGAGTTTAATCAAGATTTAGTATAATACATCACCAGAGGCAGGGGAAACAAAAGCAAAACTGAACTATTGGGACTACATCAAGATAAAAAGCTCCTACACAGTGCAAGAAACAACAACAACAACAACAACAACAAAAACTGAAAGGCAGCCTATGGAATGAGAGAAGATATTTGTAAACAACATATCTGATGAAGGGATAGTATCTAAAATCTATAAAGAACTTGCCAAACTCAATACCCCAAAACCAAATAATCCAGTTAAAAAATGGGCAGAAGGGACGCCTGGGTGGCTCAGTTGGTTAGACGACTGCCTTCGGCTCAGGTCATGATCCTGGAGTCCCGGGATCGAGTCCCGCATCGGACTCCCAGATCCATGGGGAGTCTGCTTCTCTCTCTGACCTTCTCCTCGTTCGTGCTCTCTCTCACTCTCTCTCTCTCAAGTAAATAAATAAAATCTTTAAAAAAAAAATGGGCAGAAGACATGAATGACAACTTTTCCAAAGAAGACATCCAGATGGCTAACAGACACATGAAAAGATGCTCAACATCATTCATCATCAGGAAAATACAAACCAAAATTATGATGAGATACACACCTGTCAGAATGGCTAAAATCAACAACACAAGAAACAACAGGCATTGGCAAGGATCCAAAGAAAGGGGAACCCTCCTGCACTGTTTGTGGTAATATAAAATGGAAAACAGCATGGAATCTCCTCAAAAAAATTAAAAATAGAATTACCCTATGAGTCAGTAACTGTGCTACTAGTTATTTATCCAAAGGATACAAAAATACAGATTCAAAGGAATACATGAACCTGATCTTTTTGGCAACATTATTAACAATAGTCAAACTATGGAAAGGGCCCAAATGTCCATCAACTGATGAATGTATAAAGATGATGTGGTGTGTGTATACAAACACACACATACAAACACACTGGAATATTATTTGGCCATCAAAAAATGATATATTGCCATTTGTCACAATGTGGATGGAGCTAGAGTACATTATGCTAAGAGAAATAAATCAGTCAGAGAAAGATAAATACCACATGATCTCACTCAAATATGGAATTTAAGAAAGAAAACAGATGAACATATTGGAGGAGAGGAAAAAAGGAGAGAGGGAAACAAACCATAAGAGACTCTTAACAACTCTAGAGAACCAACAGGATTGATATAGGGAGGTGGGTGGGAATTGGGCTAGATGGGTGATGGGTATTAAAGAGGGCACTTGTTGTGATAAGCACTGGGTATTGTATGTAAGTGATGAATCACTGAATTCTACTCCTGAGAGCAATACTGCACTGTATGTTAAATAACTAAAATTTAAATAAAAATTATGAAAATAAGATTTAGTGTAATAGAGGTTAAAGAATTATTTGTAAGAACAAAATTAGTGGGAAAACCTAAATATCTTAAAATAGAATATTTAAATAAATTGTAATGGAGCTCTATCACACAATGATCTAAAACCCTTAAAATATTTCAAAGATTATAAGGAAACAGGAAAATGTCAAAGATATGTTAAGAGGAAAAAAACCCCTACCAAAATTCAAAATTCTGAGTATATTTTGATTATAATTTTGTGAAAATTTTTAAAAAGGGAAAGCAAAAATATATCAAAATGCTAATTATTATCTCTACATGGTAGGATTACAAATGATTTTCATTTTATTCATTATTCCTAGATACATTTTCTAAATTAATACAATTATAGTAGGAAAGTCAGTAAAATTTAAAAGTTCTAGGGGCACCTGGGTGGGTCAGTCGGTTAAGCCTCTGCCTTTGGCTCAGGTTATGATCTCAAGGTGTTAGGATTGAGCCCTGCATCAGGCTCCCTGCTCAGCAAGGTGCTTTCTTCCTCCTCTCCCTCTGCCTGCTGCTCCCCCTGCTTGTGTGCTCACACCTGCACTCTATCAATAAAACCTTAAAAATAAATAAATTAAATAAAAATGAATAAATAAGTGCTAAATTTATACAAAGCAATAAACAGAAAAAGTAGGAATACTAAAGAGAAAAATCTTAAAGATATTAAAACATTAATTACCTATCTTACAGTTTAAATCAAAATCTACAATCAACATTTGAAAAGGCTACCTATTAAGGTAGCATTTAGTTTAGTGCACTTGAACCACCCTAATGATAACCCCCAGTTGATGATGGCACGTACTTGCTTTAAAATGCACTAACTTACAAAAGAGCTCCACCATGTGGTAACACAAATCATCTTGGTGGCATCAGAAAATTATCTTACCTACCGTAACTTAACATGAATTTAAACTGAATTTTGAAAGTTAAAAATACTAGCCATTGGGGCACCTGGGTGGCTCAGTTGGTTAAAGCCTCTGCCTTCAGCTCAGGTCATGATCCCAGTATCTTGGGATCAAGCCCCACATCGGGCTCTCTGCTCAGCGGGGAGCCTGCTTCCTCCTCTCTCTCTGCCTGCCTCTCTGCCTACCTGTGATTTCTCTGTCAAATAAATAAATAAAATATTAAAAAAAAAATACTAGCCATGGGCAAGATGAAAATAAGCTATACGAAATATGCTTTTGGGCACTTGGGTGACTTAGTCAATTAAGCATCTAACTTCAGCTCAGGTCATGATCTCAGGGTCCTGAGATGGGGGGGGGGGTGTCTTCAGGCTTCACACTTAGCAGGGAGTCTACTTCTCCCTCTCCTTCTGCCCATCCCCCTTGCTTGTGTGTGCTCACTCCCTCTCTTTCTATTGCTCTCAAATAAAGAAATAAGATATTTTTTAAAAAAGAAATATACTTTCTAACTCACAGTCAGTAGGACATGTCCTTACTCTTGACTCATAGGATTGTAACCAGTGATTAACAGTAAGGTTACAAATTAAATATATTACAGGAATATAATAATATAATAGAGGACTGGAGGCAATAAGAGCAGTCTTTATCTTCTACTCTTGGATTTCCTCCTCATCAAGGTTATATGTAGGAACCAAAGGGATAACAGACCAATATGTCAGAAAATCCCACCTCTCTCACTTGTGTAATAATGGCTGACAGCAGTTAGTGTTAAATACGTTCTTTGATGTGCTCAGAAGTAAAAATCAAGAGTGGCTTAGCCAAGAAAAGGAATGCAAAAGCTAATCTTACTTATACTCAATCACATTTGTGATACAACACACAGGAGTAAACAACAGGTGAATCAGCCATGGAGTTACACAATGCCCTTGTGAGGAGAGAGTTGACTCCACTACCAGAAAAATAAGTACCTAACAAGTTCAGATTTACCTGACCCACTGCCCAAGACATGGGGCTTCCTCCCTTAAGAATTTCTACAGAACTCAGTGGATAGGAATATCTAAACATTCAACTGAACTGTGATTTACTTATTTATTTGTCCATATCTCAACCAGTCTATATATACATCTGGAAGGTAAAACAGTTCTACCTAATTCATTGCTATACCCCCAAGAGCTTAGTGAAGTATCCAGCACTAACTTGGCATTAAGTATGTATTTCTTTTTTAAAAGCAGTACTAATAGCTATACCCCAATATAGAATGGAATAGCTTTTTTTCCCCTTTAGTACGCTCAGAAAAACAAGCATCAATTCAATCACCAATACAAGGTATAAGGTAAGACTAGTTCTACTATAGTTTCTTCAACTCCCATTCATACATTGGTAACAACTAATGAGTACAAGCAAGAGTAACTCACACAAAGAAATGATACTACAGAACTCATTTTCTAAACAGGTGATAGATGACTGACCTGGAACTTGGTTTCTGGTCAAGCTGTTTGCTTAGTTTATTGAGTCAAAGCCCCAAAGATGATCCCGAGAAGACATAACAATATAGGAGAGAAAACCGCCATCAAATGCAAACAGCTATTAATTAATTGGCTTTTCTGTAAAAGATCTATGAAACTAATATCTACCACTCTTAGGAACAAGGTTAAAATACACTGAGAAGAGAGATCATTCTGACAACTCGGATTGAATTTTATGGATAAAAGGTATCTTCCAAAGTTTGCATACCAACTCCTTCTTCCAATACTGCATATTCTACTTGAAAAAAGGAAAAAATCAAATTAATAAATGAGTTGGCATTAGAATAAAAGAATCCCAAATTGGAAGGGAACCAAAAGAGATCACTGATCATCAAAGTCCTATGTCTGGGAGTTTCTAGGGTTCCAAGTCATAAAATGATAATCTGGCAAATTTTTCAATATTTAAAAAAACTTAAGAAAACCCATATGTCTACTCTCAATAAAGCCTCAGTTAATAAAGTAGCCATCCAGTTACACAATGCCCTTGTGAGGAAGACACTTGTTAGAATGGGCATTTGTCACTTTTGTTAGAATTCAATGCAGCATAGTAACATAATTTACCTTTATGTTGATAAAAAGCATTGGCTGTTGGCTTTTATGTCTGAGTAAAATTAGGAAAAATAAACAAACTTAATTTTAAAAAGTTTGGTAGACTTTCTGAAACAGAGCCAAGGTGGGTGAAGCTAATAATTAATGTTTGGTAGTTTTGAGTGCAATATGATTCTGATTCAACTAACCTTAAAAAAATAGTTTGTATGATGAGAAAATCAAAGCACATATAAAAGAGATAAATTAAAGCAGGACTAGGATAAAGAATGTTTGATAAAATAATTCACTTCAAAACTCTCCTAAATACCTAAGTCTCATATAAACTTGATTATCTGTTTATAGCTTAATATAAAAGAGAGAAATAACTACCAACCTGAACATCAATAATTATGAATACCACATCTTTAAAATTAAAATGAGTATAAATAAGGAAAAATAGTAATTTGCTGACAGATTATTTAACCATTTATTTCAAAGCAACTCCTGTTGACAACCTAGCACACTTGGAAGCCCATAATAATCTCAATGGTCATTTCAATCCTATGGAAGAGTATTTCATATATCCTTCTGGTATCTATTCCTAATTAGGTGGGACACAATTCAGATCTGGCTCTATGTTTGTGGGGAATTGTGGGGGAGGGTAATTTTTTTAAAGATTTACTTATTCATTTGAGAGAGAAAGAACATAAGTGGGAGGGGCAGAGGGAGAGAATCTGAAACAGACTCTGAGCTAGTGCAAAACCCTATGTGGGTTCAATCTCACAACCCTGAGATCACGACCACAGCCAAAAATAAGAGCTAATGGCTTAATTGACTGCGCCACTCAGGCACCCTGTGGGGCAGAGGAATTTTTCAAAAAGAAATTCATTATGGTTGATTTTCAATAATTTGTATCCCAAAATATACTAGAAAGGAATTTTTTAAAAAATCTTAATGAAACTATATGTAATAAAATTAAAGAAAAAATATAAAATATAAGATAAAGAACTTGGGCATTCTGGGAAGCATAATTCTGAACATTATTCTCTTATTAACTTTTTTAATTTTTTTTTTTATTTGACAGAGATCGCAAGTAGGCAGAGAGGCAGGCAGAGAGATGGGGAAACAGTCTCCCTGCTGAGCAGAGAGCCCAATGTGGGGCTTGATCCCAGGACCCTGAGATCATGACCTGAGCTGAAGGCAGAGGCTTAACCACTGAGCCACCCAGGCACCCCTCTCTTATTCATTCAATTAACAATAAATATTTATTAAATGCCTACAGCAACAACCACTATTTTAACTGCTAGTAATACATTAGTAAACAAAATAAGCATTCCTGTTTCCTGAAGCTGACACCTTAGGGGGAAGAGAAAGACAATAAGCAAAAATCAGTATAAATAAGTAAACTATACACTGTTACAAAAATAACAGAGTAAAGTGGATAGAGAATTTGAGGGAGAAGTGAGGGCAGATTACAGTATTAAACAGGGTGGTAGATCTCATTGGTAGAGTGAGATTTGAGCAGACTTTTATTTTATGAACAAAGACACAATCCATTAAATTTTGACCCAGAGCATCCATTTCTAGACTACACTACATCTTCTTACTTGTGCATTAAATGTGGATATAAGGATATTCACTGCAGTTGTTTGTAGTATAAAATATTCAAAAATAAACTAAATCTTTCTTAACAGGGGAGTACAAAGTAAATAATATGTCCATACAATGGAAAATACATCCACTAAAAATATCAAGCTAAACACAGAGGATGAGTTGATGTTCAAGATACATTGCTACATGAGAAAAGCAAAGTAGAGAATAATGCAAAAACTAGAAACTTTTCTTAGTTGCTTCTGGATGGAAAAAGTATGTGTCTGGAGGATAGGAATGAGAGAAACTTCATTGTTTAATTTTTATTTCTCTTAAATCTTGAACCACATGAATCTATTGCCTATTACAATAATAATAAATGGTAATAATAATAGTAATTATTTATTTATACTTCTAAAACAATCCATAAGACTTCAATTAGGTAAAACAAAAATCCTTAGATCTATGTGGTGAGGTGGGAGGAGAAAGGATTGGAGGTAGAGAGCAAATGAAAACTTAACAATGGTTATCTCTATAGAGGTAGAAATAGAAAGAAGCCAATGGATATTCATTTTTTATTACTATAAAATGTGATTTCTTAAAAAGAAGCATATTTGACTTTTGAATATATATTTTTCTCTGAACTTTTGAAAACAAAATATAAAAATGATAATTTTAAAAAAAACAGGAAAAATGTTAGTATCTAAAAAAATGCATGCTATAATGCTTTGGATATAAGCATCCAAAATAATAAATACTCAATTAGAAGATTCATAGTGACCACAAAGTTAAATAAGTTAGTTCTCAGAAGAAGCCTAATGGCTCTTCATTCAGAGATGAAGGTTAAATTCCTTGTATGGGTTCTCCAGAAAAAGAAAGTAAACTGCAGTAAAAAATATTGGCCAACCGTGAAAACTGCTATGAAGGAAAAGCAATTTTTAAAACAGGCAGCCCAATTATATATTATTATTATAATTACACTACACATAATTATATGAGACCTATATGAGTATTTCATGATCAAAGTTCATGATTAACTTTAATAATGTTATCTGATATATATATTAAGTATAAATCAATAAATGATGGGAAATTTAGGAAAGAAACAGATTAAGAAAGAGAATAGAAAAATGGAGAAAATCAGTGAAAGCAAAATCTATTTTTTTAAGAGATCACCAAAATAGAGAAACTTTTAGTTTGACTGACCAAGACAAAAGAAAGAGGCTTAAATTAGCTAAAATTAAGAATGAAGTAACGACATAAAGAGCAACCTTACAGAAATTTAAAAAAAAAAAAACTATAGCATGAATGCTTATAACAATTGAAATGGACAAATTCCTTAAGAGAGACCAACTACCAAAACTGACTCAAAAAGAAACAATCTGAATAGACTTATAGCAATTGAACAGTAATTTTAGAACTTCCCACAGAGAAAAGTCCAGGCCCAAATTGCTTCACTGGTGAATTCTACCGGATACTTAAAGAGGAATTAGTAACAATTCATCAAATTCCTCCACAAAAACCTCTTAGAAGGGAAGATCTCCCAACTTATTCTGTGAGAAGCCAGTATTACCCTGATACTGAAATCAGACAAACACATTACAAGGAAAGAAAACAGAGATAAAATCTCCTATGAGTATATGCCAAAATCCCCATCAAAATACTAGCAATCCAAATTCATAAACATATAAAAAAGATTATACACCATTATCAAGTAAGACTTATCCTAGAAATGCAATTCTGGCTTAAGATCTGAAAATCAATTAAAGTAATACCAATAAGAGAGGAAAAAAAGAATATAACATTATATTAATAGGCACAGAAAATCATTTGACAAAATCCAAACTCATTTGATAAAACACTTAATGCAAGAGAAAGAAAAGGTAACACTCTTTCTCTCTCTAAAAATAGACAAACTACTTGTCTAGCATTAAATATTCACTAGGGAGAAGGTATTATAAAATATACCATTTTACATACAGAGAAACAAAGATTTGGATGATAGCAGACTTATCTTCGGAAACAATGGAAGCTAGAATACAATGGAACTTGGCAGGAAAAAGCCAAGCTACAATTTTTTTAAATCATTTATTTATTTATTTGAACGATAGAGAGTGAAATAGAGAACACAAGCAGAGGGAAGAGCAGAGAGAGGGAGAGGCAGACTCTGCTGAGCAGGAAGCCTGAATCTGATAATCTAAGAAAAAATCTACTCTTAACATTGCACTTACTGGTAAAAGACAGAATGATTTCTCCTTAACAGCAGGAATTCTTCCCACTTCTACTCAACAATGTATTAAAATCTTAGCCAGTGCAACAGGCAAGGAAAAGAAAGAAAAATGTTATAAAGGAAGAAATAAAGCTGACATAATTGTACACATAGGAAATCTATGAAAACTCAAAAACGGGCAAAAAAAACATAAAAGATAACACACTGTTCATGATAAACAATGGCAAATAAGCACATTTAGAAGACCTTCAGTAACTGTGGACTTTGGGTGACAATGATGTGTCAGAGTCGGTTCAAGTGTAACAAATGTAGCACTCTTGTGACAATGTTCATAATGGAAAAGGTTAAGCATGTGTGGAACAAGGGGTATATGGGAACTCTCTGTACCTTTTGCTTAATTTTGTTGTGAACCTAAAACTATTCTAAAAAGAAAAGTCTATTTTAAAAATATCTCATATAATTAGCAATCAGAAAAATGTAAATTAAAATCACACTGAAATATCACTACATACCAAGAAGAATGGCCAATTTAAAAAAATAGTACCACCACCAAAAGTGGGCAAAGACGTAAGGAAACTGAATCACCCATATATTAATGGTAGGAATATAAAATGGAATAGCTGGAACAAAGTTGGCAGCTCTTACAAAATTAAACACATATAGACCATACCATATGACCAGCAATTGCACTCCCCCAGAAAAATTAAAACTGATATCTATACAAAAACCTATACACAAATATTCACAGCAGCTGTATTCCTAACAGCTAAAACCTATGAATGAGGCAGATGTCTTTCAATGAGTGAAAGGTTAAACAAACTGGTCCAGTCATGCCATGGAATACTACTGAACAATAACAACAAAATGCAATGGGCTGACTTGTGCCCCTGCCCAACTCCTGAAAACTCAAATGCTGAAGTCCTAACCCTAAGTACCCAAGAATGTAACTGTTTTGGAAGATAGGGCCTCACATAGGAACAATACATTAAAATGAAGACATTTGGTAAGCCTTAAACCAACCTGATTAGTGTCCTTATAAGAACAGGAAACTTGGACACACACACACACACAACACACACACACACACCCCACCAGGGATATGTGCACATAGGATAAGCATTCCAGAATGCAAGGAGAAGGCAGCAATCTGCAAGCCAAACAGAGAAGTCCCAAAAGAAACTAAATCTGCTGACATCTCAACTTGGACCTTCTAGTCTCCAGAAACATGACAAAATGTATTTCTGTTGTTTAAGCGACCCAATCTGTAGTATTTTGTTATGGCAGCCCTATCAAACTGATATACTGATAACAGTTTCACTCCAGGGAATTTATTCTGAGTGAAAAAAGCCAATCCCAAAGGTTAAATACTGTAAAATCCCACTTAGATAACATTCTTGAAATTACAAAATATGTCACATTATTATTAAGTAACAATCTTATTAAATATGTATAGACAACCTGGTCTACTGGTACTGTCAACATAATATTTGGAATGATGATTACAATCATTGGTCATCTTTGGGGGATCTTACAAAACAAATATGTTCGTTTAAAAACTAGCCAATAAAAGCAAAGCATAAAGCACTTATCCTTCCTTTCCTGAAAGAACTATACTTTAGAATAAGAACAGTTAATGAAGAGAAGTTTCTCTTTACAGAATTACAACTAATAATTGAAAGAGGAATGATAAAGTATCATATTACCATTTAGCAACCCCTATGGATTCAGTCAATGGTCATCAATAGTTGCTTAGAACAAAAAAAGGGACATAACAAGATACATGCATCCCAATGGGCATTCACAAAAATATCTCTAAAATATTTCTTCCAGAAAATATCAAACCAGCATCTGATCAGGCCTCTGGCCTGATCTATTTCCAGAAAATACAGAGGATTAGACAAATATTTTAAACAATGAAGAAGACACAATCTGCAAAGTAAACACTGTAGGAAATTCTACAGAATAAACCATCCAGTTTCTTCAACAAATAAATTGTAAGTAAAGAAAGGGATGGGGGACAGAAGTAAAAGATAAAATCTATAGATTAAGATATTTAAGACACAAGTCAACCAATTATAATACATGAGCCTTATTTGAATCCTGATTAGAACATGTGAAAAAAAGTTCATGAAGTAATTGAAAAATTTTGAATATGGGATATTTGATAATAGCAAACTGTCACTGGGGGCACCTCGGTGGCTCAGTTGGTTAAGCATCTGACTCTTGATTTTGGTTTAGGTCATGAACTCAGGGTCATAACATTCAGCCCAGCAGCAGGCTGTGCACTGAGTGTGGAGCCTGCTTAAGATTCTCACTCTCCCTCTTCCTTTGTCCACCCTCTACATGCATGTGCACACACTCTCTCGCAAAAAAAAAATTTTTTTTTCAAATAAAATATTCTGGTTTTTAAAGTTATTAAAAGAACCTTTTGCAAAGGAGAAGTTATTTGCAAAAGAAGAATTTCAGCCCTGCACGAAGAACCCTGCATGAAGACGTGTCATATGTCTGTAGTACTGTGTAACTTACATGGAATGCCTAGTGTTACTCCAATTCCAAATGATGCCTTTCAACTATCTTCCTAAACATAATGATCCATATCACAAAAACAAATGCTTCTATCAAGGGCAATATATTTCAAAGTTCTTGAATATATATATATACACACACACACAAAACCTTAAGAGGCTGACATTCAGACATCATTTCTGCTTTATAGATAAGCAAACTGAGACTTGGAGAATTAACCAATTTACCTAAAATCCTATAGCTAAAATGCAACTAGTATCATCAAAAGTTTCCTGTCTCCAGGTCCAAGGCTTTTCCATTCTATACAGCCATTTAAGATGCACAAAGAAAACCAAAATTTTAACAACTGATTCATTGTAAGTCACAACATGAACAGTACTCCTGGCCAATTTCTTAATGGAAAGTCCTTATTTATATCCTATATGCAGTATGAATAGCATCTAATCTAATGACAGCAATTACATATTACACACTTATTAAACATTTATACAAAAAGGAAAAAAACACTTTTCTAGACAGAACACCACAGACCTTTCCTTAAATTTTAGAAAAAATTACCACATCAGAATCATTACACACACATTTATAAATTCAACTATTTTCAAGGTTGCTTTGGCTATTTGGGGCCTTTGTGGTTCCATACAAATTTAAGGATTGTTTGTTCTAAGCTCTGTGAAAAATGCTGTTAGTATTTTGATATGAATTTCCTTAAATGTGTAAATTGTTTGGGGTAGTAAAGACATTTTAACAATATTTGTTCTTCCAATCCAAAAGAATGGAATGTCTTTCTTGGGGTCATCTTTCTTTCATGAGTGTTTTATAGTTTTCAGAATACAGGTCTTTCGCCTCTTTGGTTAGGTTTACTCTTGGGTATTGTTTCTGGTGCAATTGTAAATGGAATTGATTCCTTAATTTCTCTTTCTGCTGTTTCATTATTGGTGTATAGAAATGCAACAGATCTCTGTAGGTTGATTTTGTGTCATGAGACTCTACTGAATTCATGTATTAGTTCTAAGCAGTTTTGTGGCAGTCTTTCAGGTTTTCTACATAGAATATCATGTCATCTGTGAATACTGAAAGTTTTAGTTCTTCCTTCCTGATTTGGATGCCTGTTATTTCTTTTTGTTGTCTGATAGCTGTGGCTAGGACTTCTTGTACTGTTAAATAACAGTGTAAGAGTGAACATCCCTGTCTTTTTCCTGACCATAGAGGAAAAGCTGTTTTCCCCATTGAGGATGATATTAGCTGTGGGTTTTTCTTATATGGCCTTGATTATGTTGAGGTTATGTCCCCTCTAGCCCTACTTTGTTGAGGGTTTTTATCATAAATGGATATTGTACTTTGTAAAATGTTTTTTTTTTTAATCTATTGAAATGACCATACAGTTTTGGTTTTTTTTTAATTTTTTTAAAGATTTTTATTTATTTATTCAACAGAGAGAGATTACAAGTAGGCAGAGAGGCAGGCAGAGAGAGAGGAGGAAGCAGGCTCCCTGCTGAGCAGAGAGCCCGATGCGGGTCTTGATCCCAAGACCCTGAGCTCATGACCTGAGCCGAAGGCAGCGGCTTAACCCACTGAGCCACCCAGGCGCCCCGACCATACAGTTTTTATTCTGTCTTAAAAAGCAAAGCTGGAGGCATAACAATTCCAGATTTCAAGTTATATTACAAAGCTGTAGTGATCAAAACAGTATGGTACCGCATGAAAATAGGCACAAAAATCAAGGGAACAGAATAGAAAACCAAGGGATGAACCCGCAACTATATAGTCAGTCATCTTCAACAAAGCAGGAAAGAATAGCCAATGTGGAAGAAGTCTCTTCAACAAATGGTCTTGAGAAAACTGGACAGCAACATGCCAAGGATGAAACATGACCACTTTCTTATACTAAACATGAAAATCAATTCTAAATGGATTAGAGACTAAAACGCGAGATCTGAAACCATAAAATCCTAGAATAGAATGCAGACAGTAACATCTTTGACACTGACCATAGCAACTCCTTTCTAGATGTCTCCTGAGACAAGGGAAACAAAAGCAAAAATAAACAATTGGGACTTGATTAAAATAAAAAGTTTCTACACAGCAAAGGAAACATAAAACTAAAAGGCAACCTATGAAATGGGAGAAGTTATTTGCAAATGACATATCAGATAAAGGGTTAGTATCCAAAATATATGAAGAACTTATAAAACACCCCAAAAACAGATAACCCAATTAAAAAATGGGCAGAAGACATGCATAGACATTTTTCCAAAGAACACACAGATGACATGCAGTCGACGTACAGATGGTCAACAAATACATGAAAGGATGCTCAACATCACCCATCATCAAGGAAATATACATTAAACCTACAATGAGGTATCACCTCACATCTGTCAGAATGCCTAAAATCAACAACACAAGAAATAACATGCATTAGAGACAATGTAGAGAAAGGGGAACCCTCTTGCTCTGTTTGTGAAAACACCAGCTGGTGCAGCTACTCTGGAAAACAGCATAGAGATTACTCAAAAAGTTAAAAATAGAACTACCCTATGATCCAGTAATTGCACTACTAGGTATTTACCCAAAGAATATAAAAATACTAATTCAAAGGGATACCCCAATGTTTATAGGAGTATTATGTATAATAGCCAAATTATGGAAACAGCTCAAGTATCCACTGACTGATGAGCAGGTAAAGAAGGTGTGGACTATATACAATAGAATATAATTCAGTCATAAAAAAGAATGAAATCTTGCCATTTGCAATGACATGATGGAGCTAGAGGGTATTATGCTAAGGAAAGTAAGTCACTCAGAGAAAGATAAATACCATGTGATTTCACTCATATGAAAATTTAAGAAACAAAACGATCACAGGGGAAAAAGGAAAGAGAGGCAAACCAAGAAAAAGAATTTTAACTCTAGGGAACAAAGTGATGGTTACCAGATGGGGGGATGGGAGATACAGGTGATGGGGATTAAGAGGGCACTTGCTGTGATGAGGACCAGTGTTGTACATGCTGAATCACTACAATGTACACCTGAAACTAACATTACATTGTATATTAACCAACTAACAGGAATTTAAGTAACTTTTAAAAATTCAAGGATTTTAACTGATTCTCAAGTTCTTCTAAAAATTATATTAATATAAAGTTTTCCAGGGTAGTTCTTTTTTTTTTTTTTTAAAGATTTTGTTTATTTATTTGACAGACAAAGATCACAAGTAGGCAGAGAGGCAGGCAGGGGGGGGGGGGGGGGGGGGGGGAAGCAGGCTCCCTGCTGAGCAGAGAGCCCGATGCAGGGCTCAATCCCAGGACTCTGAGATCATGACCTGAGCCGAAGGCAGAGGCTTTAACCTACTGAGCGACCCAGGCGCCCCATCCAGGGTAGTTCTTAAGTCAAATTATTCTAGTTGTATGATCTAATATAGATATTCATTTACACTAATAAGTGCTTTATGTGCATGAAGTTATTTAATCCACACTATTAATTCCAAGATCCAGAAATTACTGTTAGTCACTTTTACAAATAATGAAACTGAGGCTTGGAAATTTTAGGTAATTTGTTCAAAATCAGGAAGCTAGTAAATGGTAAAACTAAGACCTGAGTCAGTCTAGTCTGATGACAAATCCTTGCTCTTAACCCACCCCCTATTCCAATAAACATCATCTACTTTCAATTGTCAAAAAGAGTTACCTTAGTTACTACATTTCTCTTCTTGTTTAAAAAAAGATTGCCAACTATTACCTAGAAGAGCTAGAATGGAAAAGCTGCATCAGAAATGAGTTCATTTTGTCATAACATTCACTTCTCTGCACAAGCTGTCACATTCTCCCTTAGGAATGATTGTATAATCAGAGGTTAAATTCTCGGGCCAATCCTCAAAAACTTAAATATCACTTAAAATAATATTTCTAGATAAACATTCTGGTAATTATAACAGGACAATACCATATCCTGCAAAAATAGGTACCCAATATCCCAAAGGTAACATGTAATTCCTTCCTTTTCTTCCTCCAGCACACAACCAAGAATGAATTCATATCCCCTAGTCCCATCATGAGCTCCATTATGAAATAAGACTTAAACTGTGCCAGTTCCTATGGAAGGTAAGGACAAAGCCAGGATAAAAGCATAGAATAAGAAAGTAGTAACATTTATTCATACTTATAGTCAAGTCTGAAGCCTTAAACGGCCTCCACAACCAAGGAAAACTATAAATTATCATTCAAATATAATTCAGTATAATATAAATACATAATACATACTACTATATAATAATATATTAATATACTATATATAATATAATTCAGTATAATATATAGTTCAGTATAATATAAATTATAGTTCAGTACAAAAACAGTTTTGTATTAATCAGCCTGGAACCCTAACTACCATATTGTACTTACAAAGAGATTGAGAACATAACCCACTCATAAACTGGAAACTACCCGTATTCACCAACACTCTCTATAATCTACAACTCCTTCCCAACTTTCTGAAAACTAAAAGCCTAGCATCTGTGAGCAAGAGGTGAAGGAGCTATGACTCCTTCTAACTGCATATGCACAAAAACAGGTCTGAACATGAAGTACCCGAATCAGTGGAAGTATACATTAGATACTTTGGGAAGATAATACCAAAGTCATTCATCCAAGATCCTTCAGTATTCCTCTCGTTTTAAGTAAGGAGTTCGAGATTATGTTCAGGCCTTTGAAATTGGATTCATTTTCTGTTTTTTATTACCAGAGTCTATGTACTGAATGCTTGTGCCCCCAAAATACATATGCTTAAAACCTAATGCCCATTGTAAAGGTATTAGGAGTTGTGGCCTTTAGGAAGTGATTAGGTCATGAGGGCTCTGTCCTCATGAATGGGACTGGTGTCCTTATAAAAGAGGCCTGAAAAAACTCCCACCCCTTCCAACTTGTAAAGCTAACGACAAGATGCTACCTATGAAGGAGGAAGAGAGCCCTCACAGAGACACAGAATCTGCCAGCACCATGATCTTGGACTTTCCAGCCCCCTGAACTGTAAGAAACAAACTTCTGTTGTTTATAAGCCACCCAGTCTGGTATTTTGTTAAAATAGCCCAAATGGACTAAGATGCCAGAATTTTTTTAGTGGTTTTAAACATTTTCATGGGAGGTACATTAACATATTTTGCTGTGTTAATCTGATCAGTAAAAACAGACAGACATGTACAATAGTATAGTGCTAATGTTAATAAGAAAGTAAATTTATTAAAAGTGTCTGTCTGGAGTGCAATTTATCAATAATTACCAAAAGATTTATAAATGTTCATAGCTGTTGACTCAGTGATTCAGCTTGTAAAAATGTATTCCAAAAATCAGATTCATTCATTAATTTATTTAACAAACTATCAAGGACTTACCTTGTGCCAGGCATTATTCTTATGAATAGAGATGTTTATCACATCATTTTATAGTGTCAAAAAGTTGTGGTGAAAAAATGTCCAATAATAGTAAGATTTTTGGCAAATTAAAATATATCTAATGTATAAAATATTATAGTACCATTGGAAACATTATCAAATACCAAAAAATTCAGTAACATAATAAAATACTCATGATATGTTAAAAAAATTTAAAACAAGATACAAAATTATTACATGTAACTATAGTTACATCAAGTTACATGTATGATCCCAAATCTGTTTTAAATGACCGAACCAGGGACCTTGATCGAGTTACCTAACCTCACTCTATTTCAGTATCTTCTAAAAAATAATCAAGATTTTATATTTTACATGTAAAATAGAGACTTTTTGTTTCATATCTCAGTGGATTGTTGAATGAGTTATTTTTTAAGTGCTTATAATATCCCCCAGTATATATAAAGCCCTAGTAATTATTTCCTGGTGTTATTAGTAGTAGTAATATTACATATACACACATATACTTATAAGAAAAAAAGGAAAGAAATGTTCCAAAGCTATCAAAGATTCTACATTCTAACAAAACTAATTCTGAAACAATCAGGAATTTTAAACACTACATATTATAAGATATTAAAAATTATAAGGTATGGCTTTGTTTTATAAAAAGTCTTTGTATCCAAGTGAAGGATGTATGAATAAAATGTGATAGCTAAGATTTGCTTTAAAATACTTTGGGGGCACCTGTGTGGCTCAGTGGGTTAAAGCCTCTGTCTTTAGCTCAGGTCATGATCCTGGGTTCCTGGGATGAACCCCACGTCCGGCTCTCTGCTCAGTGGGGAACCAGCTTCCCTTCCTCTTTCTCTGCCTGCCTCTCTGCTTACTCTGACAGATCTCTGCTTAATTTGACAGATCTCTCTGTCTGTCAAATTAACAAATTTTTAAAAAACTGTAAAATACTTTGGGGGGTTTACATGTGGAGATTTTTAAAAATTTTTAATGCTATATCAGATGTACATTATTTACGTCTAGGTAACAAAATTATTATTTGCTTTTCTTTTCTTTATGTTTTTCAAATTATCTAGAGTAATTCAAATTATTTTTTAAATGAGAAAATTTGGAGGGCACCCGGGTGGCTCAGTTGATTGAGCACCCAAGCTTGGGTTTTGGCTCAGGTCAAGATCTCAGGATCCTCAGATTGAGCCCTGTATTGGGCTCTGTGCTCAGCAGAGTTTGCTTAAGATTCTCTGTCTCTCTCACCCTCTTCCCCTCCCTGTGCTCAGGCTCTTTCTCTCTCTCCCTCTAACATAATTAATTTTTTAAAAAATTCTTTTTAAAAATAAATAAATAAATAACGAGAAAACTTTTTTTCAAAAAATGTTAAAGAAATCCTTACCAATACTCCATCCACAGATGAAACTTTCTCCCAAGTTAACCAAGCTCTTTCTTTGACATGATCTGGTATCTTTAATTTCTGACATAATGCAGTAAAATCAGGTTCTTCGGTTTCTTCCAACACGAGACTATCAGATAAAAATAGACATGTAATAGGGACAGACTTACAAATCAAACTGATTAAACATTTCTTTCAATGGTTTGTGTATAACAGTGCTGTCCTGAAAAAAGCATTAATAAATACTTTAAAATCTTATTTATCTTTGAAAAAAATTACAGGTAGAATTTAAACATGTTTATCTTTCTCAAAATCTTTCCAACAAAAATACAACACAGTGAAAGATGTTTCTGGCCTGGTGAATCACATACGGTTCAGAACAGCAAAATAGCTTTGTAAAAGTATGATAGCTAAAGCTGTATAGGAAAAATTGGGATGACAATAACAGCAAAAAGAAGAAAGCCCATATATAACATTACAGATTCAATTTAGTATCAGTGAGTTTGCTAAAATGCAGTCTACAACTTATCAATGTCTCACATGATGATTAACTTAATACAAATTACTGCTATGCTTATATCAGATTTTCCCTTTGGTCCTCCTTACCCAGGACAGGTAGTCAATAATTTCTTGTTGGCTAATTCTTTTTCATTCATTTAATGTCTATTTCATACCTAATAGTAATAATATGAGGAATACTGAGTAATTTTTGAGTATTTACTCTGACCCTGTCTGTACAAAGTACCTTAGATGCATAGTTTCAGTGAAATTTGTACATCAGCCTATTAGATAAGTACTCTTATTACCCTTGTTTTACAGATAAGTACCAAATCAGAGAAGCTTAAGTACTCTCTCGAGGTCATGGCCAGTAAGTGGGAAACCCACAGTTTAACTCCATAATCCATGCCCTTTACCACTATTGCAGACTGCCAACCCTCCTTCAAAATATAATTAACTTTTGATTATGTCAACAATGAAGGTGAAATGCTGTTCCTAGGGAAGGTTTTCCTTCCAACTTCACCACTTAGGCCAGATACAATGCAAAAGAAAAAAGATCTCAGCTGTCAAAGTAGAAACACACTCTGTCATTGAAAGTGCAGGTGGAGTGGGCCCTGAATCCATCCCTAAGCAAGTGCTAGGCTTTGGATCACCAGGCACTAGTTTTTACTCTTGCTAAGCAGCTAATCTACAGAGTTCAATTGCCCATACTAGTGAAACCTTTTGTGGGTATGAATAATCAAGAGTAGAGGGTATCTTGTGTGGTTTTTGACCTACAGGAGATTTTTTGATAGTTCCATCATTTACAAGTAAATAACATAATGTTGGGGTGGGGAAGAAAGGCATTCTTTTCTCAGGTGATGGCCAAAATTTCAGTATTTCTGGTTACCTTATAATAACTGGATAAGATGGAATTCTTCAGAGTAGATTTAGTGCTTTTTCCAAATGAAAACTTTCAAGTATTGGATACATCACAGTTTAATCTGAAATTAAATTTGTCTTCTCCCAGAACATCCTAGACATTTTTTTTTCTTAGTGAGTGTGATTTTTAACTAATCCACAAGACAACCCATTTAAATATATGTATTTTTAATAGCCTTTCACAGGCCATCCCAAAGATCATTCCAATTTTTTACAATTTGTCTGAACTCTGTTAGTGTCTGGCAAGTTGAAAGAACAGGGCTTGGTAATGGGCTAGAACAGGGGAGGAAGTGGTGAAGGACAGAAATGAATCCCATTTCCCCGAAATCGATATGTAGTCTCAAAGTAGAACCAGTGCGGACAATAATAATGGCAATCATACTCTTTTAATCTTAGCTTCTTAACCATAAAAAGTATCGCAATCAAGAAAAATAGAATGTTGCAATGGAATAAATACCCCCTTGTCATGTTCTACTGCATTATCATGGACTCGCCTAAATTTAGATACCACTTGTGGAGGGGTGGGGGGGGGGGTTGTGTCATGTGAGCACAAGACCATCACTAACTTTGTACCCAAACAAAACAAAACGAGAGGACACAAAGTTGTTTCCTGGCTCAAAGGCAAAATGAAAGCAAAAATGAAAAATCCTGAAGATTAATAATATACAAGAGTTTTATACAATGGGGATAAAAGAAAAAGTTGAGGAACTTTTAAGTTACAAAACTTTTTCCCATACACCAGTTCCTCTCAAAAGTTATGTTCCCCCAGTAACTACGGATGGTTCTGAATCCCCAAAGCACGGTTAAAAGGGAGCGCCACAAAACACCTCAGCCGAATACCCTGGGGGCAACTGACAGGCAGGACCCTGCACTTCACGTCCGACGGCTTTCCTGGCTGGCCTCTCTCAGCCCGGGGCTTCGGATGCAGTGCACGCCCAGAGGAAAACACTTCCAGCTGTTGCATCGCAGTAGACCAAAACAGAAAGTCAAACGGCCACCGAAAAACTACAAATCTCAATAGGACACAAACTCTCCATCAGACACTAGTCAGTCGTTTTTCTTTTTTTGCCTTTCATGGGGCCTCGAAATCACCCGCCGCCTGCAAGCCTTTCCGCCTAAAGGAGGAAAGGCGGCACCTGTCACTTTGCTCAGGGACCCGAGCCCCACCCGCCCGACACCTGTCAAGCTGGAGCCCAGACCCTCCCCGGCTTCCCTCTCCTCGCTCCCGAACCCAGACCCCTGTCACCCTCCTCCAGGCGCTCCGCGGTGGTGGGGGACACGGGAGCACCCTCCTCTCGCTCGGACGCCGCCGCCGGCGGAGACGCGCCCCCGCCTAGACGCCGGGGCGCCAGCCCGGACGCACTCTCGGGGCGCCCTTCTCTAGCCGCGGCCGCCGGGGCTCTGCTCGCTTACCTGGGCAGAGGCAGGTCCTCGGGGCCACTGTCCTGCTCGGGGTCCTCCTCAGGAGGCGGCGGCGGCGGTGGGGGTTCGGCGGCCGCTGCGGCGGCGGCGGCGGCGGCAGCGGCGGCGGCTGCTGCTGCTGCTGCTCTCCGGGGGGTTTTGGGCGGCATGACTCCCCCCCAGGGCAGGAGCCAGTGACTGGTGGCGAAGGGCCGGGAAAGGAGGACGCGCGCACGTCGGGGCACGCCCCGTCCTCTCCTGACTCCCGTTACAAAAATAATTTGAACGTCCCCTGAGAAAAACCGGACGAGCCCTCCCCCGCCCGGCAACCGAGCGCCGCGTCCAACCGCGGGAAAACGTCACTTCCGCCCCCGGCGTCACGTCCGCGAAGCTCCCGGGCCCGCCGGCGTCGGGAGGGAACCGGGGCGCGGAGCGGTGCGCTGGGCGGGGGCGCGAGGTCGGCGGGGCTGGGCGTGGACCCCCGGCCTGGGCCGAGACAGCCTTCCTGCGGCAGCCGCCGCCGCCCGGACGTGTCTCTACTCGAAACTCTCCTCTTCAGGCCTGGGTGCCGGTAACGGGGCACCGCACAGTCTGGGGGGTGAGATTGGGCCCCATTTTTATCTGTGGGCTGATCTGGGGCCGCCACTCGGGCCCCGCCGGGAATATCAAGCGTGTGCACCCTGGGCGGGCACGCCCCTCTCCCTCCGTGGGCGGCGCCCTCCCTCGCCACCACGCTCCTCCCGCCCAATCCGTTAGGCAGAATCGGCCAAAACAAAAACAAACGTTCGTGGAACACCTCGTAAAAAGTGAATTTTGACGGTCACTGGGAGATACAAGGTGTAGAACAATTACTTGCCGTTTAGGGTCACTGTTTACAGAAGGGGAGTGGGGGAGTGGGTACAGAAAAAATTATAGTGTTGATAAATGTTTTAATAGCGGTGTAAAAAGGGGAAGCACCGTCGAAATGTCTAAGGGGCAACTTCAGAGAAGCCGTGGCTCCTGAATAGAACTTTGCCAGGTATGTACATAGCAAGTTTGCCTTGCTATGTACCAGGGATTGTGCTGGCCATTTTACCTATCTTAACCCTGGGTCCTAGGATGGAGCCCCCCCCCCCCCACACACACACCGCCCCGCTCCCCTCCCGTAGTGCTCACTGATCCGCGGGGAGCCTGCTTCTCCCTCTGCCTGCATCTCCCCGTTGCTTGTGCTGTGTGTGTGTGGGTGTCTGTGTGAGAGAGAGAGAGAAATGAATAAATAAAATCTTAAAAAAAAAAAAAAGAAAGAAAAGAAGAATGCACCAAGAAAAGAGCATGCGCAAAGGCACAAAGACCTCTGAGAAGAGCTTGCTGGAAGAGCTTAACACCATCCAACATTGGTTTAGAAACTGTGTCTCTTCTCTCATGACATTTACTATAATAATAGATTGTCTAGTGTGAAAACGTGTTTTTCTCTCTTCGGCAGACCCAGTGGATTGCCCAGTCAGAACTTGCCACTTGAGGCACTGTGAATAAAACATAGCTGTGTTCTGATGTGAACCCCCTCATCCTTGGAATAGCTGACCAGGGTTGAGGCAGCAGGACCCTTCAGTCAAGTCAGGGCTGCAAACTTCTTGGGTTTATCTTGGCCAGTTGTACAATGGATTACCATTTTCTGTATATACCATGATATATATGTCAGGATGTGAAAAGGGTTGGCTGTCGTTGGCCTACTCAACAGCCAGTCTGTCCTACATTCAGAAACCATCTCTTGGGGGCCTAAAGTTTGTCAGGAAGTAGGGCCCAAACCCAGCCCAGCTGCAAAGAATGAATAGCATCAAAGTGATAATCCTTTTCACCTTGCCAGGGATTAGTGTAGGCAGGAGCTCAGGATGCAGTTTTGCAAGATCAAAGATTGTCTGCTGGCAGCCTGATAAATGAGATACAGAGATGACACAGTTCTTCTTCCTTTAACTGTTATCATGAGAATGTGACACTGAAGCAATTACTCTGGCCATTGTGACTTAAGACAAGCTGACCTGAGGATAAGGCAGAAATGTTAATGATGTTACAGTAAGTAATACCAAAACATCTGCATCCTCTGTGACAAATCAGTTCTGATTTGACCAATGATGGAGGTGACCTCAACTGAGCTGGAGTTTTCAGTTGTTTACACCAGAAAGCATTATGACTGATAATATTTGTCCAATGAGCCCTTTCAGGGTGGAGACCAAATATTAGGCATCGTTGTAGACATATAGTAGCCAGAAGTGTTAGCCACGCAGTAAATGCTTGTTTGCTAAAAGTAGAGAGGCCAGAAGAGCAGAGGAAAATTCTGGAAACTGAAGTAAACTCTGTATGTAGATATGACTTTCTTTAAACTCAGGTTATCAACCTCTGGATTTGCCACAATTGTGATAAATCAAAGAGAGATTTCTCAATTTATAAAAGGATGTGTGTCGTTATCATGGATTAATTTAACTATGTACTCCACTACATTTAAAACCCTTACACATAACTCAGGAACAATTGGGTCGATCAGAAGTTTTATATCCCCTCCCACACACACAGCTTTCTGTTGCACAACCAAAGAAATATTAGAAATTCTACAGATTATTAAAAGATTCTTTTCCCGATCTTCCTCCAACAGTGAAATCACAGACATTATAATCGGGGTTCAACACTGAAGTCATGTAAACGCAGTTAGTTGGTGGGCCCTCGGGCTCCAAGCCAGCCGGGCAGATGGCACCAGCTCTCCCCTTAGGCCCAGCCCCGGCTCAGTGGCGGCCACCACCCAGCCCTTCCTTTCCTTTCCGGAAGGTGGATGACACCCACGCCCCTGCTGAGCCGGGCCTGAAGGTACCTCCAAATGCCCAGGCCAACAGCTTCTCTGGTTACCCATGTCCTACTTGTTCATTCAGTGACTGTTTTCTGATGTTCACTCTACTTGACCTTTCTTGCAGTTAACACAGTTAACCACATCCTCTTTCTTAAAACTTCCCTAGTCTTCCATAAATCCATGGTCGCTTTTTTTCCTCCTCCCTTCTGTTCCTTTATAAACTCCTCCCTGGTTTTCTCCCTGTCTTCAGTGCAGTTTCCCTAGAGCAGCATGACTCAACGTGTGTTCCTTGGACCACTGCCAGTTTGCTTATGTCTCATCTACAAGGAAATGAGCACAGAAATTAAGAGTAAGTGCTTAGCAGCATTTTCAGCAATTTAATATTTCAGCTATATCCAGGCACATGATCTTTGAACACCTCTCATTAAACAGAATATGGAACAGTTCAGGTGTTTTGCAACTTACGTGATTGTAGGTGGCATAGCTGTGTCCTTGGTCTGTGCAGTAGGACCACGTTATAAGGAATAAAATTTTAAAGTTAGTTCATTAACTGTAACCCCAAAGTGAATAAAAATCTGTGAAAGTGTAAATATTTGTTTACTTTTCTAACTTGTTATATTTACAGTCATTTTAATTTTTAATCAAGCCTGGTTTTTGAAATTCATAGCTATATTAGGGAAGCTAAATTTGTGTCATTTGTTTCTAGCCCTAAATTATAGGTGATGAAATAAACCTTACTGTCCTATTGTCAAGAAAAGACACGTGTCAGTACTATGTTAGTAATAGTAGTAGCAACCCAAACAATGGCCAGAGAAGTGATTCTAAAGAATTAAAGATCCAAGTGTTTTTACTATTTTTGCTCAGAAGTAGCATCCCCCTTCTACTGAGTCCATAGCCAAAACTCACAGTAAAGTACTAAAATCATAATTGTCTGATAAAGCATCAGACATCAAAATTCATCAGCATTCATATATAAAATATAAGAAAACTAATTGTGAGTTTGATAAAACATGTAGCATTTTTATTTTCCATGAAAAAATCTCCACACATAGGGAATTCATGGATCCAGAATCCATTTCTTTTTTTTTTTTTAATATTTATTTATTTATTTGACAAAAAGAGAGAGAGCACAAGCAGGCAGAGAGGCAGGCGGGGGGGCGGGGGGGAGCTGGCTCTCCACTGAGCAGAGAGCTCCATGTGGGTCTTAATCCCAGGATCCTGAGACCATGACCTGAGCCAAAGGCAGAGGCTTAAAGCGCTGAGCCACCCAAGTGCCCCCAGAATCCATTTGTTTAATCGAAGTATACTTTAAATGCAACTCTAGCTTAATAGGACACATTTTTAGAACTGATAAGAAAAACCGGTACTATTACTGATAAGGAAGATGAATTTTGAAACTAAAACAGTATTTGTTCTATTTTGGATAAAAATTAAAAGTGAATGTCCTCAGCTTGCTGAAATTGTCTTCCAATCACTTCCATTCCCTTAAACATATCCTGGAGAGACTAATTTCTCTACTATGAGTGTTACTGAGTAAAACATAAAAACAGTTTAGATAGACAGTATCTCCTGCTAGAGGCATTGTCGTCACTCTAACCTAGCTAAGATAATTTAACAGGCAAGAAACATTTTCATTTGTGTTAAAATCTGTAACTACCGACAAATTTTAAATATTAAATATAGCATTTAATATGGGAAATTACTCCTTCACTACCAGCTTTTTGATTTTTGACTATGGGATTATTTAAAAACTAACCATGTATTAGTAACTCTTTATATTAATCACCTATATGCACACTTAACAGTGAAAAAAGTAGTTTTTGTAGTTTTTTCTTTAATGCTATGTAATATTTTGTTCTATGTTTTTTGAAATGTAATTTTGTATCTGTTTAAAATACTTAAAATGTGAGTCTGTAATTGGTGTGCCTTTCTAATTTTCATTTCATTTTAAAGTATTTTTAAAAGTTTCATTTTTCAGGGGCACCTGGGTGGCTCAGTGGGTTAAAGCCTCTGCTTTCAGCTAAGGTCATGATCCCAGGGTCCTGGGATCAAGCCCCACATAGGGCTCTCTGCCTAGCAGGGAGCCTGCTTCCCCCTCTCTCTCTGCCTGCCTCTCTGCCTACTTGTGATCTCTCTCTGTTAAATTAAATAAAATTGGAAAAAAAAAAAAGTTTCATTTTTCAGAAGTATCAATTCATGAAATTAAAAAGAAAGGAAAGGCATATATGTGAGATAACACTGGTCTAAGAGGTCCTCACTTCTCTTCTCCATTTGCTGTATTTTATTTCCACGATTTAAATCACCCCCATATGTGTATGCTCTTAGATTCTTTCAGATTTCAAGAAACAGAGATCCATTTTGTTTACCTTAATTATTTAGGATTATTTATTAGTTTAGGGGAGGAGTAAAAGAGACAAAAAACTAAAAAATAAAGAGTCCCTCCTGCTACACTCCTGTACCTTATCATCCATCCACTAGCTGACTCCCATACTTCCTGCCTCTGTGAACATTGTTAGTTTTCATCTCTTTATAATTCCTGCCACAATGATCCCCTCTCCATGTCACTAATTCAGATTCCTCAGGAGAGAGACTATAGATTGGTTCCCCTACTAAACTATAATTTACATTAGCAGGGCCAGATAACATAATTTGCTAGTCGCAAAATGAAAAATGAAAATGCAAGGCCCCTTTTTCACAAATTATTGAGATTTTCAAGATAGTGAGTGTGGAACATTAAACCAAGCTCAATGCCTTTCTAAATGGAGTCTTATAGAACTGCATAGCTCACCTGCCAGCCATGTCCTTGAGAATAGATCTATATATGTTCTGCTAGCTAGGGTGTCCTCATACCTAGCATGTACCCATGACGCTGAGCAATCAAATGGCCTTGATACCAAGTGGTGCCAGTTTGGAATGATATCATTGTATTAGTTTCGCCTCCTTCCCTGCCCACTCCCCTTTACCTTCACTCCTATTTCTCTCAAATTGCATTCAGTCTGTATTTTCTAGAGAATCCAAGCTAAAACACTTGACTCCAAAGTGTCCTGAAGACATTCAGGATGGGATATTAGAGTTGGCTTAATCACTGGTCTTATGGCAATAAAGACAAAGCATGGTATGTAGGTAGTAAGTGGGGCCACACAGTGGGATCATAACTACTGAGGCTTCCCACCTGTGCTAATCAGGATGCCGTGCACGTAGAAGGTGGAACATTGGAATGTGTCGTGGCTGTGATGCTTGAGCAGTATGGGGATAATAACTCTGGGGATTGGGGTAGATTCTGTTACCGGAAATGTACCCTTTGTAAAAGAAAATGATACCTCAGGGCAGGCAACTGTCACCTTAAGGCATGCTGTGAAAGGCAGAAGTCTTCCATTGGCAGTTTTTTTAAAAGATTGTAATTTTGATGTAAATTATTTTTGCTTTTGTCTTTCTTGCCCAGGGAGACATATCCAGAAAAATGTTGCTAAGGCCACTATCCAAGAGATTACTACCTATGATTTTCATCTCGGAGTTTGACAGTTTCAGGTCTTATATTTAGGTTTTACTGCATTTTGAAGGGTTTTTTTTTTTAAGATTTTATTTATTTATTTGGCAGACAGAGATCTCAAGTAGGCAGAGAGGCAGACAGAGAGAGAGGGAGGGAAGCAGTCTCCCAGGTGAGCAGAGAGCCAGATGTGGGTCTCAATCCCAGGACCCTGGGATCATGACCTGAGCCGAAGGCAGAGGCTTTAACCCACTGAGCCACCCAGGTGCCCCTTGAGTTTATTTTTGAGTATGGTTTAAGAAGGTGATTCAGTTCAACCTTTTTTGGGGGGCGAGGGGAGAATGTAGCTTTTCAGTTTTACCAGTACCATTTATTAAAGAGACTTTTACCCATTGTATATACTTTCTTCCTTTGTTGTAGATTAATTGACCATATAAATTGTAGATTAATTGACCATTAAATGGCACAGGTAATTGACCATATAGGTTTATTACTGGCCTTTCTGTTCTGTTCCAGTGATCTATTTTTGTGCCAGTACCAAATTATTTTCATTACTATAGCTTTATAGTGTAGCTTGAAATCTGAGATTGTGATACCTCCAGCTTTGTTCTTCTTTCTCAAGATTGCTTTGGCTATCTGAAGTCTTTTCTAGGTTCATACACATTTTAGATTATTTGTTTTAATTCTGTGAAAAATACTACTGGTATTTTGACAGAGATTACATTAAATCTGTAGATTGCTTTGGATAGCATGGACATTTTAACAATATTAATTCTTCCAATCCATGAGCATAGTACATCTTTTCCAATTGTTTATTTGGTCTTTCATCAGTGTCTTTCATCAGTGTCTCAGATGCAGCAAGTCTTTCACCTCTTTGGTAAGTTCATTCATAGGTATTTTATTTTTTTCGATATAATTGTAAATGGGATTGTTTTGTTAATTTCTCTTTCTGCTAGTTCATTATTAGTGTATAGAAACAACAGATTTATGTATATTAATTTTGTGTCCCATAATTTTACTGAATTCATTTGTCAGTTCTAATAGTTTTTTTGGTGAGGTCTTTAGGGTTTTCTTTGTACAGCATAGAAAACCCTGAAACCTTTTTCTTTGGGAATCTAGAACACAAAACAAACAAACAAAAAAAAAAAAAACCAGACTCATAAATATAGATAGCAAACTAGTTATTGCCCAAGGGGAGAGGTGTGGGGTGATGGCAACATAGGTGAAGGGGATTAAGAGATACGGACTTTCCAGTTATGAAATAAATAAGTCAGGGATGAAAAGTACAGCATAGGGAATATAGTCAGTATTGTTGTAATTATGTTGAATGGTGACAGATGGTAACTACATTTATGGTGAGCATTGCATAATGTATAGAACTGTCAAATCACTATGTCATACACTTGAAACTAATGTAATATTGTGTGTTAACTGTACTTCAATAAAAAAAAAATAAGTAAGAGACTGATTTCCTGTAGCTTAGAGCAAACTATACTTAAAATCAGGCCCAGAATCTGATTGTGAAGGCAGCAGAGCTGAAAAAGCAACAAAATGCATAGATTTACAAGGTCTCCTATGTCCACATCTGGACCCTGAAGGAGCAAAGTGATCTAAGACCCAGGATGGGATATTTGTATGGATGAGTCTGAGAATATTGAATCTCCTAATTCTCCCCTGAACCTGTGGAATACTGGAAAAGATTAGCAGCCAGTTCTCAGGGGAGGGGTTGGCAGGGAAGGACCATGATTTGTAGCATTAGCCAATTTCTATTGAATAAACACTCCCACCTTAGTCGCTTTCAGACTACCAACATAATGTCACTGAACACAGAATTAAAAAGTGATGCCCACAATTGGCTCCTATAAGCTGGTATGAACTGGCTCCAACCTATCAGTAACCTGAACCCTCTGGCTCGGGAATCAGCACCTCCACTTTGCCAGAGGAAAAGAGTCTTCTCTTGCCTGTAAATCATGCAAAGACTGTTGAAGCAAGTGGCTCTCCAAAAGGATGTGTGGCCATTAGCCAGGGTAACTGTGCACTGGAAAAAAGGAAATGCTCAGAGTCTTCAAGGATTGTTAGATACAGGGCACCTGGGTGGCTCAGTTAAGTGTCTGCCTTTGACTCAAGTCATGATCCCAGGGCCCTGGGATTGAGTCCTGCATCAGGCTCCCTGTTCATTGGGGAGTTTGCTTCTCCCTCTGTGCCCCCGCCCCCACTTCCTGATCTCTCTCAAGCGCTCTCTCTCTCTCTCAAATAAATGAATAAAATCTTAAAAAAAAAAAAAAAAAGAATTGTTAGATACAGTGTCCAAACTGTCACTGACACCACCATATTTCTCTAATTAGAATGGAAACCAGTGAAGTTTTGCCTCAACTTCAACTTATTGTGAGTCCAGTAGGTCTATGAACACATTCTGTGGTTAAATCAATGATTGTATAATTAGGACAGATGACCTTAACAGATGGTAAAATCCTCATGTTGGTCCCCTGACCTGTGGAGCAATTGCCATTATGTAGGATGGCCCATATAGAGGGTGTTAAAACTGCCACTATTACCCTCAGTCAGGTTAGTAATTCAGAACCATGACAGCATCTTAGGAAGAAATGCAAAGACTTATACCACTATCAAATATTTAAAGGATGCAGAGTTTGTGGTTTCTTTTATATCTCTATTCAACCAACTCTTCTATCTAACCCTTACAAAAATGGGATCGTGGCAGGTGATAGTAGACCACCATAAATTAAGCCCCAGTAGAAGCTTCCATACTACATGTAGTCTCTTCATTAGATCAGATCAACATAGATTTGGCATTGGTATATAGGTATTAACTGGTTAATGTGCTTTTCCGAATTTCTATCATTAGAAAGGATCAAAAGCACTTTGTCTTTAGAGAGGCAGTTGCCTCAGGGCTATTTTAACCCATCTGTTCTCTGTCCTAGTGGGCACAAAGGGCCAAGTACTCCAAATCATTGCTTCTCATAGTTTTGTTTGTTTGTTTGTTTGTTTTTCCAATCTGTCTTGCAGCGGTATTTTTGGAAATCACCACTGAATTTGACTGGTAAGTACCTTGCTGCACATGTGAATCACCACACAAGTTTGACAGTTGCTAAAATGATCAATACCTTGCTTAATGAGATGAGGCTTCTGATCATGTACTTGGATGTCACAGCAATGTCAATTGCTATAAAATGTCCTAAACACAGATTTTCAATTTTATGATTCACCTTGCAAGAACCAGTAACCAAGAGTTAACCAACCAGCAGCAGTCTGTAGATTCCACTTTGAATATTAGTCTAAATGGTCTTGTAAAACATGCATGATGAAGAATGGAAGATAGACTCTAAGGCAATCCAAGGACATGCCACGTCAATGACATTTTTAGCATTCCAAAATTATGGGAACACAGGAAACATCACCTTTAATGTAAAAATATCACCTCCTGCCACTAGGAGAGAGACTCTTCACTTAGTGGACTTCTTTGGTTTTTGAATATATCCCCAGCCCATTTATCAGGTGACTTAGACAGCAAGTGGGTGCCAAATTAGGAGACATCTCTAAATGAAATCCAAGCTGGGGACACCTGGATGGCTTAATTGGTTAACCATCTGCCTTCAGCTAAGGTCATGATCTGGGGGTCCTGGGATCAAGTCCTGCACTGAACCCCCTACTCAGCGGGGAGCCTACTTCTCCTTCCTCCTCTGTGTGTATGTACTCTCTCTCAAATAAATAAATAAATCTTTAAAAAAGAAAAAGGAAAGAAATCCAAGTGCAGTACAAGCTGGCCAGCTACTTAAGCTGTATGATTCAGCAGATCCAATGGTATGAGAGGTGTTTGTAGTGAATAAGCAACACATAGAATCTCCAGCGAGCCCCAATAGGTGGTATACACCTAAGGTTCTATAGCAAGGAAACCTTCTGCAACAGAGAATTAGCCTCTATTTGAAAAATCAGCTGTTTGTTCTACTAGGACCCAAATGGAGACAAAGTGCCTAAGCAATAGAAGCAGCCTGTCACCAGCTGATTATTATTCTCTGGGCTATAAGGTCTGTCAGCATCAACCCATTATACAATGGATATGGTACATCCAGGATCAGGCAAGCAGGGACTAAGAAGTCATGAGTAAGTGTAAACAAATGATGTAAACTCTTATGTCACCAACCTCTCTTGCACTGACACTTCTCTCTCAGTTCAGTCCTTTGGCCTAAGGGGATTCTCTAAGACCAACAGATGGATAAGGAAAGAACTTGGACCTGGTTTACACTTGGCTTGGTACAAGATGTAAGTGTTATTAAAAAAATGCACTCCTGGTGCCCACAGTACAGTGATGGTGGGAAATCTTCCCTTGGGAAGATGTGTGAGCAATACCCTTGATTGTTGACTTCTTAGGAAGAAGTTGTCTAAGATATAGATATGGATATACAGGAACTTCTAGGCAGAGCGAAATGGCTTGGCTAATTGATTCAGGACCTGAAAAAAAAAATGATTGAAATATTGGGGACAGATTGGTCTGGAAAACAAAATTTGAATGGATCTGAGGGGATGAGAGTATCTCTGTGTCTCATGTTAATTTCCCAAGAGAGCATTCTCAGGCACCAGGTAAACGACATGACTTGTGTTGTGGTATCAACTAGCAAGCATGAGGATCTATGAATGGAGACGTCATGGTGGCAGTGATGGAAGTATTGCATGGGCCAGAAAATTCTGATCTAGCTAGATTAATGGCCATTGCTGAATTCCCAACTTGCCACTTGCAGATACCAAAACTGAGCCTTTAATTGCCATTGCTCTTTGAGAAGACCAGTTGGCCACTTGATAGCAGATTGATTACACTGGAACACTTCTACCCTGGGGGAGGCAGTAATGCATCCTTATCAGAACTGGTACCTAACCTAGTCATGAATTTGCCTTCCTTGACCTCAGCGCCAGGACCAATATTCAAGAATGTATGGAAGCCTAAGATTTTGACATGGTTTCTCTCACAATAATGGCTCAGACCAGAGAATATCTTTTATGACAAAAGAGAGGAAACAACAAACACAGGAGCCAATGGTCTTAACCTCGTAACTCATCTGTATTAGCCAGATTTTGTCCCATAACAAAATACTCCAGACAGTGCAAAGTTGAGGAATGCCCTCCACAATATGGTATATGCCCTGAACCAACAGTTAATATATAGTACTATGTTCCCCAGCAACTAGAATATAAGGGGGCAAGGAAAAAAGAATAGAGGTAGGATTAACCCCTTTTAGTGGATGAGTGCTGTTGGTGCTTTGCTTAAATGTCCTTTACCTACTCACACACTCATCCCCCAGCTGTTGTGAGTATTGACTGAGAACTGTCCTTAGCCAAAGAGCTGCCTCATCTATGACATCGACCCCCATCCCTACCCCCCCCTCCCCGCCGCTGACAGACACTGGCCAGTGATAGACTGACATGAGGGCACAAAAGAGTAGAGGAGAGAGACATGAAGACTTTCAATTATGACCTTAATATTATCTTCACCAGCAGGGACTTTACCTTGTGTCATTAACCTTCTTGCCTTAAGTCTTTCCAGAGATGGTGGCTGGATATCATCTTGAACAGGACTCTGTGACGAAATGAACTTGTTCTTTCCCCCTGAGGGAGGAAGTGAAGGAATGATCTACTCACAAAAATCAGTGCTTCTATTGCAGTATACGGGTGAATATAATGGGAAGCATGAATGAAAATGAGTGGTGAAAAGGATGCATTTTATCAAACATTGTACTCTAATGCTCTTGGCCTCATCAGCCTCAGGACTAGTAGCCATTTGTTTTGTCCCAGCCAACGTGTGACAGCCAACACCTGGTGGGCTGTTCTGCTATGGCAAGAGACTTCACATTAGCACAACTGGATGGTTAGCTCACCTTATAACCAAACAATATTATGTCTCACCTCCTGCCCTGGAGTTTTTCTTTTGGAAAAAGACTAATGAGATGCTGCGGGACCTGCCAGTACTTACACATGAACAACCCAGAAATGTGTGGGATTCAACTTCCATGAGGAAAAATGTTGACAAGGGGATCTAAATTCTCTTTGTTCTTCTCAGAAGCTTGTTCTGTGATAATGGTCACTTATATTACCTCTTGAAAGATGCTCCCTCGAGACTAAGCAATTAATTGTATTTCATACTGAGTGATGGCAGGTTCACAGAAGGAGCAGTGAAGTGCATACACATATAGAAAATGGTTGCAAAGGATGAATAATGCAAAGATAGTTTCCCCTCATTAATTTTATTTTCACACAATAAATTAGGTTTGTAAAATTGTACTATGTATGGTGTTTGGTAATAAAAAAATGATATGATCTATAATTTAAAAATGTATACAATCACTATTGTGAGGTTCTTATGTTGTATGTAAAGTTGCTTAATATCAATTCATTAGATCTGCATATTATAATCACTATAGTAACTAACCTCCAAAAAACTGGAAGCAGATATAACTGAAAAGAAAATACACTTCAGTTGAAAGGCAGTACTAAAAAAAGCAAGACATAATAATATGCTATTTATAAGAGATTTACTTTAAATACGAAGACACGGCTAAATTAAAGTGATGGACATAAATTGCCATGCAAACACCATGCAAATTCGTCTGTTCTATTTCAAAATCAAGTTAGAGTACCTAGGACTTCCAGCACTCTGTTAAATAACAAATAACAGTGGTGATAAGTGGACCTCCCCATCTCATTGCTCACCATAAAGGAAAAGCTCTCAGTTTTTCCTCATTGAGGATGTTAGCTGTGGGTTTTTCATATATGGCCTTTATTAGGTTGAGGTATGTTCCCTCTAACCCTACTCTGTTAAGGGTTTTTATCATGAATGAATGTTGTACTTGGTCAAATGCTTTTTTTTTTTTTTTCTTTTGCATCTATTGAAAGGATCATATGGTTCTTATCCTTTCTTTGGTTAATGTGGTGTATCAAGTTGATTGATTTCTGAATATTAAACCACCCTTGAAGCCCAGAAATAAATCCCACATGATCTTGGTGAATGACTCTTTTAAGATACTGTTGGATTCAGTTTGCTGGTATTTTTTTTTAAGATTTCATTTATTTATTTACAGAGAGAAATCACAAGTAGTCGGAGAGGCAGGCAGAGAGAGAGAGAGGGAAGCAGGCTCCCTGCTGAGCAGAGAGTCCGATCCCAGGACCCTGAGATCATGACCCGAGCCAAAGGCAGCGGTTTAACCCACTGAGCCACCCAGGCGCCCCCTGTTTGCTGGCATTTTATTGAGAATTTTTGATCCATGTTCTTCAGAGATATTGGTCTGTAGTTCTCTTCTCTTTTTTAGTGGAGTGTTTATCTGGTTTTGGTATCAGGGTAATGCAGGTCTCATAGAATGAATTTGGAAGTTGTCCTTCCATTTCTGTTTTTTGGAACAGTTTGAGGAGCATAGGTATTAACTCTTCTTTAAATATTTGGTGGAACTCATCTGTGAAGCCATATGGTCCTGGACTTCTGCTTGCTGGGAGATTTTTTATTTTGGAGTCAATTTCTTTGCTGGTTATTCGTCTGTTCAAGTTCTTTACCTCTTCCTTTAATTGTAAGTATTCTTCATGTGTTCTAGATATATGATTCACAAACATTTTTTCCTATTCTATAAATTCTCTTTCTACTCTATTGACAGTGTTTCTTATAGCACAAAAGTTTAATTTCGTTTTGTAGCTTGTATTGTGGTGGCATAGTGAAGAAAATAGTCAAGGCCTATGCAAGATCATAACGTTTTATCCTGTTTTGCTTTGAGAGTTTTGTAGTTTAGTTCTTACACTTAGGTCTTTGATCCAAAGGAGCTAGTTTTTATCTAGCTAGGAAAGAGGTAGGGGTCCAACTTCATTATTCTGTATATGGATACTAGCTGCCACAGCGCCATTTGTGGAAAATAATGTTTTGTTTTGTTTTTCTCTATTGATTTTGTCTCGGCACCCTTGTTGAAAATCAACTGACCAGAAATGTGAGGGTTTATTTCAGGACTCTCAGTTCTGTTCCACTGATCTAAATGTTTATCCCTGTCAGGACCACACTATCTTGATTACTATAGTTCTGCCGTAAGTTTTAAAGTAGGAAAGTGTGAATGCTCCAACTTTGTTCTTTATTTTTCAAGAATTCTTTGATGATTCTGACACTTCATTTACATATAAATTTTAGATCTGCTTGTCAGTTTCAGTCTGCAAAAAAAGCCAGTTGAGATATTAATAGAGATTGCTTTGATATGTAGGTCTATTTGGGGAGTATTTCCATCTTAACTTTGCCATAATCATATGACACATAAACATGAAATGTCTTTCCATTTAATGAACCTTCTTAATTTTCTTTCTTTCTTTTTTTTTAAGATTTTACTTATTTGTTTGACAGACAGAGACACAGCAAGAGAGGGAACACAAGCAAGGGGAGTGGGAGAAGGAGAAGCAGGCTTCCCGCTGAGCAGGGAGCCTGATGTGGGGCTCCATCCCAGGACCCTGGGATCGTGACCTGAGCCTAAGGCAGATACTTAATGACTGAGCCACCCAGGCACCCCTTTTATTTTCTTTAAGCAATGTCTTACAGTTCTTAAAATATTTAAATATTACACTTATCTAGTTAAATTTATTTATAAGGATTTTATTCTTTTTATATATTGCAAATGGACTTGTTTTCCTTATTTTATTTTTAGATTGTTCATTGTTTTTAATGAATTTCCTAGGGCTATTTTTTTAAATATACAAGATCATATCATTTGAAATAGAGATTATTTTATTTCTTCCTTTCCAATCTGGATGACTTTTATTTTATTTTCTTGCCTAAAGTCCCAGTTTAGAAACTTCAATACAATGTTTAATAGAAGTGGTGAGAACAAACACCATTGTCTTGTTTCTGTTCCTTAGTAGAACACATCCAGTCTTTTATCGGTAAGTGTCATGTTCTCTGGGGGAATTTTCACAGAAGCCCATATCAGGTTGAGGAATTTTCTTTCTATTCCTAATTTGTTGAGTATTTTTGTCATGAAAGGGCAATAGATTTAGTCAGATGCTTTTTCTGTATCTATTGAGGTAATAATGTGGTTTTTTTCTCTCCAGGATAATATAATACAGTGTATTATATCAATGAATTTTTTACTCATTTAAAATTTTATTAATCTTTAATTTTTTTCATTTTTTTTTCTTGATCAGTCTAAATAGAGCTTTATTGCCTCCATAGTTCTTTTATAAGAACCAAATTTTGGCTATACCAATTTTCCCTGAACTAATTGGTTGATACACTTTCTATTTTATTGATTTTTCATATTTTTTAAACTTCCTTTGGATTAATTTACTTTTCTTTTTTTCCTTTTGCTTTGTAAGGTAGAAGCATCAACAATTTATTTTGAATTGTAAGCATTTTAGACTAAAGTTCCCTTCTATGCAATGATTCAGCTGCTGTATCTCACAAATATAAGATGGTTTAATATGGTGTATTTTTATTAACATTCAGTTCAAGGTATTTTATTTCCCTTGTGATTTCTTCTTTGGATCACAACTTATGTTAAAATGTACCATTTACTCATTTTATCAATTACTGAGAGAGGAACATTCTTACCAGCACAGCACTAAGCATCACAGAAAAACTGGTGAATTAAACTTCACCAAAGTTAAAACTATCTGCTCATCAAAGGACACTGCTAAGGAAAAGAAAAACCTAAGCAAGATGTAGACAGAGAGAAAATATTTATAATACATATAGCTATCAAAGGACCTTTATCCAAAATATATAAGGAACTCCTCCAACTCAATAATAAAAAGACAAACAACACAATCTTTTAAATGGGCAAAATACAAGGAAAAGGCATTTCGCAAAAGAAGATGTATGATTGGCCAAAAAGCTCATGGAGAAATGTTTGGTATCATTAGACGTTAAAGAAGTGCAAATTAAAACCACAATGGGAATAAAAGGCATAGCATAGGGAATATAGTAAGTGATATTGTAACAGCATTTTGTGGTTACAGATGACAGCATTTGTGGTGAGCAGAGCATAACATACAAACTTGTCAAATCACTATGTTGTATGCCTGAAACTAACATTGTGTCAACTATACTCACAAAATAAAATAAAAATAATCCACACCGGCATATTCTACAACAACTGGAATGGCTAAAATTAAATAGATGGCAACAGCAAATATTGGTAAAGATGAGAAGCAACCAAAACTCATTTGTTTATGGTTGACGTATATGATACACATATTCTTAAGGTGGTCCCCTTCAATCCCCGCCTTCTGGTATCCCTGCCCTATCACCATATATAAATTATACTTTGATTTTTAAAAAATTTAAGGATAAGAGAAATACTTTCTTGGTAAAGGATAGCATATGTCTCAAGGAAAATTACCCCATGATTCTTACAAAGATAAAGAAAAGCATAAAATATCTGCCATGTGTAGTCTGTAACAACACACGTTTCCAGAGGAAAAGGCACATTCTGCATGGTTCTCTCTCAGAAGATCTTTGCGCTTGGATCTTCATTGACTCAATCCACCCAAAGAAGACCATCCAACCCAATGAATGCTGTGAACTCTATATGCCATATATAATCAATAAGTAGTCATAATATGACCCAAAACAAACAAGGCTGCTAAAATAACTTTATCGTCTTTATCATACAGCCACTTCAAACACGATTTGATCTTCACCAATTATCAGAGATTTTACCTAATTCAACATAATATTTGTTGTGGTGCACTGCCAAGCATTGTCGGGGAGATTAAATTATCAAAAAACCTAGGAGTTCAAAACTGTCAAAGACATAAAAAACAAGAAAAGTCTGAGGGCACCTGGGTGGCTCAGTCGTTAAGTCCTCTGCCTTGGACTCAGGTCACCATCCCAGGGTCCTGGTATGGAGCCTGCATGGGGCTCGCTGCTCAGTGGGGAAGCCTGGTTCTCCCTCTCACTCTGCCCTTGCTTGTGTTCCCTCTCTTGCTGTGTCTCTCTCTGTCAAATAAACATTAAAAAAAAAAAAAAAAGGAAAAAACAAAACAAGGAAAGTCTGAGAAACCGTCAGTCTAAGGAGTCTAAGGAGAAATAACAACTAAATGTAACTTTGATTCCTGGATGGGATCTTGGAACAGAAAGGACATTAGGTTAAAAACTATGGAAATCTGGGGTGCCTAGGTTGTTCTGTCGGTTAAGTATCTGCCTTCAGATTGGGTCATGATTGCAGGGTCCTGGGATGGAGTCCCACATCAGGCTGCCTGCTCAGCAGGAAGCCTGCTTCTCCCTCTCCCACTCCCCCTACTGTGTTCCCTCTCTCGCTGTGTCTCTCAAACAAACAAACAAATAAATAAATAAATAAAATCTTAAAAAAGAACACGAAACTATGGAAATCAAAATAAAGTATGGCCCTCATTAATCCTAACGTGTGAATACTGGTGTATCATACTATACTAATGTAAGTTTTGTTTTTCGTTTTTTGTTTTTTGTTTTTTGAGAGAGAGAGTGAGAGAGCACAAACAGTGGAGAGCAGAGGGAGAAGGAATCAGGCTCCCCGCTGAGAACAGAGCATAATGCAGGGGTCAATCTTGGGATCCAGGATCATGACCTAAGCTGAAGGTAGACACTTAACTGACTGAATCACCCAGCCCCTCCCAAGATGTTAATTAATAGGGGAAATTGTGTGCAGAGGGAGAGGGGATACATGGGAGCTCTTTGCTATTTTCTCAATTCCTCTGTAAATGTAGAACTTCTCTAAAAATAGAATCTATTGTGTGTTGTTTTAAGATTTTATTTATTTATTTGACAGACAGATTACAAGTCAGCAGAGAGGCAGGCAGAGAGAGAGGAGGAAGCAGGCTCCCCGCTGAGCAGAGAGCCCTATGCGGGGCTCGATCCCAGGACCCTGGGATCATTACCTGAGCCAAAGGCAGAGGTTTGAACTCACTGAGCCACCCAGGTACCCTGAATCTATTGTTTTTAAAGACCTATGAGAGCAAGCTGAAGGTACATGGTAGGATCTGAGAAGCATACTAACAACTAAGAGAGGACAGATTCAAAACATGGGTGGGAGGAAAAGGGGCAGCATCCTAGGAACAGTCTAGATGGCTTCAGTCTGTCTCTGTTACTTACTGTCTCTCCAACGTTCTTCTCCTCCAAATAGCTGGCTCAGAGGTAATCCATGCCAACCAACCTTTCCTCTGGCAGCTGCTATTATTTCTATTTTCACTCCCTGCCAATCTGGACATTGGACATCTGTAAGTTCCCCCATAATTACTGACAAAAAATGTGGTTGTTTCTGATGATTTTGCGGGGAAAATGGAAAAGGCATTTATGTTGAACACAGAAAAGAATTTTAAAATCCCCCTTAAACTGGAGATTTATAAGGATATCACTGGGACAGTGGGGGAAATTTGAAGATGCATTAAGCATTAGATATTGTATTATATCCAGCTTAAGTTCCTGAGCGGGATAGTTGTATTGTGGTCCTATAGGGGAATGGCCTTATTCTCAGGAGACACATATTGAAGTATTTAGCAATAGAGTTTCACAATGCCTACAAACAACTTTCACATGGTTCAGGAAAAAAAAAATACACACACACACACACACACATTTCTCTCTGTATCTGCTTTTTCTAATCTGCCTATCTATATACAAAATGTCAATACACTTTCATAAAAGTATACTCTCTGGGGCACGTGGGTGGCTCAGTGGGTTAAAGCCTCTGCTTTCGGCTCAGGTCATGATCCCAGGGTCCTGGGATCGAGCCCCGCATCAGGCTTTCTGCTCAGCAGGGAGCCTGCATCCTCCTCTTTCTGCTTGCCTCTCTGCCTGCTTGTGATCTCTCTCTCTCTGTCAAATAAATAAGTAAAATCTTTAAAAAAAAAAAAAAAGTATACTCTCTGTCCCTCTGTATACATGTATATGTATAAGTAAGGGGTACACCAGTGTTTGTTGTGTGATTCTTGCAACTTTTCTAAAGTTTTGCTATTTTTCAAAATAAAACGTTTGTGGGACTCTCCCTTAACATATCCGTTCTCTGGCATCCCCCCCTTGACTCCCCAGTAAAAGAGATCTCTCTAATACTCCCTTCCCTATACTGCTCCATCTTTGATGGATCTGGAGTTTGACACAAGATTTGTCTTTCTCTTCCACTTCAAATACATTTCCTCTGTTTATACAAAGCATTTACCTCTTCTTGACTTCTACACCCAAATTCACAATCCTAAACCCATCAAACTGTTTAGTGAAACCCAGAGGGCTCTAGATGATTGGGCCTACACTCCTGAGAAGACAATCTAGTGACCATCATGTACAACCAAGCTGTGTTTATGAGATATTGTCCGCAGCCTAGGTCGCATAACAAAATATTCCTACCAAGCACGACTTCAAAAGTATTCTATGGAATGGAATTTTCATCTCATTTCACAACTCAAGCACTGTACTAAATCAAAAAGATTGCTGCTATTTCAGACTTTTCTGCATGTCATCTGAGGTGAGATTTAAAGCCTACTCCTAATTCTCAGCTTTCAAAGAGTACTGACAAAGATTTTCGCTCAGAAGTGCAAAACTTCCAGAGATGTCAGAAGGTTAGAACAACTAGCTGAACTAATAATATCCAGGGGCTTTCTTGGTAAGGACAACACCTAAGAAGGATTTCTAGTGGTTGAAAGATTAATTCTTGGCTCCTCAAGCCCCAATTACTATGTTTGTTTGTTTGTTTTCTCTCTCTCTCTCTCTTTTTTTAATTGAAGTGGCATTTACACACAATTTTACATAAGTTTCAGGTGTACAACATAGTGATTTGAAAAGTATTTATATTATGCGGTGCTTACCCTCTGTCACCATACAATACTATTACAATATCATTGACTTCATTGACTTCTTCCCTGTGCCATACCTTTTATACTATGACTTATTCATTCCATTACTGGAAGACTGTATCTCCCACTCTTCTTCACCTTTTTTGTCCATCCCCTCTCTCCCCTTCCCAATTTCCATTAATTTCTTATATTAAAGGTGTGAGAAGTGATTGTCCCATTCTGGAACTCAAAGTACAGTCTACCTTATAGTTATTACAAGTAGATCTCTAAGGCAAATGAACAAGAGACTCTACAGCTAAGGGTGAGTGAACATAGTTTGATGTCATTATTAAGCTTCCAGCCAGGATATCTGGGTTCGTCTTTGATGCCTATGTAACTCCTTTCCTCCTTTTTCTCTTCTGGATCTCTTTATTCCAGTATGCCTGGTGTCCTTGTGTTGAACTGTTTGTCCCGAGATTCCAAAATAGCACCCTTCAGCTCCATGAGCCTTCTCCCCCTGCATCATTTCTCCCCATTGTCTTCTCCACCACAAAATGATGCCCCACATTGTGCAGTTTTGTACCATTTACAAATCTCTTTCATGTGCAATGACTCAGTTCTCTCAGTAACTCAATGGGATGTATTATATTAAAACCCTTTTTACAACAGAAGAAAAAGAAGTTCAAATAGGTTAAGATAGTGTCCAAAGTCACACACAAGTGACAAGTGACACAAGTTTATCACACACAAGTGATAAACAAATCTGGGTTGTGATATTAAACCTAGCAGCACTGCTTGTTTCACACCTCATATACCATTACGATTTCAGTAACCAGGGTTAAAGTGTCCTTAGTGAAAATGCTAGAGAAACAGAAAATCACACAAATTCAGTATGACTATCATAAGGACAACAAAAGAGATGTTGGATATTCATTTGCCTGTTTTCTTCTCTTTCTTTTTGTCTTAATTTCCCCCCTTTTTCTCCTCCCATTAGAAAGAGAGGCCTTTCACAATGACCCTCCTACCTCCTTTCTCCTTTCCCAAACACCTTATATTCTCCTGCTAGTTCAAAACCAGGTGAGGGGATGGCTATGAAACAAAGAAACATTACAGTATGTGAATGCAGGACATTGGCATTTCAAAAGGTTTATGTTTGGGTTTCACTTTCAGCTCACAACCCCAGCTATGTAAGAAACAGAAAGCTTATTTTCTTTTACCTTATTTTCTATTTAGAGACCCTGCCCTCTAAATGGTAAAAATTATAAATTTAGTCAATATATACCAAAGGAATATATTTAATTTCTGGGGTGCCTGGAGAGGGTTAAAGCACTGGGAGATGTGACGTCTGCTCCTTGACTGTCTGTCCTCATCTTGGCTTTCATTTAGCCCCTCATCCTGTTTCATATTTGTTTACATACAGGTGACTGCTGCACCAACCCCACGATCCCATTAAATAGGCCCCTGTAGTTTTGACAACTAATATTTTAACTTCTGTATAGACTCTGGGGTATACAAAAATTCATCCCATTGCCAGGCCGAGTCTTGGAAACTGGCGTGCAGTGGGGTGCACTCAGGCCACAGAACCATCGGTCTGCTTGTAGGCCACATTGTGACACGTGGGACTCTGAAAGCTGTCCCACAGTCATACCTGCCCTGCAGGCTTTAGTCCCTAAGATCTTGGGTTTCCTTGAGCTTCTATCTAAGAACACATCTAGATTGTCTCTCCTTTCAGTTCCCACAAACTTACCTGGTGCTTCTGTCAGTTTGTTTCTCCCCAGTAGGGCAAGATCAGTTCCCTGTTCAGTGATCTGCTAAGATAAGTGCTGTTCTTGTTCATTTGCCATCTGGATATGTCCTTTCCTCTCAACCCAGAGAATCTTGCATCTGAAGTCAGGAAATTTTTCTCTGATTCATATTACCTGCTTCTACACAATTGCATATGCCCTAAGGCCTCCTCACAGGGTATATAAAATTCAATGAGATAATTTTAAAAATGTTAATCATATATGAGTTCAAGTTGGCCATTATAGAATGCTTAAGCCACAAAGACTTTTTAATTCAAAGCAGTTTGTGAAAATAATTTTCCATTAAAAAGATAATTTCTGAATTTCTCTTCTTTCCAATTATGAACAGTAACTTACTTTCTCAGTTAACATGGCTTTTCTTTCAACCAGCTAGAACACAGGTTTACCTTGTTGCCTACAGTGTTCATTTTTCTTTGTCCCAGGACATGAAATACAATTAGAGAATGTACAATTTTGTAATAAGTTTGAAGGGTTAGTTCATTTTCTTTTCCTTTTCAATTTAAGTTCTCTTTCTGAAAACAATTGGGAGAAATGTGCTGAGTACTTTAAAAATTTTTTAAAATTAGCATAAAATGTATTATTTGCTTCAGGGGTACAGGTCTGTGAATCATTACTCTTACACAATTCACGGCACTCACCATAGCACATACCCTCCCCAATGTCCATCACTCAGACACCTTAACCCTCCTCTCCACCCCCCAGCAATCCTCAATTTGTTTGCTGAGATTAAGAATCTCTTATGGTTTGTGTCCCTCCTGAACCCATCTTGTTTCATTTTCCCCTCTTTTTCCCCCACGACCCACCCATCCCTGCCCTGCCTCTTAAATTCCTTATATCCTTATAGCTTTATATTATCCTTATATCTTTATATTATCCTTATATATATCTTTTATATATAACCTTATATCTTTATATTATCCTTATATTCCTTATATCCCTATATCTCGAATTCCTTATAGTTGTCTTTCTCTGATTGACTTATTTCATTTAGCACAATATCTTCTAGTTCCATCCATGTTGTTGCAAATGGCAAGATTTCATTTTTTGATGGCTGCATAGTATTTCATTGTGTGTGTATATATATATATATATACACACAATGTGTGTATATATATATATACACACACAATGGAATATCCATTCTTCTGTTGATGGACACCTAGGTTCTTTCCATAGTTTGGCTATTGTGAACATTGCTGCTATAAACATTCAGGTGCACGTGCCCTTTGGATCACTATATTTGTGTCTTTAGGGTAAATACCCAGCAGTACAATTGCTGGGTCATAGGGTAGCTCTATTTTTCAACTTTTTGAGGAACCTCCATACAGTTTTCCAGAGTGATTGCTCCAGGTTGCATTCCCACCAACAATGTAAGAGGGTTCCCCTTTCTCTGCATCCTCGCCAACACCTGTCCTTTCCTGACTGGTTAATTTTAGCCATTCTGACTGGTGTGAGGTGGTATCTCACTGTGGCTTTGATTTGTATTTCCCTGATGCCAAATGATGTTGAGCACTCTTTCACATGTCTGTTGGCCATGTGGATGTCTTCCTTGGAGAAATGTCTGTTCATGTCTTCTGACCATTTCTCGAATGGATTTTTGTTCTTTGGTGTTGAGTTTCATAAGCTCTTTATAGATTTTGGATACTAGTCCCTTATCTGATATGTCATTTGCAAATATCTTCTCCCATTCTGTCGATTGTCTTTTGGTTTTGTTGACTATTTCCTTTGCCAGGTAAAAGCTTTTTATCTTGATCAAGTCCCAATACTTCATTTTTGCCTTTGTTTCCCTTGCCTTTGGTGATGTTTCTAGGAAGAAGTTGCTGTGGCTGAGGTCGAAGAGGTTGCCGCCTGTGTTGTCCTCAAGGATTTTGATGGATTCCTGTCTCACATTGAGGTCTTTCATTTATTTTGAGTATATTTTCGTGTGTGGTGTAAGAAAATGGTCCAGTTTCATTCTTCTGCATATGGTTATCCATTTTTCCCAATACCACTTGTTGAAGAGACTGTCTTTCTCCAATGGACATTCTTTCCTGCTTTGTTGAAGATAAGTTGACCCTAAGTTGAGGGTTCATTTCTGGGCTCTCTTTTCTGTTCCATTAATCTATGTGTCTGATTTTGTGCCAATACCATATTGTCTTGATGATTAAAGCTTTGTAAATAGAGCTTGAAATGTGGAATTGTGATGCCAAATTTTTCAGCATTCTTCTGGCTATTTGGGATTTTTTTCTGGTTCCATATAATTTTAGGATTATTTGTTCCATTTCTTTGAAAAGTTGCTGGTATTTTGAAGGAATTGCATTAAATATATAGACTACTCTAGGTAGCATAGACATTTTCACAATATCTGTTCTTCCAATCCATGAGCACGGAAGCTTTTTCCATTTCTTTGTGTCTTCCTCAATTTCATTCATGAGTAGTTTATAGTTTTCTGAGGACAGATTATTTGCCTCTATAGTTAGATTTATTCCTAGATATCTTATGATTTTGAGTGCAATTATAAATCGGATTGACTCCTTAATTTCTCTTTCTTCTGTCTTGTTGGTGTATAGAAATGCAACTGATTTCTGCACATTGATTTTATATCCTGACACTTTACTGAATTTCCGTATGAGTTCTAGCAGTTTTGGAGTGGAGTCTTTTGCGTTTTCCACATAAAGTATCCTATCATCTTCAAAGAGTGAGAGCTTGACATCTTCTCTGTCAATCTGAATGCCTTTTATTTCTTTTTGTTGTCTGATTGCTGAGGCTAGGACTTAGAGGACCCCTTTCAATATTTCCTGTAGGGCTGGTTGGTGTTTACAAATTCTTTTAGTTTTTGTTTGTCTTGGAAGCTTTTTATCTCTCCTTGTATTTTCAATGACAGCCTAGCTGGTTATAGTGTTCTTGGTTGCATATTTTTCTTAGTTAGTGCCCTGAATAATCATGCCTGTCCTTTCTGGCCTTCCAGGTCTTTGTGGATAGGTCTTCTGCCTATCTAATATTTCTACTGTTGTATGTTACAGACCTCTTGTCCCAAGCTGCTTTCAGGATTTTCTCTTTGTCACTAAGACTTGTGAGTCTTACTATTAGATGATGGTGTGTGGACCTATTTTTATTGATTTTGAGGGGGGGTTCTCTGAGCCTCCTGGATTTTGACGCTTGCTCCCTTCCCCAAATTAGGGAAGTTCTCTAGTATAATTTGTTCCAATATACCTTCTGCCCCCCTCTCTCTTCCTTCTTCTTCTGGGATCCTAGTTATTCTAATATTGTTTCATCTTATGGTATCACTTATCTCTCAAATCCTCCCCTCATGGTCCAGTAGTTGTTTATCCCTCCTTTTCTCAGCTTCTTTATTCTCCATCACTTGGTCTTCTATATCACTAATTCTCTCTTCTGCCTCATTTATCCTAGCAGTAAGGGCCTCCATTTTTTATTGCACCTCATTAATAGCTTTTTTTATTTCAACTTGGTTAGATTTTAGTTCTTTTATTTCTCCAGAGAGGGATTTTATTTCTCCTGAAACAGATTCTCTAGTATCTTCCATGCTTTTTTTAAGCCCAGCTAGCACCTTGATAATCATCATTCTGAACTCTAGTTCTAACAACTTACCAATGTATCTATTGATTAGGTCCCTAGATGTCAGTACTGCCTCTTGTTCTTTTTTTTTTTTTTTTTAGGTGAGTTTTTCTGCCTTGTCACTTTATCCAGAGAAGAATAGATGAATGAGAGAACAAAATGCTAAAAGGGTAGCAATGACCCCAGAAAAATATACTCTAACTAAATCAGAAGAGAGCCAAAACTGGGGTGAGAAGAAAGGGGAAAAAATTACATATATATATATATGAATATAACAGAGCCACCCCACTTGATTTGGGGTGTATTTTGGTCTGTTAGAAGAGAATGTCTCCCAAAATTTTAAAGAAAGAAAAATTTATATATATATATATATATATATATATATATACACAAAATAAGGGTAAACATGATGAAGGGATGGAATATGACTATAAAGATAAAAATTTAAAAATATTTTTAAAAAGTAATTGATAAGAAGTTGGCTGAAAGAAGAATAAAAGGAGAGAATGTGATCAGGCTGGAGCCTTGAACAAAGCCAAATGCTAGATTTAGGGTATATTTTGATCTGTTAAAAGAAACTCTATCCCAAAATTTTAAAGAAAGAAAAACTTATATGTATACAAAAAATAAGGTTAAATACAATGAGGGGATAGAATATAACAAAGGAAGTTAAGATTTTTAAAAAGGTATTAATAAGATAAAATAGTTAAAGAGGTTAAATAGGAAAGAGGAAGATTTTTAAAAGAGTAGAATAAGAAAAAAATTTTTTAAATTTAACTTTGAAAGACTAAAGAATTATGGGAAAAATACCATGAATTCTATGTGCTGTATTCCCCTAACACTTGTGTTCTGCAGTTCTCATTGATCAGTAAACGTGGTCTTGGCTGGAAGTTCTTGTTGATCTTCTGGGGGAAGGACCTGTTGCAATGGTTTTCAAATGTCTTTGCCTGAAACAGAATTGCACTGCCCTTGCCAGGGGCCATGCTAAGTAATCTGCTCGGTTTTGCTCTCAAAAGTTTTTGTTCCCTGAATGCTTTCCGTACAGCTTTGGAGGGCGGGAATGAAAATGGTGGCCTCCTAATCCCCATCACAGAAGAGCTGAGAGCTCCGGGCCCCACTCCTCAGTGTGCCCTCAGAGAAAAGCAGGCAACCCGTCCTGTCTCCCTGGTCTCTGGCTGCACTCCGAGCTCACCCAGCCTGTGACCAATTGTTTCTATCTCTGGTGCACAGCCCCATTTGGAGTCTCCAAACCCAGCAGATTCCTGCCAGGCACTCCCGCACTGCTTCTCCCGGAGGAAGAAGGAAGAGGACTCCCCAGGTCTGCTACTTGAGAGGTCCCTGCCTGAAGAGTAGTTGCCCGACTGTCCCTCAGATCACAGTTTAAGGTAACCCCAACCTGAGAGCCCCCTCCTCGGCTCCATCTCTGCAGCTGGCAGTTCGGTTTTTGTGCTCTGCTGCTCTACTGCTTGCTGGGAGCCAGACCCTCCCCCTATGGTCTATCTTCCCAAATGTTGCCTCAGATTCACTACTCTGCTCGTCCTACCTTTCAGAAAGTGGCTGCTTTTCTGTTCCTAGAATTGCTCTTCTTCTTATCTTCTATATCCTGTTGAGTTTGTAGGTGTTCAGAATGGTTTGAGAACTATCTAGCTGAACTCCTGGGACCTGATGAAATTTAGGTCTCCTACTCCTTCGCCATTTTCCTCCTTCTGTGCTGAGCACTTTTATGTACTGATATGGGTTGGGGATAACATAAAGCAGAAGACCCATAAACTCTATTCTCGAGTAGCTTATGATCTTTTTAGAAAACAAAATGTAGACATAAGTGAAAAGTTAAATGGCCAGTAAGGACTTTGAGTGAAAAATGTGCTGTTAGAAAATAATCCAGGTGGTGTGAAGTTTTTATTAAGATCCCTAGGAAATGAGACTTTTGAGAAATTGGTGAATCTTAAAGAAGGGTTAGGTTATTTTCTGACTAACATAATGTTTTAATAGAACCAGGCCAACTGGGCGCCTGGGTGGCTCAGTGGGTTAAGCCGCTGCCTTCGGCTCAGGTCATGATCTCAGGGTCCTGGGATCGAGTCCCGCATCGGGCTCTCTGCTCAGCGGGGAGCCTGTTTCCTCCTCTCTCTCTCTCTGCCTGCCTCTCTGCCTACTTGTGATCTCTCTCTGTCAAATAAATAAATAAAATCTTTAAAAAAAAAAAAAAAAAGAACCAGGCCAACTAATAGATTTCACTAAATAAATAAGGTGGAAAAAAACCATTTTTGTAGAATTCAAGAATCCAGAGTTCTAAAGCTACCTTTGCCAGTTATATGCTGTGTGAAAGTTGTGTGCATACCTGTGTATGTGTGCACGTGTGTGTATGTTGGTGTGTGTCCACACACATCTGGTGAGTATTTTAGGTAAGCTAGAGCAAAAAAGAGAGAGATTGAGGGAGAAGAACCTGGATGTGAAGAATCCAGATGTCTACTCCTGCAGCTGTCATAGAGAATATTTATATGTCACATAGAAGGAAAAAAATTCTCAGGTATTACACATATGGCAGAACTACTGAAAGTGCAGGAAGCTACTGAACTACAACTGTACTCCTCAGCTGTTGGAGCCTATGATAGAAACATTTCATGTTTATTTCCATTAATTTATTTATTTAGTCAATATTTACTAAGCCCCTACCATTTGGGTACTCAGGATCTAGGGGAAACATTTACAGACATAGATTCTGCCTTTATGATGCTTACAAGCCAGTTAGGAGGAAGACATTCAAGATTACTCAGTATTATAAATGAGGAATGAATGGGATGGAGAGCTATAAAGAAAATAATGGGAGAGTGCATCTGTTCTGGGGCTTCAAGGACAGCTTCCTGAGCAAATGACATTTGAACAAGCTTGGAAAGATGAGTGGGAATTAGTAAGTTGAAGAGTCAAAGAGAAGAGCATATGGAGAAGCTCAAGGCAGAAGGGAACATGGCATTCAAGGAACTAAAAGATGTGATAAGAGCATCTTTGTGTTCTCATCTGGACTTCCAATACCAACGTATGGAGTATGGCCTCAGCAGGAGAAAGTTCTTCGGGGGATTCCCCCTGACACCAGGTCAGTCCTTATACTCACTAGCAGGCAGTCTTGCAGGACAATGAAGTCCCCTGGTGCACTCAGATCTCTGATGAATTGTGTGGGATGCGAGAGTTCTGCTAATGGATTATAGGAAATGCAGTGCTTAAGATGAAATGGCTAGAAATAAGATAGGGACTCCTGTAAGTGAAGCTGAGACCATTTGATAGAGACACAGCTGGGCCTCCTCTGAGAGATGGTGCTGAGCTCTACTGACTCAATCCTGGGTGTCAGGTTTAACGGATAGAATCCTTGGAGATAGAGGGGTAGGAATATCAGTCTTGAGTACTTGAGATCCTTAAATGAAGGAAACTTGAACTGATATCAAAGTTTCCCTCTAGCTGATTTCACTGCCTGGTTAAGTTGGGGAGTCACTGTCACTGTTGTGGATGGGATCCATGAATTACTCCTGAAATTATTCACATAGGGGGCGCCTGGGTGGCTCAGTGGGTTAAGCTTCTGCCTTTGGCTCAGATCATGGTCTCAGGGTCCTGGGATCCAGCCCCGTTTTGGGCTCTTTGCTCGGCGGAGAGCCTGCTTCCTCCTCTCTCTCTGCCTGCCTCTCTGCCTATTTGTGATCCCTCTCTGTCGGGTGAATGGATAAAATCTTTAAAAATAAAATAAAATTTAAAAATTATTCACATAGTAAAGTTTGTGCCAACCTCTGTTAGGGTGCAGACGGAAGTTATAGAATGTTGGGGAATGAAACTATGGGCCGTTTATCAGTCTCTTGAGAAACCTAAGCAAAGCACTCTATTAGGGGCTGTAGTTATGTCCATAGGCAGCCCACAATCTTCCTTTCACTCCAACAGAAGACTAATTATATTGTGAGGCTTTGGCCACAGCTGTAGGATACAGGGCCACCTGTTAGCTAAATAAAGGAATCTGGGAGTATCCAACTGCTTAGAACTCTCTATAGTTTTTAGTTGTTAGTGGATCAGCTGGGAAGCCTTGTGTCAAAACCATCGAGCCTGGCGACAAGTCTTTTCTTTGTGTGAAAGAGATTTTTCCAGTATGTAGGGTACCTAGATATGTGATTAGACCCTCCAGTTTTATCCAGGAGAAACCTAGGATGTAGCAAATGGCATAAGTCCTAGCAAGAAGGAGGAGTGGACAGTATGGAAAGAGAAGTATGATAGAGAGAAGCAAGTGGCACGTGCAGTCTGTTATCCAAGAAGCAAGTTCTACAGAACAGTCTGAGACAAGTTCTACAGAACAGTCTGAGCAAAGGTGGACTTTGAGCAAACACGAAACTATTTTAATTCTCCATGCCTACCCTCCAGACTCAACTGGATTAGCCACTTTAAAACACCAGCTGTTTTGAAAAATAAAAGAGATCTACTTAGTAGGTATTTGGATAAAACCCAAAATCTAGAAAAGAGATCAACACCTTTCTAAAAACCCACCTGTTACTGAGGACTCAATTAAATGTGAAATCAAGAAGGGGGATGGAATAGATGACACAATGAACTCTTCTGTCTAATTTCCTTCCCTGGGTCCTTTCAAGGTGCTTTAGTATTCCCTAATATGTACCACATTTGAATCAGCTTTTATATTTATGTGTTTAAATGGCCTTTTATTTAGTTTCTACCCCATAAGTCAATGCTAAATTTTAAGAATCTCTGCAATTGCCTTTTTTTTTTTTTTTTTTTTTTTTTTTTGGCAAATGTCCAGCCTGCAAAATTTTAGTTAGAGGCTAGAGGGAGATAAAGGACCTTTAAATTTTTCCTTCCACAAAGACCATGAATTGATTTGTAGCTATTAGTACTCCTGATTCAATGATTGTCTGACAAATAGCATAAATAAGTACATGCATAACAGTAGGAAACATCAATTGAGTATATATTTCTATGTTTGATTTTTAGATTACACATCTGTTATTTAAAATAAATCTTAGTAAAATTAAAGTAACAGCACATGCTCTATTATTTTTTGATTTGATAAAAGTTACCCAATTTTTCCCAAATCCTCAAAGCTATATGGCAGGTGTTCTCAAAGTATAGTCCTGGACCAGCAGTATCAGCACTACTTGGGAATTACTAGAAATGCAAATCCTCAGACCCCACATCAGACCTACTGAATGAGAAACTCTGGGGGTGGTCTATGTTTTAACAATTTTTTCAGATGAGATCTAAGTGGAATAAATACGAAGAGACCCACACACCCAGACATCAAAATGTTGAAAGCCAAAAACAGAACAAACTTTGAAGGCAGCAAGGAAAAAATGAGTCATCACATACAAAAGAATCTCAATGAGATTAATAGCTGATTGAAAGCCAGCAGGTAGTGGATGACGTATTTAAAGTGCTGAAAGAAAAAAGAAATGTGAGCCTAGGATCTTATATCCAGCAAAATTATCTTTCAAATATGGAGACGAATTAATGACAATTCTAGATAAGTAAAAATGAAATAATTCCTTGTTAACAGACCACCACTCAAGAAATACTAAAGAATGTCTTCAGGATGGGCGCCTGGGTGGCTCAGTGGGTTAAGCCGATGCCTTCGGCTCAGGTCATGATCTCAGAGTCCTGAGATCGAGTCCCACATCGGGCTCCCTGCTCAGCGGGGAGCCTGCTTCCCTCTCTCTCTCTCTCTGCCTGCCTCTCCATCTACTTGTGATTTCTCTCTGTCAAAAAAATAAAAAAAATCTTAAAAAAAAAAAAAAAAGAATGTCTTCAGGCTGAGGGATGCCTGGGTGCCTCAGTCGGTTAAGGGTCATGATCCTAGGGTCATGAGAACATGTCCCACATCAGGCTCCATGCTCTGCAGGGAGTCTGCTTCTCCCTCTGCCTGCTGCTCTCACTGCTTGTACTCTCTCTCTGTCTGACAAATAAATAAATAAAATCTCAAAAAAAAATGTCTTCAGCCTGAAAGCAAGTGACAACAGACAGTAATTAAAATCCACACAGAAAAAAAAAAAGTAGCAGTAAACAGAATTATCTCTCTTTTCCCTTTCTCTCTTGAGTTAAAATTTCATAAAGCAATATATATATGAATATAATGTTGAGTCTATAACACACAGAAATATACTTGACAGTAACATCACAGAGGAGGTGGGTAGGAGCAAAGTGTATGGGAGTAAAGAAATGACACCAGCTGGAACTTGAATCCAAAGGAATAAATGAAAAGAACCAGAAACAGTAAATGAGAGCTTCTCTAAGGGACATAAAACCATATGAAGTAATGATTATAACAATGTACCACTGGATTTGTAACACGCATAATAAATGTTTAATAATAATAGCCCAAATGGGAGAACAAATCAAACTTTATAAGAGTAATGTCTTATATCTTTATGTATTTTATAGAACTAGAATTAAGCTAGTGTATACTTTAAGTAGATTCTAATAGGATATGTAAACACTAGAGCTACTACTGAGAAAATAACTCAAAAAAAGAGTGAAAAAACTGAAGGAATTAAAATGTTACAGTAGAAAATATACATTAAATGCAAAAGAAAGTAGTAAAAGAGGAACAGAAGAAGGAAAAAGACATGAGATGTATAGAAAACAAAAATAAAATGGCAGATGTATATCCAACTATATTGATGATGCTAAATGTGAGTAGATTAACTATACTAGTCAAAGGTAGAGGCTGCCAGATCAGATAAAAATCAAAGTTCAGCCAAACCCTGTCCACAAGACAATTTCAATTCAAAATACAAATAGGCTGAGAGTAAAAGGATAGAAAAAGATACATCATGCAAACCACCACCACAGGAAAGCTGGGGTGGTTATGCTAGTATCAGACAAAAGAGACTTTAACCAAAATTATTCACTATTGATAAAAAGGATAATTTTATAATGATAAAAGGGTCAATCTATTAGGAAGATTTAGTAATTGAAAACCTGTATGCTTCTAATAACAGAGCCCCAAAATTCATGAAGCAAAAACTGACAGAATTACAAGGAGGCCTAATCAACTCAACAATAATAGTTGGAGTCTTCACTACTCCATTTTCAGCATAAATAGAACAACTAGATAGCTCAGGATGGAAATAGACTTGAAGAACTCTGTAAACCAACTTAGTTCTACAGACAGCTATAGAATCCAATCCAACAACAGAGTATGTATTCTTCTCAGGAGCACACAGAACAGAATCATACTCTAGGCCCTATACTACAAACTCATTAATTTAGAATAATTGAGATCACATAAACTGTCTTCCAACTATAATGGAATGAAAATAGATATCAGTACAGAAAGAAATTGAAGATGCTAAAATTAAACAATACCAGTCAAAGGTATGTGTGTGTGTGTGTGTGTGTGTGTGTGTGTGTGTATCAAGAAATCATAAGAAAAATTAGAAAATACTTTAAAATGAATGAAAATGAAAACATATCATACCAAAATTTATGGGATGCAGCAAAAGCTGTGATTAGAGGGAAGCTTATAGCTTTACATGCCTATATTTTAAAAAGAAGAAGAAAAGAAACAATAAAAATCTGAAGCCAAAACCTAAACATCCACCTTCAGATATTGGAAGAGAAAAAATGAAACTTAAACCATGCATTAGCCACCAGGGAAATGCAAATGAAAGTCACAATAAAATATCACTAAGATGGTTAAAATAAGAAAGCCAGATAATAACAAGTGTTAGCACAAGGATAGAAATTGGAACCCTTGTGCAATGCTGGTGGAAATAAAATGATACAGCTGCTATGGATAACATTCTGACAGTTCCTCAGAAAGTTAAACATAGTTACCCTATGGCCCAGAAATTCAACTTCTAGGTATATACCCTAGGGAAATGAAGCCATATGTTTATGCAAAACCTTATACACAAATGCTCATAGAAGCATTATTCATACAAGGCAAAATTTGAAACAACCCAAACGTCCATCAACTGATGAATAGGTACATAAAAATCTGGTATAACCACAATGGAAGATTATTGAGTAATAAAAAGGAATGAAGTACTAATAGATACACCATGGATGAACTTTGAAAACATTATGTTAAGCGAAAGAAGTCAAACACAAAATAACACATATTGTACATTTCTGTAAAATATGCAGATTAGGCAAATCCATAGAGATGGAAAGTAGATTAGTGTTTACCTAGAGGCAGGAGGGCAACTGACTGCTAACGGATACAGGGTTTCTTTTCAGCATAATGAAAATGTTTTAAAATTTATTATTTTGCTACAGTGGTTGCACAACTGTGAATATGCTAAAACCTGCTGAATTTTATGATATGTGTGAATTGTATAATGTGCAAATTTTATCTCAACAAAGCTGCTACTTGAAAGTTAGACAAGTTGAACGATTTAACTGTACATTCTTAGGGAGATATACTTTTTTTTTTAAATTTCTTTTCAGCCTAACAGTATTAATTGTTTTTGCACCACACCCAGTGCTCCCTGCAATCCGTACCCTCTCTAATACCCACCACCTGGTTCCCCCAACCTCCCACCTCCCGCCCTTTCAAAACCCTCAGATTGTTTTTCAGAGTCCAGAGTCTCTCATGGTTCACCTCCCCTTCCAATTTCCCTCAACTCCCTTCTCTTCTCCATCTCCTCTTGTCCTCCATGCTATTTGTTATGCTCCACAAATAAGTGAAACTGTATGATAATTGACTCTCTGTGCTTGACTTATTTCACTCAGCATAATCTCCTCCAGTCCCGTCCATGTTGCTACAAAAGTTGGGTATTCGTCCTTTCTGATGGAGGCATAATACTCCATAGTGTATATGGACCACATCTTCCTTATCCAGTCGTCCGTTGAAGGGCATCTTGGTTCTTTCCAAAGTTTGGTGACCATGGCCATTGCTGCTATAAACATTGGGGTACAGATGGCCCTTCTTTTTACTACATCTGTATCTTTGGGGTAAATACCCAGGAGTGCAATTGCAGGGTCATAGGGAAGCTCTATTTTTAGTTTCTTGAGGAATCTCCACACTAGGGAGATATACTTTAAGGACAAGGGAACTATGAAAATATTTTGTGAACTGTTTTCAATAATCATGTTGTTGATAGTAGTGTTGCTATTTTTATGCTGAGGTGTGTGTGTGCATGTTGTGGGTGGTACTTGGCCTTTTCATCCTTATGTTAGTCTTAACCCTCTATCTATCGAGGGGTTAACTGTCTACCTTTGGCTTAGGTCATGATCCCAGAGTCCTGGGAGCGAGTCCTGCACATCGGGCTTCTTGCTCAGTGTGAAGTCTGCTTCTCCCTCTGCCTGCCAACTCCCCCTGCTTGTTTGCTCTGTCTCTGTGACAAATAAATAAATTAAAATCTTAAAAAATAAAGAAAGAAAAAGAACTCCTATAACATAAAAACAAAATCCAAACAACCTGTTTAAAAAGTGAGCAAAAGGACTTGAATGAATATCCCTCAGAGAAAACATACAAATGGCCAACAAACATGAAAAGATGCTCTTCACTAGTCACTAGGAAATGCAAAACAAAACCACAATGTGATACCACCTTACACCCATTATTATGGCTACTATTAAAACAAATAAAAACCCATAAGTAACAGAAAACAACAAGAATTGACAACACTGTGGAGCAACTGGAACTCTTGTGCACTGTTGCAGGGAATGTAAAATGGTATGGTGGTTCCTTAAAATAAAGTAAAATAAAAACAGAATTATCATATTATCCAGTAATTCCACTTCTGGATATACATCCAGAATAATTGAAAGCAGGTATCAAAAATATATTTGTACATCCATGTTCATAGAAGCATTACACAGCAACCAAGAGGAGGAAGTAAGAGGCGGAATCAAGAGACATCCAACAAGATATCTAGCTAAACAAAATATGGTGTATATATATACAATAGAATATTACTCAGCCTTAAAAAGGAATGAGATTCTGACACATATTATAACATGGAAAAACTCTGAGAACATTATGCTGAGTGTAATAAGCCAGTCACAAAAGAATACATACAGTATGATTGCACTAATATGAGGTACCTAGGGTGATCAAATTCAGGGAGACAGAAAGTAGAATGGTGGTTGCCAAGGAGCTGGGGAATGGGGTAATTGTTGTCTGATGCACATAAAGTTTTAGTTTGGCAAGATACAAAGAGTTCTGGAGATGGGACAGTGGGAAGGTACTTAACACTCCTGAACTATACATGGAAAAACGGTTACGGTAGTAAACTTTATGTTACGTGAATTTTACCACAGTTAAATTTAGAAATTTTTGTTAATTAAAAAAAAGATTTCATAAACAGCCAATGGCAATGTACAGATACTGATTCATACTGATTCAAACATACAAACTTAAAAATAAAAGAAACAAAAACACTTATGAGACACTGGGGAATTTCAATCTTAACTGTGTATTTAATGAATTACATTGTTTTTATCCATTTGTTGGATGTGATATGGTAGAGTGGTAGTCTTTTTTTTTTTTTTAAGATTTTATTTATTTATTTGACAGAGAAAGATCACAAGTAGGCAGAGAGGCAGGCAGAGAGAGGGGGAAGCAGGCTCCCTGCTGAGCAGAGAGCCCGATTTGGTGCTCCATCCCAGGACCCTGGGATCACGACCAGAGCTGAAGGCAGAGGCTTTAACCCACTGAGCCACCCAGGCACCCCGTCTTTTCTTTCTTTCTTTCTTTCTTTCTTTCTTTTTTTTTTTTTTTACAGAGTCCATGTCTTTTAGAGATAAATACTAAAATATTTGTGGATAAAATAATTTGATAATCTGGAATTTGCTTTAATATAGTCAGAGGTAAGGAGTAGATAGGAACAAACTAGATTAGTTATCTGTTGATAATTGTGAGGTTAATTGATGGGTGCTTCAGAGTTCCTTTTCCTCCATTATGTATTTTTTAAAGATGCCTTTGGCTTGAATGTGAATGGTATCTGATAGTATTCTTTACTAGTCCCTATGCATATAGGAAGGATAGTACATCTATGCCAATTTATTTTCAGCCCACAGTGACATGCTTGTTTTCAACCTTGTCTAGCAAATCTGTTCCCTTCTGTCAAGTACCATGGAACTAAATAGTTCCCTGCATTCCAATTGCTTAGAAGCCAGAATAAATAGCCATATACCACATGGCACCATCAGTCCCTGTATGCAGTCCAGAAATATCATCAGAAAATGGATGACTAATGCACATGTCTGTCTGCTGAAGGATATCCTGTCAGCCACAAAGTGTCAAAAACCTGTGGACTGATTATTGCCCTACAAACAGGACAGCACTGGAGACACTGAGACTGATTTTCAGGTTAAATTTATCCACGAAGGAAATAGAGAAGCAATGCTTGTACAAAATGGTAGGAAACTGGATACTAAACACATCATCTAGCTGCTTTAAACCGTTGTCCCAAGGGCTTATTACTCAGTGAACAATTAGCTCTTTCCTGCCATTTATTTCTGACTCTTATATATGCATTTTAAGTTAGCATAGTGACAGATTTTGCTTCAGTTTTCCCTAATGAGTTTTACATATTAGTACTTTTCTATATGCAAGTATTTCCACTTTTAAAAAAGCATGACCAGTAATATTACAAACAAGCTTATTATTCTCCTACCTTTATTTTGGAATGAAACTATTCAGTGGTTCTAAAAGATACAATTATTTAAATTGTTCTTGCAGAGGATTAAAGAAATTCTAGAAAATATAATCACGGCCTTATTTCAAATGTGTCTTCTCTCCCTGTCTAAAGTCCCTCTTTGTAACCCAGCCCTCAGCTCTAACAATAGTAGGAAACCATTCTTGGCACATGTTTTATGACTGTAGGACATGCTTCTGAGTCTGATAAAATCAGTACTCACTCTAAGCATAACAAAAGGATGGTTTAAACATTTACTTTGGTTCATCCAGGGAAATTCTCTCATAATGGCAATGTATAACTGAAGGTCAAAGTTGTTGAGTTCAACCCATGCCTTGATATCAAAGTAGTTGAGTCACCTGAGGAAAGGCACTGAACCCATTAGGGCTTTGGACTTTTCGTTAATATTGAGAATGTTCTAGAAAATTATCTTTAAAATACTTTCCAGGTCTAAAATTCTGTGCTTGTTTTAATTAATTCATGCAATGAAGAATTGATATGACACAGAATTTATAGAGAGCCAAAACCCTAACTTCCTCCAACACAGATTTTTGTCCTCTTTTTCATTCCTTTTCCTATATGAAGTTAAAGACTAAATGCCAGTACCACAAGAAAAGATAAATAGTAAAGATGAAATGGAACATGGAAAACTTGTAGAACTATTTTATAATCTCTGAAAAATGGAGAACTTTCTGTACTTGGTTTTCATACATCTAATTGAGTTTGCCTTGGTGACTCTCTAATAAAATCTCTCGAGATTTTAAGCAACTAAGAAGTTTTTTCATGACCATCAAGTACATTCTTAACCAATTAGACAGAATGGTCCTATTTGACCAGTTCCCAAAAAATTCGGGAAGAAAATTAATGTTAGAACTTTGGATTTGGAATCAACAGATTTTAAGACTCTTTGGACTCAAAGTTACAGATTCCAAGTGGTCTGATTTCCACGGATTTCTTGATGTCCTCTTTCACAAAATAGGAATATAATACCTCTCTGAAAAGGTGATTGGGAAGATATGTAAAAACTAATGCACAAGCAACCGCTGCATATAGCAGATGCTCAAATGGCACCCACCCTACCTTCCTCTCTTCTTTCTTTCTAGTATCACAAAAACATAACAGGCATCCCAAAATATTTGGGGACTTACTTACTGGAGGACTTACAAAAGGACTTACTTACTTACAAAAGGACTTACTTACTGGATGATACTGTAAAAGCTGCATAAGTCCAATAAAGGAGAGAAAGGAGAAAGTTTCAAGACTCATCAACCAAAACAGAAGAAACCAGGGAAGATGTACACCAAATTTAAATAATAGTTTTCCTTAGAATGTAGGAATACTCTTGCTTTTTATTTTCTTCTAGATTGCTGTGTTTTTCAGTTTTTCTTTTTTTTTTTTTAATTTTATTTATTTGAGAGAGAGAGCACAAGTGAGGGAGAGACACAGGCAGATGAAGAGGGAGAAGCAGACACCGAGCAGGGAGCCCAAAGTGGGGCTCGATCCTAGGACCCTGGAATCATGACCTGAGCCAAACGCAGAAGATGCTCAACTAACTGAATCACCCAGGTGCTCTTGTATTTTTCAGTTTTTCTACAGTGAATATATTATATTCAGAATTAAGAATTTTAAATAAACATACAAATCTAGCTGAACCCATTAATCAAGCTAAATATCTCTTTCTATTAATTAGATGCAATAGGAAGGCTATTAGCCAATGAGTATTGTTGCCTAAATCAATCAACCAATCAATCAATGAGTCAGTCACCTGAACTGAATTCCTCCTCCAGATCTAACTATCAGTTTACAAAAAATATGGGGCATACAGGAAAAATTTTAAATGGCATCATGGAAACACAATCAGAAAAAAACAAAAGTTTGGGTAATTCTGTAGGACACAAGACCCATCTTTTCATTCAGCAAATGGTAGAATGGTGGAGCCAGGGGGTATGAACTCCTAAATTAAAGGCAGATGCTTAACTGACTGAGCCACCCAGGGGTACCTATTCTCCATAATTTTATCTTCTATATGACTGATTCTCTCTTCTGCTTCTCTTATCCTAGCAGGAAGAGCCTCCATTTTTTTAATTGCATCTCATTAATAGCCTATTTTATTTCAACCTGATTAGATTTTAGTTCTTTTATTTCTCCAGAAGTTGATCCTCTTCTATCTTTTATGCTTTTTTCAAGCCTAGCTATTATCTTTATAATCGTTATTCTGACCTCTAGTTCCAACCTCTTATTTATATCTGTAATGATTAGGTCCCTTGTTGCTCTCTTTTTCGAGTTTAGTTTTTCCATTTGTCATTCTTGCAAAAAGCAGTCGCTTTTCTATTTGTAGAATTGCAGCAATTCTTTTCTTAAATCTCCAGATGAGTTCACAGGTGTTCAGAATGATTTGATCGCTATCTAGCTGAACTCCAGGGACCAGATGAACCTAGGATCCCCTACTCCTCTGCCAACCTCCTTTCTACCTTTGGAGAGAAGCAACTACAAATGTTAAAGCTGGTTTTCCCACAGAATTTCCAGGGAAATGCCAAACTAAGAGTTAACAAATACAAAGATGAATCAACAGCTGGATGAAGAGATGTGTAGAGCCAGGTGTGGGGAAAAGATGCAGAGCTTCCATGCCCTCTCCAGAGGTGCCACTGTCCCTACTCCTCCACGTGTTCTCCAACCAGAGAGCTCCTGGGCCTAGTCTTTTTGGGTTTTACAGAGGCTTCATTGCATAGTCCTAAACCAAACTTGTTTAACTTAGTAATTCACAGGAACCACATGAATTTTTGTCTTTGTAGATTGTTTTTATGTATATGTGTCTTCTTTAAAAGGTGATTACTATGTCTTTCATAGTTATTATTTCCGACCAGAATTTGGTGTGGAATGCCCTTGTTCTTGCAGGAGTCATAGTCGCCATCTTCCTGACCATGGTCTTTGAGTATTGGGGGAGAATAATAGAAGGTTTGCAACCCTCCCAAGCACAAGCCCCACCCTCCACCACAAACCCAGCTGACATACTGATAGTCAGTTTGATATTATGTCAGTATCAAATATTCTCTCAAAATTTGCAAAACATATTTTAATCATTTCCACATTACTGAAAGAAAATGACCTAGAAAAGTTTATTAGTCAACATTCTTCCTTCCACTGGAAGCAGTGAGACTTACTGTGGAAGAGAGTACAGTGAGACTTAGTGAGAAAGAGTTAAACTTAGTTATAATTCTCCTTTCAACCACTAAGACCCTTGGGCAGACAGAAATTGCAAACTGCTGCAAACTGCTTTAGGGTAGAGCTTAGTGCTGTAATCTGTACATATGGGCACTCAATGAATATTATTTATTGACCGCTAGGGAGTTGGATTTCCCGGGTCATCTAGTAGAAAATATTTTACTATGGAAACAATGTTGACTTTTTGAAAAAACAGATCACAATTAGGATTACATATTTGAGGGATCTGATATTCTAAACACTTGATCAAATTATTTATTGGAACAAATTAATAAAAATCTACAATTTCTATTTCAAATCTCAGTATTTCAAATCCAGACCCCAAAACATGCAGATTTTCAAAGAAGCAGGACCTTCCTCAGAATGTTATTTCCAAGAGGTGTTTACTTGTGAATCAATCTGAATTTCAACCCAGTCTTTGCTATCTTTTATTCTCTGGTTGTGATTCAGCATTATCACATTCAAGAGATCCCTACATTAGAGGGAATTTGAACTTCAGATATTAACATAAGACTAGGGTTTTGGGTTTTTTTTTTCTACTCCAGCTACTGAAAACACAATTCCCAGCTCCCTTTAACACCCCAACAAAACTTGTACTAAACCTGAGATATATGCAACTTGCATTCCCGTGGCCGTTCCAACCTCTAAATGAGATTCTGAAACTAAGGGGTGCCTGGGAAGCTCAGGGAGTTAAAACCTCTGCCTTCTGCTCAGATCACGGTCCCAGGGTCCTGGGCTCGAGCCCCGCATCGCATTGGGCTCTCTGCTCAGGAGCCTGCTTCCTCCTCTCTCTCTCTTTGCCTGCCTCTCCACCTACTTGAGATCTGTCTGTCAAATAAATAAATAAAATCATAAAAAAAGAAAGATTCTGAAACTAAAAGTAAAGAGAAAAGCAAAAAGGGAAGGTTGGTTTAGTCTGACATTAGTAGTCACTTAAATCTATATAAAATGATGCCAATTTTTTAGACAGAGACTACATAAAACCACGTTAAATACATTGAACAAAAGTTAATTCAGCAAGTATTTATGTGTCAGGTACTATTCTATTAACAGAAAGTCTGTGTTCTCAGGGAACTTACATTTTACTTGGAGAGACAGACAATAAACAAGTACAAAATATAAATTTTGTAATAGGTCAGATAATGATAAGCACCATGGAGAAAATAAGGCTTTGTGGTAGGTTATGGCCAAAAGTGGCCGTAAGGGGGCAGACTGCAAAACTCTTAGAGCCTACTGGAGTGCAGGCATAGATAATGGGCGATTGTCAAAGCCGAAAGGACTCGTAGCTACAAGGCCTTGTTGATGAGACTCCCTGTGCAGCACAGTAAGATAGAACTGGTTGTTTCTGGTTGTTGAACAGCTCCGAGGGAGGGAAGGGACAAGGCGGAGCCCGCAGTTCTATGCTTCCCTACCCTGGTGGACATCTCACTCCATGTGGGGGCTGTGGAGACCATCAAATCCCAGAGGAACCTCCATGAGAAAACAAGGGAGGCTATGAGAAAGTATCCTCAACCACTCTGTTATTCTTTGCATTGGGTAGTAGCTGCTTCAGGAAACTTGGGCCAAGTTCTCATCAGCATTTCTGCCCATCCTCAAACTTGAAGCAGTCTTCAAGGTCTGGCTTTGGCGGGGGGTGCTAAATAAGAATGTAATACAGATAAACACAGCTGGCTTTGGGGTGGGAGGTGGGACTCACATTAGAAAGGTGATCGGGTGGGGGGGCACCTGGAGGGCTCAGTGGGTTAAAGCCTCTGCCCTAGGCTCAGGTCATAATCTCAGGGTCCTGGGATGGAGCCCCGCATCAGGCTCTCTGCTCAGCAGGGAGCCTGCTTCCTCCTCTCTCTCTGCCTACTTGTGATCTCTGTCTGTCAAATAAATAAAATCTAAAAAAAAAAAAGAAAGGTGATCAGGGAAGACTTATTGAATAAAGAGACCATTGAGTCCAGAGAACAGAGTAAGACACTGCGCCTTGGGATATATGGAGAGGCTAGAGGGGAGCGGGAATCCTGAGTCAGAAACAAGTGCAATGCCTAAGGGAGGATTGCTCTTGGTCAGTGCAAAAGAAAATGAGGCTGCTGTGTGACTGGAGGGGAGCAGGAAAGGGGCAGAGTGGTCAGAGATGTGAGGAGAGGTTCTGGAAGGCCAGATTATGTATGACATTGTAGACGTCTCACTGTAAGAACTTTGGTATTTATTCTCAATGGGCATGTTGGGTTTTGAGCAGGCATAGCTGACGTGACCGAGATTGAGTAAGAATCCCTCCCAGCTGTTTAGAATAGGCTCTAGAGGCCAAAGATGGCAGCAGGAAGACCAGTTCGGAGTCTATGGCACCAATACAAACAAGAAATGATTGTGGCTTTGACTAGCATGTTAGCGTTAGGAAGAGTGAGAAGCTGCATGGCTAATAATCTGCATTTTGAAGGCAGAGTACACCAGATTCGCTGATGGATTCCATGTGATGTTTATGAAAGAGAGCCATCAGGAATGAGACATTTTTTTTGACTGAGCAACTGAAAAAAGAGTTGAGATGAGGAAGCCATGGAGGGCTAGGTTTAGAGAAGGAAATCAAGTTTGGCTTTCAATACGGTGTCTAGTATGACTACCGGACAAGGGAAATGGGGATTTGAATGAAAAGACTGAGCAACCTATACTTTATAAGGGATCTAAATGAGAAGTTATCCAAACTGCAGAAGTTTGTTTGAAGGGATAAGTTATGTATCTGGCTTGGCCTTCAATTCTAAAAACAATGGGAGATCATGCTCACTTTGGCAGCGCATATACTAAAAACAATGGGAAGTTGGTATTTGCAGGGTTTTTTTAGTGTTATAAGTTAATGACTATAAATCTAATCATAGGAGCCTGCTGTGTTTTTAGTTATGTATTATAATTTATCCACTCTTCTCATAAAGATGAGTATGAGCTGTCTACCAAGAATCCACACGAATGTTCAAAAGAACTATTCTAATAGCCAAATATTGGAAACTGAAATATCCATATGCAGAAGTGATAAACAAATTTAAGTATATTTAAAAGCTAACTATTACTCAGTAATTAAATAGAACTACTGATTCAAGCAACTGCACAGAATATCAACAATATCAAGTGGAAAAAGCCAGACTAAAATGATTCCATTCAAGTAAAGTTCAAGAACAGCCAAAAACTGGCCTATGGCCGCAGAAACCATAAAGTAGTTGCAACAGGAGTGAACACTGAGTGCAAAGGGGCACAAGCAAACTTTCTGGGGCGACGAAAAAGTTCTGATCATTGTTAACACATACAAAATTAAAACTCATTGAACACATGTGCATTTTATCACATGTAAATTCTATCTAAAACATGCAACAAAACATGAGCCAGCTACTGAAAAGGTTATATAACAGGAAAGCCTAGGCTAAAAGCAAAATCTAAGTTTTGTTTTGAGTTTCCCAGCCACCAATGTAAAAGGGAAACAAACTGCTTGGCTCTATTATCTAGTATTACTGTGTATCGGAAGAGAAAACTTTTCCTAACACCAAATTTAAGAGTATTTAGGTAAGAAACACTAGATATTACATAATACCTTCACTAGGACTTCCATAAAAGCAGAACCATTTTTGGTTGATTTTTCTGTCAGTCCTCAACAGAAGTCAAGAGGATGATACTGAGTTACGGTTCTATGAAGGCATTTCTACAGGGAGTTAAAGGAAGGTATTCGGTTTTCTAGAGTGCCCTGGCTGCAGGGATACAATCTGGACTCACTCCCAAGAAATAGAGGATTCTCAGATTTCCTAGGCTTATGCTCCCTCATGCCTCAGCTGGATTTGTGACAGGAGTTAGGTATCAGGTAATTATGGGTTGGCTAGAGTGTAATATTCTCTGGAGCTGATTAAAACTAGATATGTGGAGTTTAGCTATTAAACTTGTATTTGGCTAATTATATGTTTTGTTATTTAAAAAAAAAAATGTTTGAAGAAACCGCCATATTCACGCCCAAATTGAAAACTATGTTTTGCTTTACAGACTCAAGGGCTTAATGGGTGCCTTCATCCCCGGTATTCAAGAAACTCTACGAATATCCTGTGCTTCCCAGAAGGGGTATAATTGACTAATTAGGCAAGGCAATACTTTGCTGTGTTTTTAAGTCATTTAGCATCTGTGACCCCACCCAATAAATACAAAGAGCCTATCTCCAGTGACAACCAAGCAGTGTGCCTGCTTTTTTATTTTTATTTATTTCCTTTTTGGCCCACCTTTAAAAAACTTAATTCTAACCCCTTTTGGTAACCACTGGGCCAAAAATCATGTTGGTATCCTTTTGAAGATGGAAGAATCTGGCCTCAACTTCCATGGAATGACATGGCATGGAAAAAAACAATCTTGGTTTATAACATTTGAGGAGAAATAGTGTGTTATTACTTCCATCCTACAAAACCTTAATATGGCCCTCATAGCACATTTTATCTAGGACAAGGCTGTGTCTGTACCGTGAGCCCACCAGGGTGAAGCAGCCTCCAAGTAAAGCCCTCACCAGCTGAATGAACTGATCCACAAAACGTAGCACATTATTAACTGAACATGGCCCATTCAAGTGCTGAAGATCCTCTGCCAAAAAATAAATATTTTGGCTTTAATGAGTGGATATTGAACTGTTTTTGTTTTCCTAACTACAGCTGACCATGAATAATTGTTTTTTCATTCCATGTTAAGACCTATTATTATGTGCCAGGTAGAGAAAAGAGTGGTGCACAAACTTCGCTAGGTCTCACAGAAGGTTTCAGGAGACAGATAATGAAGCAACATGGGAGTTAAAAGAAAGAAGTATGGTAGCCTCTTTGAAGAAATGTTTTAATCTGAGATCTGAAGGATGAGTGGGAGTTAACTCAGTGTCTTGCTTGTGGGAATGGGGGTGGGAACAGGCCGAAAGAGGACAGTTTCTAGCAGGGCCATCAGATCACATGAAATTCACCAAACCAGGAAGCAGAGGTTAGGAAACAAACAGTTAAGTGGTGAACAGAAGTTCAGCCAGGGAAGAATTTGGGGCTTGGAAATTTTTTTTTTCTCCCCATGTGCAACACAACTCTCATGAACATTTACATATATATATATGTAAATGTTCATACTTGTAATGCTATCTTTAATATCTCTTAAGTTTTTCTTCCCAGTCTGTACTTTTTATTTCCTATTCTTGTCTCCTTGTATTAATGACGACTTCAGTATGATGTTGAGAAGAGGTGGTGAGAGGCAACATCTTTGCCCTGTACTGGAGAGTGGAAAAGCTCCTATGAGGAGAAAAATAGAAATCAGTATCAGAATTAACAGGAGAGTATGAGCTGGACATAGGGAAGGAGACGGGAGACTGCCTCTTTTTTTTAAGTTCCTTTAATAGTACTTGATTTCTATTTGCATCTATAACTTGAATAATTTTTTGAAGATCAAATAGAAAAGGAAAAATTGCAAAAACAGATCGAAATAGTCATGGATATATGTATAAAGGCTTATTAAAAGGAACTCATCAAGTGTTTTTATTGGCAAAAATGTCAAAATTATCAGTAAGAGAATACGCGTTAAAAAACTATGGTACAAATGAATCTTGGAACACTGAGGAATAAATATAAATAAAATAATAATAATATATAATAAAATGAAATAAATAAAATAATAAATAAATAAAATAAAAAATAATAAAATAAAAATTATAAATAAAAAATTAAATTAAATTTAAAAATTATGGTGCACCTACATAAATATAATGCAGCCTTTAAAACGTAGAATTTTCAATGATACAGAAAAGTGTCTATGATGTGTAACAGAGGCTAAAGACTATAGAACAGTAGAGAGATAAGGAATGTACACACCAAAATAAACCAACAAAACAACAGTTAAGTTATTGGTAGGGAACATATACAACTTCTGTTTTCTTTGTGCTTTCAACTATTTTCCAAATCCACCAAGAACATGTCACTATTGTAGTCAGGTAAGTTTTAAACACACACCCACAATTTTGTTACGATTGTTTGTGTGATGGAACCGTGCATGAACTTTTTTTTAAGAAGTATTTTATTAGTTTATTTGACAGACAGAGATAACAAGTAGACAAAGAGGCAAGCAGAGAGAGAGGAGGAAGCAGGCTCCCTGCTGAGCAGAGAGCCTGATGTGGGGCTCAATCCCAGGACTCTGGGATCATGACCTGAGCCAAAGGCAGAGGCTTTAACCCACTGAGCCACCCAGGCACCCCCATGCATGAACTTTATTTGCAATTTTTTTCAATCCTTTATTCATTCATTCAAATTGTCCATTGGTGGTAAAGACAATGCCATATGTGCAACAAATCATTATGGCTCTCTTGATTTACACACAGGACAACTACATTTCCCCATCTTCCTTAACACTGGCCTCGGGTTATATGACTGGGCGCCAGTCATGAAACCAGGCCAAGACACAGAACCCTGCAGCACCTACCACTCTAGCGCCTCTCCTTCCATCAAGATTTGAGGAGTCCAAGCTGACACTGTTACAAGATAGACAGAGCAATCTGGATCCCTGGGAGCCTGGAGCTTTCCTGTCACAATGGAGTATGATAAAAATAGATGAACTCCTACTGTCTGAAGCCACTGAGATGTTGGGGGTTGTTACAAGCAGTTTAGCTATCCTGATAGAGCACCACTATTACCCATGGGAAAATAGAAACTAAAATGTTCCTTCCAAAATATCAACCTTCAAGAGCAGCTCATGATCTATTGAAGGAAGTCCTCAAAATGGCATACAAGGTCCTCCATACCCTAGCTCCATGCACCTCACATCCCAAATATCTCATTGTCCCTTGTGAATGCTCCCGGAAGTTCCTGGACCTGTTCTTCCCCATCATAACACCAATTGCAACTGTACTGTAATTAGCTATCTAGTCACCACTTCCTTTCCCGAGATTATGAATCTCCTCTAAGGCAGCAGTTGTCTTTCTTCACAGATTATCTTCAACGCTTAACACTACATGCCAAACATATAAAGGATGCTAGTAGCTATTTGCAGAATAAAAAACATTTTCTTAAATGTTCACAGCCCCCTAAACAACAAGAAATTTTAGAGCCTGGAAGGTAGGGGAAAAACAATTCTCATTTTATTAGAATATATTTTCTTCTAAAATAAATTCTCAATCTCTGTAGTATCTGACTAGCCTGAAGCTCTTAACAATTCCTGAAATAAAACCAGGAGCCAGGAATTAAATGTTTTTTAAGACTACAACTGGTTCCTAGACCAAGCTGTTACAGGGTTTGTGAAACTAAAAATTCTGATGTCTTAATTTTAGAGCTGCAATTTTTTAATCTTAGGAATTTACAATGAAATTACAAATATATATTTTATATATTTATATATATATGTATCTATCTATCTATCTATATGATTTATTTTAGAGAGAGCGTGATAGTAGGGAGAGGGGTTGAGGGCGAGAGGGAGGGAGGTAGAGAAGGAGACTCTGCATTGAGCCTAACAAAGGGCCCAGCCCCACAACCCCAGTATCACAACCTGAGCCAAAATCAGGAAGTCGGGGGGTTCAGCCAACTGAGCCACCCAGGTACCCCGAAATTACTTAGATATTTTAAATGGTGGCGGATTCTAAATTATTTCAGGTAGAAAGTAACCTGGGAAATGAAAGAATCACCATTGTAACTTTAAATGCTCCATTTGTGAGGGAGACATTCACAGAAAAGCAGTATATTTTATGCTCCTTGGGAACTTGAGCGTTAAGAATTGCCCTTCCATTAACTACAAAAACATTAGTTTAAATGTATTACACAGTATCTGTCAAGGTTGAGTCTTAGATGTTACTTCAATAGTATCCATGAAGAATATAACTTATTTTAAAAGTTTGTTTTTATTTTTTAAAAATCTACAATTTTACCCACTGTAATAGTGAATTGAACTTTTAAGAAATACTTTCTTTACATGGATTATCTAAAGATATAAAGAACCAAATAACTCTTTGGTTTTGTTATATGGGAAAAACAACACACAGTCCTTTAGTCAAACAACTTTGTGATATTTATATTCCATTGCACAGATATGGGTTATACAAATTAGTAACACAAGTTATTTCTTAAATTCCAAACATTTTCTAAAATATTATTACAGCAGATGTCTAGGATATTAAAACATCAAGGTGAAAATCATACTCTAAATAGTTAAATATGATACTGAAAATACTGCACATTTTAATTAGAGGAAAATTAAAATGTGTGCTCAAATGCTCTAACAAACTAAGCAGCAGGGCAGCTAACAACTACGAGTAAGTCACTGTGGTCCATTTTTACGTATGCATATATATGATTACTCTTTAGATAACCCCTCCTCTGGAAAACGCATTAATTCAAACACAAAAATCTGGATAAATGATTCAAAGAAATTTAAATTCTTCCTAACACATAAGATCTATGGTGAAGTGTAGTATTATCTATCATACAACTACTAATTTAAGATAAAAGACACCACACTTGGAAAGAAGAAAAGATTTTTAAAAGGTAATGGTTTTAATTGAATTAATGAGATGAAAAGATAGTGAAGCCCTGTTTGCTACTTACATGAAAGATCTTAAAAAATAATCACTGCACAAAATACAAAGGGTAGGGGGTTATGCTGCGATATTAAGTTTTTCTCCCATTAATATTTTTCTTGATAATTCAAGGACAAATTACAGTTTCCACAGCAAATTTGTTTTCAAAATGCCGAATTGTAACACAATTGCTGACTTCACGTTTCTGAATACCTGTTGGGGAGGGAAAAATTTTTTAAATTTCCGGTTCTTTAAGTAATTCATACTTATCAGTTACATTATTTATACATATAAAAATATTTTACTCTAGATTCGATGAATTTCTGTAGTTTGATTTTTTAGCCCTGGAGAAAGTAATTTTCCTCTCTTGTCTAAACTAAGTATCTTAATAGATCTTAGCAACCAGTAATAATGCCATATGTAAATTTATGACCTCAAAGGTACGGAAATATTCTGTATCTTGACTGTGGTAGGAATCTGTTGAAACTCAGAACTGCACACTGAAGAGGGTGAATTTCATCATATGCGTAAATCTGGCTTTAAAAAAAAATCATCAACTATAAAGGAAATGAAAGGAAATGGGGAGATACTATTATTCTTGTTGTTCAGGTTAAAAAAAAAAAAAGGTTAAATGATCTGGCAAAACTACATTACTTGTGTCAATGCTCTTAATTCTTCAGCCAATTTCCCATGTAATTAACCTGACTGTGACTATCTTCAACGTGATCCAAAAGTTCACGTTTAGAATCCAGGTCCCTGAGCACATAGCTTCAGAGCTTCTCCAGAGACCTCTGGACAAGAAGAACTCTTGCCCAGTGTCAATGAACCAAGGTGGTGGGATGAAAGGTTGGGCTGGGTGACCACATGGAAAGTGAGGTAACAGCCCTAGGCATTGACACTTCACATACACCTAGTTCTCTCTACATGAAAAAAGTGGATTCAGAATTCAGAGGATTCTCTGGAAATCTAGAAATACCATATAATGACACAATACTTTTACTTTCTCATTCCTGGCAAACATATTGATAACAATACACTGGCTTACATCTAAATCTAGTTTGACACAGTGAAGTGAAACGACAAACTTTTCTGCCAGGACTTTAACAGTGAAAAGTATTACCTCTGATGGTTTCTCTGCGTTGCAGTTTGTAAGTTTCCTTGTCATGGCACAGTCGGTAAATAAAGAAACCCAGGTGATCGATGTTTTCAATGCGATCAGTGATAACCATGTGTTCATGAATCAGATAGGACTGAGGCAAATAGGTTCCAGCCTACATTTGGAAGAAATATTACATGAATACTCAGAGGATACAGGAAAGGTATAGAATAGAGATTGGCAAACTACTGCCCACCATCTGTTTTCATGAATGAAGTTTTACTGCAGTACAGTCATGCCTGTCTATTTACACACTGTCCATGAGTTGAATAGTTTGCAACACAGATCTTATTCCTTGAAAGCCTACTATTTATTATCAGGCCCATTGGGAAAACTCAGATAATAATTTAAGAGATTGTTATTTTATTTCAAAATATAAAATAATAAAAGGAAAAACCCCAAAATCGTGAGTCTTAATTCCTCTTTATAAAGAAAGCTCTTAGCTATGCGTCTGGTGAGATGGGCACTAATAGGGCTATTATCTCAACTGGAAATTCTAAGATCCTATAACAGCATTATTCATAAGAAATATTTGAACATTTGAACAGGGGCACTTGGGTGGCTCAGTCTGTTAGCATCTGCCTTCAGCTCAGGTCATGATCCCAGGATCCTAGGATTGAGCCCCACATCAGGCTCTCTGCTCAGGGGGAAGCCTGTTTCTCCCTCTCCCCGTCCCTCCGCCTGTCACTTGTGCATTCTCTCTCTCTCTCTGCCAAATAAATAAATAAAAACTTAAAAAAAATATATCTGAACACCTTCTACCTTTATGTTAATAAGTAACTCCAGCAGGTTTCTCGGTGGCATAACAATGGAAGTGTTCAGTGGAATCACATAGCACTTATCCAGATTAAGATCTAAATAGGCTGTGAGTTTCTGCAAAGAGAAAGATTCATTTTCATTAGATTAGTATCTGTAGCACAGGCAGCACCTGGAGTTTTAAGAATAATTTATATCATTAAAATGGGCTGGCTTTAGGACATATAAATCACTTGCATTTCAACAAATGAAGTATTTGGTAGATAGGAACAGAAGGTAGTAATGAGAGGAAAAAATTATTGCTACTAGTAAACAAAATTCTTATCAAGAGTTTGTTCTATAAATGATTAACAATAAACTATTAAAATTAACTGCAAACAGCCTATCACCTGGTTAAGAGATACAGTCACTTCTCTCACTTTTAAGCCCTAATACCTTCCAAGGTATCCATCTGTTACATGTAAAAATTAACTTCTACCCAATGCATTTAGAATGGTACTAATTACCACCATCCTTAGAGAAAGTGAAATAATAGTTAATTAAATGGTTTTTCTGTGTTCTTATGGTTCAGAAAGATTGTCCCATAGGACCGTTTTGAGGATTAAAATGAGTTATATCAAATCATGTAAACACTCAGATTTCTAAGGGCTCAGTATTAGTTATTTACTATTGTTTTGGACAGGCTTATTATTTTGAAGTATGTATTTTTTTAATTTATAAACATTTATCATATGTATTTATGAGGCATTAAATATTTGCAAAGCTAACTTCAGTAACTATGTCTGCTGAGTGTTTAAACTGGCAAACATATACAGATGCAAAATTCACAGAAAATATGTAAACTTCTGAATTTCAGAATTCTGGTTTAAGAAAACAAAACATTCCTGGGACAAAAATTACTGGGGAAATTTAAATATCAACTAGATATTAAATAATACTATATTATATTCATTTTCTTAGATGTGATAGCGATATAGAATTATATAGAAGAGACAAGAGTTCAAGTATCAAATATGAGAAAAAGAAAATTAATATGGTAAAATTTTGGAACTAGGTGGAGAATTTGGGATATTCACTGTTTTCTCACCTCATCTTTTGTGCACTGCATAACAATATTCAACACTAGGGGAAATATAGAATGAGAACTTAAAAACTGATTTAGAAAATGATACAGAACTAAAGTTACTAACTTCTGAAAATGCTACATAGAAATGGGACCATGGGGGCGCCTGGGTGGCTCAGTGGGTTAAAGCCTCTGCCTTCGGCTCAGGTCATGATCCCAGAGTCCTGAGATCCAGCCCTGAATTGGGGGGAGGGTGTGTCTTTGCTCAGCAGGGACCCTGCTGCCCTTCCTCTCTCTGCCTGCCTCTCTGCCTACTTGAGATCTATCTGTAACAAATAAATAAATAAAATCTTCAAAAAAAAAAAAAAAAAGAAGAAAGAAAGAAATGGGACCATGAATCTCCCCTTGGCTAAGAAAACAGGGTGGATAGGAAATAGTAGCAATTTACTAGCAGAAGAGCAGCAGCCAGAGTTGGGCTCAACATCAGATGTTGGACAGTTTATATCTTATGAGGCAGAAGAAACCCAAGTCCATTTTTTCTTTAAATAACAAGTCAGCTCTAAATAAAGGAAATCAGCAAATACTGAAATAAAAACTGTAAAGAGCATCAGTTTAGAAACCTGCCCCCCTTTTTTTTTTTCCCCTGAACAGTTCCAGGCACCTGGCTCACCTTGTTAAAGTCATGAACAATGTTGGCAGGATCACTGTCTGCAAATTCTGGGACAGGCACACTGATGAATTCAACCTCATCTTCCTCAAAGATCTTTATATTTTCCTCAATTGTCTGGTAGCGAGCAGCCGGGGCATCTGCAGAAGGCTCGTTTAAGATGACATCATCTTTGATATACTTTATTCCACAGTAGTACACGTCATCGGGCTATAGAGAGTTCAAACACTATTTCAGCAATTCAGTGGGAGACAGGTTTTTAAATGTAAGCATTACTTAAGCTGCCACCGCTATCTAAATAGCATTTTGCTTGCAAACTCTTTCAGATGACAAGTCAGACAGTTTAATTACAGAGCTAACATATCCTTTAAGATGGGGTTCTGAAGTATTGTAAAGAAAAAAAAGTGGTTTCAGAAAGAGAAAACAGCTGATTTTTTCCTCTACTTTTTGCAGTTGACAAAAACAGAATTTAAAGCAATTAATCATCTGGTGACAAGTAAATGTGAAGAAATACATAGGCCTACTTCTACCTGTAGGCATTACTTTATTTTAAACAAATGTTTTTTTCTGAAAGAGTATACCTGTAAGACTTTTTGATGGGAGTCACTGATTAAATGATTTTTCTCTTACTGGCCAAAAAAGGGATAGTTTTTCTGTAATTTTTACAGGACTATAAGTAGTTGTGATTTTTCTCCTTAAAATAAATTACAATTAAGTGGAAAATATCAGATTACAGTAATCATTATAAAGACTGTTTTTTTAAAAAGTATACGTGAAGGCTATAAGTATATAACAAAATGTTAAGGCAAAAGTGTTTCTGAATGGTGGAATTACAAATTGTTTTTTTCTATATCAAATACATTTCCTGTTAAAAACTGCATTAAAAAAGATAACTAGTATTTCAGTAATGTCTATCAACATGCAAATGGGCATGAAATGTATACATTTCCTCTGGAAGAATGTTTCATTATTTTAGTAAAATCTCTGTCAATGGTTTCTTCAAATTTTAAAATGTTTAAAAAAAAAAACCTACTAACTTTTTGTTAAGAGAAATGTATCACAAAACAGAGATCATAAATCATGATTATCATTAGAAGTATCTGTCTTAACCCACTAAGATTAAGGATTTCTATTAAACACTCTAAGTTATCAACTTTCATCCCAAATCACTTCAATATCACTGCTGAAGTTATACAATCCTTGAAGAAAAATCAATGGCTGGGAAAGAGGCAGAGAGACGTGGTGCCAGTGCGCCCGGTATCCAGGAGTAAAGTCAAATTGTAGGCAAGTCCAAACTGGCTACCAAGTTAGAATCCATGAATATGACAACATTCTGATGTTATCTGATGTATTTACTCAACAGGCAAATAATCATAGTGTATCTTAGCTACTACAGTAGGAAAACAAAGACTAGCCAATTTTGAACAATCATCCAGTATCTGTCCTCTTAGCAACATTTCAAAATAACATCATTCTGCTTTTAGTGACTGCCCAACAGGCTCAGCAAACTTATGTTCAGATTTTTAAAACAGGACTTTAAAACAGGACTACCACCCTGGCCAAAGGCCACAGACAAAAAATGCAGGCTTAGAACAAATTTGGACCTACTTTCTAATATGCATGAAGGAAAGGCAGAAAGTCCTTCTTAGCATTTTTCCACTTACTTGAAGTGCGAAGTATTTGTACAGGTATGCTCCTCCCAGAATGACACCTGCAAGCATAAACGCTAGTCCAAAGCACATGCACCAGCACCAGGCTCTTCTCTGGCCAACTGGTACCACTTCATCTGGGTCCTAAAATATGAAAAAGACCAACAATGGTCAGTATCGTTATCTCCAGTCAGAATCACAGAAGGGTCAGGATTCAAAGAAGACTGAAAAGGATGATCATTTTATAAACAAAGGTAAGAAGACCAATGGACTCAGATATCATAACAAAATCAGCCCAGGAATTATTAGGTGGTGGTGCCAGGACTCACCACAGCCATCAGTCTCTTAGTAGAGTTCTGCCTTCTTCTCTCAACACCTTTGCTACTCATACCTCCCGAGCAGTAACATACTGCATAATTCCTAATTTCTGTGCACAACTTTGGTGACTAAAATATCTTCTAACATTTAAAAATTCAGAAAAGGCTACAACCCAACTCTGTCATGCAATATTACGGTGCTGAGCCTTATATATACAACCTTACTGTGTAGTATATTATAAAATTATGTATTAGCCTGCTACAGGTAATTCGTATATTTCATAGCAGGTATCAAACCACTCCTAACAATACACAAGAAAAAGTAACAGGAAATTAAGGGACAGAACAACTAGTATGAAACAAATTCTCTGAACCACTGGAGTCTTAAAATAATCTTATTAGTTTTCCTGCCCTACCCTAAAAAACAAATCTAGTTTGACAGAGGTCTTCATTTTTAAGATAGAAGCAGTAGAAAAATAAGGAAAAGAGTGAACAGAAAAAAAAAGTTATTAAGTCAAGAGACATGCAGTTAGTTAGAATTTTGATTTGGACCCACTCAAAGAAATAATTTAGCCTCAGAATGTCAAATGGGGTCACAATGTTCAGGCCTTTAAATACTCCCGTTGCCCTTCTAACTCAGTCACTCTGTCACTTCAAATTTATGGCTAATTTCTGATTTGGACCCAGGTTCATGTCAAAAAGCTGACAATTGAGATTAGCTGCTCACGTCATCAAACTCATGGCTCAAGATATATTGTACAGACAGCCAGGGAAAGGCTCTAATTGACCTGAAAACAACGTAATAGAAGATGTTCTCTTTAGTAGTATGTATGTATAGCCTCTCGAGCACAGGACTCTGATCTTTGCTTAGAAAAATCAATGTAGGCTGTATTAAGGGAGAATGTAGACTTGATCCACACCTTTACAGATAAACAGGATATAAGAAAAAAAGGAAGAAAAACTGTTATCAACAGTTTTTGATTGAAGTTTTGGATATGGCTGAAACAAGAATACAGTTAAGAAAGAATGAAAGCTCCAAATCCAAAAAAAAAAATAAGAAAGAAAGAATGAATGAAAGCTAAAAGTTGTATTTTCAATGCTAAGGTAAGGAATTTCAACTTGATACTACTAAGGAAAAGTCCAATCCCATCTTTCCCAAACAGCCAAGAACACCTCAGGGCTAGACAGTGTACAACTAGGTTAAACTGAGATTTTAAACGCAGAACGTAACACTGTGGAACAAATGCCTTTTAACTTGAGGCTTGGATCAGACACTCTGAGAGCATTAACACTCTGCTGTTAGTATATGTACTTAAGACAAGTGTACTACAAAGTAGTATGTAAAAAGAATAAGCCTAGAATAATTTATCAAGTCACGTAACATATTCCATCTGTAAACAGAAAGTTACAAGAATTCCCTGGAGTAATAAGGTAATATGAAACTTGAATGATAAAGTCTAGTATTTTGCTTGAGCCCTTGTGTGATATAAATACCTAAAGAGAAAAGAAACAGTTCCTAGCATTATTAATTTTAGGGTGGAGGCAGGGTGGGGGGTGGAGATGACAGATGGAAACAGCCATTTCCAAACATTTGGTATCAGCTGCTGAGACAGTCAAATGTGCGTACAACACCCACCCTGTTTGGCAGACTCCTCCTCTAGCAACACATAAATGAATATCCAAAGACCATGGGCAGACACTTATAAAAAAAAATATATATATACAGCCCCAACTGTCAAACTGATGACAAGTTTCCAGGCCTTTTAATATATCTTTAAAAAAAAAAAAAGGATTTTATTTATTTGACAGAGAGAGGGACAGTGAGTGAGGGGAACACAAGCAGGGGAGTAGGAGAGGGAGAAGGAGCTTCCTGCTAAGCAGGGAGCCCAATGCACGGCTCCAACCCAGGCCAAAGGCAGACGCTTAATGATTGAGCCACCCAGGCTCCTCTAGTGTATCATTTTTAATTGGTCAGCAAATTTCAAGAACAAATTATAAATGTCTACTATGTGCCAAGAGCTGTGCTAGGCACTGGTATACAGCCCCTGCCAAGAAAGAGATCATTCGGATCAGCCTGGGAAATAAATATACAAAGAGAATGTAAACACGATATGGACTCTAACAGAAGAAGGCAGAGCACAGAAAAGGCGACAGTGTTTGGAGTGCATCTCCTAGAGGAGAAAATACTAGAATGGAATGCTGAAGGACAAATGCTCATTACCCACAGAAAACACAGAGTTAAAGGGCATTACACTGAAGGCAAAGAATGAATAAAACCATGGAACCAGAATGCATGACATCTCCAAGGGACACATGTGCTATGGCTGGCATGTCCAATATGTGGGGAGGATATAAGAAGCTAAGAATGGAGAAGTTAACTAGGGCGGATCACAAAGGGCCTTTACATACCATGCTCTGGAGTTTGAATTCTCATGTTCATTCAAAAATCACATTTCTGGACAAGGACAAATGCTTCACTATCCACAAGTCATCTGTTCAGCACTTCAACAATATGAACCATGGTTTAAGAATCAGAAACTAAGTCTTCAAATAACCACATTATAAACCCAAGTTCATGCACCGTAATCATGTACTTCCTAAAAGAGCTACTGGGTCTTCAAAATCTATCTAATCTCTTTTTTTCCCCTCTTATTTTTTAGTGATCATTTCCTACCTTGCATTAGAATAATTCATATACACATCTTCTACCGACCAGGCTGTAAGGTTCTTGTGACTATCCATTCATAATTCATTTTGCATTACTGTTAGCTCCAAGCTAAGTTTAGTACTTGGTTGGCACTCTACAAATATCTGATGAGTGAATGAAATTTAGATCTGTTTTTAAAGCTTGGGTTATTTATTTTTTTAATGATGCATGAAGTAACAACCACAGCCAGTGTGATAGTGAGGGTTGGGATCAACGTTAAGACTTCATGACACAAGACAGACAGTGGCTATTTAGCAAAGAACAGCAGCCCTAAGTACTTAGTACAGTTCGACATTTATTAAGGACCTGTTATTTGCAATATACTGTGGAAGATCCTGTGGGAAAAACAAATGTAATAAGGCATGGCTCACGTCTTAAGTAATTTGCAGTCAAAATTAACATTATTCATGACAGATGAAGGGCATACCATATTACAATCTGAGTCATGGAGAAAGTATTAAAATATATTGAGAACAGAAAAGTTTTTAATCTAAGTGATTTACTAAAAGTGTATTTTAAGGGAACCTGGGTGGCTCAGTGGGTTAAAGTCTCTGCCTTCAGCTCAGGTCATGATCTCAGGGTCCTGGGACCCAGCCCCACCTGGGGCTCTCTGCTTAGCAGGGGGCCTGCTTCCTCCTCTCTCTCCCTACTTGTGATCTCTGTCAAATAAATAAATAAAATCTTAAAAAAAAAAGTGTATTTTAAATGATTAACTCCAGAAAGAGTAAGCTTCAAGTTTAAAAGGCCACATATGCAAGATTTAAGAAGAAAAGCCCCATGACCATCTCAATATATGTCGAAAATCCATTTGACAAACTCCGAACTCCCATTCATAATAAAATGTCTTTGCAACCTGGAAAGAGGTGAAACTCTTTAACATGACTAAGGCTAATAATGATCAAAAACCCATAGTAAACCTCATACTTAATGGTGAAACTTCTTACCATTAACCTTTCAAGTCAGGAATTATGAGGTTTGCCCACTAAAACTGATTCTTTGTTTCCATCCAACATTGTATTAGAAATCCTAGCTAGTATACAACTGAGAAGCACAAGAACAGATATAAAGATTACAAAAAAGAATGCAAAACTATCATTATGTGTAAATGATATCACTGTCTAGAAAATCTGAGAAGGTAAAATTCAAACTAATTGAAGTTCAGCAAGATTGAAAACTGGTAATTAAAAATCAACTGACTCAAAGATTTATGTATTAGTCATACCATCATTATTCATAATAGCCCCAAACTAGAAACAACAAAAGTATCCACTAAATGGTGAATGGATAAACTGTGGTATATTCATACTGAATCAAAAATATGCTAAGTGAAACAAATCCAACATAAAAGATTACTTATTGCATGATTCTATTTTTATCAAATTCCAGAAAAGGCAAATGTAGTGACAGAAAAGTAGTTCAGTGGTTGTCATGGCCAAGAAATGGTGAGGGAGAGACTGAAGACATATAAGGAAATTTTTTGAAGATAATGGAAATGTTTCATATCTTGATGGTGGGGGATATACAACTTTGTTATTACCATAAATTCAATCAAGTCATATACAGGGAATGGATGAATTTTATTGCATGTAAATTATATTTTAATGTAGGAAGTGGGGGGGATCAAGTGAGTTATTACATAGCAGGCAAAAAGAGAAAATTAACAACACCAAGTGCTAGGGAAAGTATGGCGCAATGGGCATTGAGAACTTTCATATAGTTGGCAGGAGTTGGTACAACTGCTCAGAGAACAATTTGGCAATATTTAATAAAGTTCAACACACACACACACACACCCCTCCATGACCCAGCAATTTCATTTCTAGGAACGTGGCCCTAGATAAAGTTTTATATGTGTACATAAAGAAAAAGGTCCAATAATGATTACTGCTGAATGGCCAATACGGAAAAAATTAAAAATAACCTACATGTCCATCAAGTGGAGAATAAAGTATTACAGGTTCATATAATAATAATTAAAATGAATATCAACTACCGTAGTTGGTTTTAAGAGCGCAGAAACACAATCCCAAATTACAAAAGAAAAAAACAGGCAAGCTGGATATTACCAGTATATATTTAAGACTTTAAAAACATATCAAATGGTACTATAAATTCTCTGGCTTTGTATGCTTGGATTATTTCATAATCTAAAATCAACCAAAAAAAAAAAAAAGGAAAATCACTCACGAACAAGGTATATTTTACCTGGCCTAATTTAGGACAAGTCAGAGACATTTCCTCCCCTTGTACTGCCAACAGAACTGGTACATCTTAAATTATGCTGAGAAGGTAGAAGAGCTCCCACAGGTGCTGCACAATTATCATCTCATTAATCTTCCTAAAACCTCAAGTTTTTACCCCAGTTTATAAATGAAGACACTGAAGCACGCGCTGGCCTATAATCAGCCCTCTACAGCAGTATGGAAAGACACAGTTTTTGGAAGCATTCTTGCTCTCTCGTTGTACTAATTTCTGGTTTAAATAAATCTTCTCATCACATGATAAAGTAAGATTACTTAACCAATTATATTTCAAGCAAAATGAAGGATAAATTCTGTTCTGGTATTTCAATTAGTTAAGAATTAGGTCACCTCAGTCAGCTCCCTAAGAGATTTCCGTAAATGTTGCTTCCATTATCAGCTTAACTCAGACAAAACACAAGGGTTTTCATATAATTTTGATTCTGTTCCTATACTAACAAATCACTGTACATCCTCAGGCACTTCTCTTTGAGCCTTCTTTATAGGATGAATGAAGACACATTTTTTCCAAAGCTCTCAGATACCCTATTATGCAATTATTATGGCAAATGCAATCACAAAGCCTTAGGAACCAGAATATTAAAAAGGAAAACATCTCTAAGGGTTAAAAATCTTATCAATGAAGAAAAAAAGAAAGAGGAAGAAGGAAGAGAGGGAAGCAGGGAGGGGGGGACAGAGATGGTATGAAAATATTTTAAGTATAGAAACCAGACAGAAACAGAGAAAAGAATCAATACAATTTATTCAACTCAAAGCAGCATGAACTACTGAACCTTCAGAAATAGATTTAGAAACATGAACTTTTTTTTTAAAGATTTTATTTATTTATTCAAGAGAGACACAGAGAGAGAGACGCAGACAGAGGCAGAGGTAGAGGGAGAAGAAAGCTCCCCAAGAAGCAGGGCACCCGATATGGGACTCGATCCCAGCACCCTGGGATTATGACCCGAGATGAAGGCAGATGCTTAACCATCTGAGCCACCCAGGCTCAGAAACATGTACATGTATCCAAGAAACATGTACATTTTTAAAACACATCTGGTAGGAATGCCTGGGTGGCTCAGTCGGTTCAGTGTCTGCTTTTGGCTCAGGTCATGATCCCTGGGTCCTAGAATCAAGTCCCACATTGGGCTCCCTGCTCAGCAGGAACCCTGCTTCTCTCTCTGCTTACCTCTCTCTCCCTGACAAAAATAAAAATCTTTATTAAAAAAATACACTTGATTAATATGAATAAACGTGGAGATGCACAGGCCAGCTGCCCATGGATGTATCTGGCCTATATACTATTTTCCAAAATACAGAATTAGCTGCCAACATTTAAAAAAATCTTATGACTCAGATTTTTTTTTTTTTAAGATTTTTTCTTTATTTATCTGACAGAGATCACAAGTAGGCAGAGAGGCAGGCAGAGAGGGAGGTGGGAAGCAGGCTACCTGCAGAGCAGAAAGCCCAATGTGGGGGCTCGATCCCAGGACCCTGGGATCATGACCTGAGCCGAAGGCAGAGGCCTAACCCACTGAGCCACCCAGGTGCCCCATGACTCAAATTTTTACACATGAATTTCCTGGTTTCTCAACTCCTCCTAATTTTTCTCCCTAGATACCAAGTTACTGGCTACTGTGTTGCCTAGTTTTGAATTAAGTCCTGCTATGACTGGGTATATACGTCCATCTGAGAACCTACTTGATAAAACAACTAGTCTAAAACATTCCTGGTATAAAGGATTCTGACTTCTGAGCTTCAGACTGGATTAATGTTCTGAATAAAATACCTTAATGCTTTAAATGACACAGCAGGCGAATTCTCTTACGAACTTCGAATCTGAGTATGAACGGCATAAGCAAGCCAAAAGTGTAACAGAGAAGATGTAGAACTGGGCAGGCCCAGAGAAAACTGTGGGCCAAGAGCTACAGGAATCCAAGACCTTCTCCAGACAACTCCCAGTTCCCAGAAAACATAAAAACAGCTAGAGAATGACAGAAAGCCAGTTGGTTGTAATACAGTCTATATTCCAGGAAAGGCAAACGACAGAAAGACAAAACAGGGATGGAGTGACAGCCAGAACTACTAAGTGGTATCAAAAAGAACACTCTGGGGCACCTGGGTGGCTCAGTTGGTTAAGCATCTGCTTTCAGACCAGGTCATGATCCCAGGATACTGGGATCAAGCCCTGAATCACGCCCGTGTCCAGCAGGGAGCCTGCTTCTCCCTCTCCCCCTATCTGCCACTCTCTCTGCCTACTTGTCCTCTCTATCTCAGTCAAATAAATAAATAAAATCTTAAAAAAAAAAAAAACACTTTGGAGTGAGGAAAATATTCTACATCTTGACTGTGATGATTACACAACTACATTTGCCAAAATTAACACACCAATATACCTAAAAGGGCTGAATTTTCAGTATGTAAATAATACTCAAGTAAAATCAAATGATTCTCCCCTTCCCCAATTTACAAGCAACAGGACAGTTTTTTCCTAAGACTCAAGTAAATGATACTAAAGAAGCTAGAAAAGATAGGTGAAGACAAAACTGAAGACAGCAGACAAAAAATGTCAGAATTTGGGAGGATGAGAAAGCTGGATACGTTTTTAACTTCTCTATCTCAATTATGTCATCTTAAACATGGATTAGCAGTAGCACCTCCTCACAGGGTTGTTGCAGGGATTAAATGAGGAAACATTTAGATCATTGTTTGGTACACAGGAAACAGTAAGTGATCAGTAGATAATAGTCATTATTATCCCACCACAACCTGATTTAGCTGAGAGAGGTGAAGCTGAAACAAGTATCCACTGGGGCTGAAGCCAATAAAAAGTCATCGACAACAAAATCCTGAAAAGGCCAACTGGAAAAAGACTGACAGTACGGGAGGGGGAAATTAAATCATTTCCTATTCCAGTAAGAATTTTAAAGTAACAAATGAACAAACCTTGGTTATCAATTAAGATCTATTTAAAATTTTTCCAAAATTCTTTCCCAACTATACTCTTAAAACCACAAAAGCTATGTAGGTGATGACCCCAACAGATTACTATTGTGTAGAATACCAGTGCCATCCATTTACTGCTGGTACATGTTCTGTCCACCTGACTTGTACATGAGTTTTCTTTCCCAAGTATGGAGGCATTGAAAAGACATGACCCAGCGATCCCTTCAGTATTAATAGCATTGATTATCAAATATATATTTTATGTAAAAACACAAAATCTATGGCTAAAATGCTAACCTCTATAGACATCAAATATTTGTTGACATTTTGTCTTGTTCATTTAAATCAGTATCTGAATTATGCTTTCTCATTTTACTTTTCAAATTAAGATCGCTACCATCTCCTCTATGGTGAGAAAAGTCCACATGACAAATGTTGTGTCTAGCACACAAAAAGGAAGCAGTTTTCCAAGTGCTTGGCATTATATGGATAATAAAGTTTCTGCATTAACTTGTACTAGGGCTAAAAAGAGGTTTAAAAAGTAAGAAACTGGGGTGCCTGGCTGGCGCAGTTGGTGCGGTGTGTGAATCTTGATCTTGGGGTTGTAGCTTCAAGCTCCAGGTGTAAAGATAACTTAAAATAATAATAAATGAAAAGTGAGAAATCAATACAAAATACAATGTCTACAAAACAGATTCTTCATTAATGTCCTTTTTTGTGAACAAACCCTGCAATAAACAAAAAGCAATAAACTGCAGTAAACAAAAAGAAATTAAGCTATTGCATAATGTAACTATTCTGAAAAAAAAGCTGTAATAAACAAAAAGAAATTTTTAAGCTATTGCATAATATAACTATTCTGAAAAATTTAAACCTGAACCAAATTATTGGCAGTATATAAAATTGGCACAAGCCTAGGTTAAAAAAAATATATATATAGGTCAGAACTTTTAAAAAAAATAACTATAAATGCTTTTAGTGCTGGATCACGACTTCATCACTTTTTTTTTTAAGATTTTTATTTATTTATTTGACAGAGATCAAAAGAAGGCAGAGGCAGGCAGGCGCGGGGCGGGGGGGGGGGGTGCGGGGAGCAGGCTCCCCGCTGAGCAGAGAGTGATGCGGGTCTCAAACCCAGGACCCTGAGATTGTGACCCGAGCCGAAGGCAGAAGCTTTAACCCACTGAGCCACCCAGGCACCCCACTTCATCGCTTTATATTAAGGACAAGAAGAGTATCTAACACAAAGCACAATGGTAATATAGGAACACCTTAAACATTCTCTATTCTTTTTTATACATATTTTAAAGATAGCCAATATTCTTCAAGGTGTTTATTCAATCTACACTAAAGAGAACTTTCTATTTCAGGAGAATTTCTTCTTTTTTTTTGGTAACAGGCTCCATACCCAATGTGGGGCTTCAATGTGGGGCTTAACTCAGAACCCTGAGATCGAGAGTCCCATGCTCTACCAACTAAGCCAGCCAGGTGCCCCAGATTTTCAAATTCATATTGGTGAGATCTAAAGGTATTGGATAGTCAAGAGCATTATATACAAGTGCTAGTTATTGTTAATCATAGCCTTTACCAGACATCAATAAAAATGGTCAAGACAGGTTTCTTCTGGCACTGGCTGAATTATGAATTCCTACTGTTATTAATAAGAATGTCAACTGTGTAAAACAAAACAAAAACTTGAAGTATGATAAGAATGTTCTACTGTCTATAATTCATTATAAAATTAAGTGTCAAGATTGGGGGGGGAAGCAAACTTGTTCCAGAGTCATTTCTGTATATATCCCAGATTTTAATGTCATTCAACAAGATAATTATGCATTTATATTCAAATGAGTAATTCTATTTAAAATGCAGAACTCTCGATAAAAACTTCCAATTATATTCTTCTAAAGGCATGAAATAATTTAAAATGTGGAAAGTGTATTTTCTGTCCAAGTTTAGAATTTTTAAAGTTAGACAAAAGGACTACTGCAAAATATTCCAGTTCTGGAGATCAGAGGTATGTGTCTATCACGAACACGTCAAAAGTCCTTTGAACCTACGCCCAGCACCAAGTACATGCACAATACATACTCAGTAATCAATCATTAGATCTTGCTCCTTATTTCACCACTCCCCTGGCTCTTGGATCCAAGGGTGCTGTGTTCTTGTGACATTTAAGACAGCTGTGATCAAGCTGGTCTACACAATCAGCTGGTCTCTCCCAGCAAGGTGTTACTTGAAGACTGGGATGCTTAGTAATTTTTAAATTCCTAATATAGCACCTGACCATGAGGTACATGCCTCTGAATATGTGATCAGTATAGTTTTCAGAAAGAAAACATCTACTATGGAAGGACCATGAAAGCACATTTAGTGCAACACATCATTTTACAGATAAATATAATGAGGTCCAGAGAAGTAAAATTATTTGTGTAGTATCTTAGAACTCATAAGGCCTGAATACCCTCTCACACTCCATGTACATCATACAGAAGGAAAAGCATGGGGCTTTTCAACCATGCAAATTAATTCTGATAATAATGACTTGACACCATGTCACAATAGGATAATGCTGATATCCAATCAGAAATGATTTAGCCTGAGTTTCTACAAAATTCTGCTCTAAAGACTTTACCTGAATTGAGCCACACTCACACTAAGCATTATGCATTAACTATTACAACAGCGGTGTTATTATTATGTTTAGAAAGTTAGGGGTGCCTGGGTGGCTTAGTTGGTTAAGCATCTGCCTTTGGCTCACTTGTGATCAACTCTCTGCTCAGTGGGGAGTCAGCTTCTCCCTCCCTGTGCTGCTCTCCTTGCTCATTCTCTCTCTCTCAAATAAATAAATAAAATCTTGAAAAAAAGTTTCAAAACAAATTAATAGGATTTTTCTCTTCATCAAATTACAAAGGACAGTAACAAGAATATTAAAATCATATGTGCACGAAGCAAAAACAACAAAGGAAAATAACTCGGGCTTACAAGGATATAGGCATTTGAAAATAAATAGAAAAGGCAAGATACTAATTACAAAAATGAAACTGAAGTAGAGTAGCAAAGCCACAAAGCAAAATCACAAAGTTGGTAGTGACCGAGTTGTCTCTAACTCATGACGGAGACAGTTTTTAAATTTAAAGAGGGAGACCAGAAGATGATGCTTCATGTCTTTCAGGCCATCCTATAAGTCCCTGAAACTAGTGCTAATATGGGGCACCTGGCTGGCTCAGATGGAAAAGCATGGAACGCCTGATCTTGGGGTCATGAGTTCAAGCCCCAGGCTGGGAGGAGAGATTACTTAAAGAAACAAACATTTAAAAAAACAAACAAACAAACAAACAAAAAAAAACCCTAGTGCAATAGTAATAATCCAGACAATAATGGTTTCCACTAATAGCTATTATACAAGTCTATTTTTAATGTGAAAAGGAAATATTCCAATAATCTTTAAAAAGCTATTAAGACAGCACAGTTAGAAGCCCAATGATTGATTTCCAATTAAATGGCCATGTTTTCTTCCTGAAAACTTGACAAAGTTAATAATAAAGGGATAAACAAATAAATACATCTTTAGCCAGAGAATGGAAATGAATGACCTGAAACAAACTCCATCAATAAAAATTTCGAGAGCCAGAAGCATAAAGAAAATAATCTTAAGCTTCTATAGACGGGGAAAAATATTGGTCAAAAAAACCAGGAATCAGAATGGCATGAAGCAATCAATGCTATCAAAATGCTGAAAGAAAATTACAGCTAACCTAGAATTTTATACCCAAATCAATCACCAATTAAATGTGAGGATAAAGATTCTCAGATGTGAAAGGTTTTTTTTAGAAGAATTGATCTGATACGTTTTCTCAGATTCATTAAACTGCAGATAAAACACAGGATAAAGACAAACCAATTCAATTCCAGGATGATAATTACTCTTGGGCATCTGGGTAGTAATAGGTCTAGATTATAACCAGTGTGGATGGTGAGACTGAAGAATGACAAAAGGAAAACTGCCAAGAAAAATACAAAACTTGGTAACTTATTTGTAAATACCCAAAGGCAATTATACTGCTGTCAAAATCTGAGGATGAATTAGCAACAAATACACAGAAAATTAAGCAACCATCGCTGGTCCAAGAAACATTTATTAAATCCAGGGAAAATAAAACAATTTTGTGTAACTTAGTAACTTTATTAGGTTATACTATGTTACTCAGACGTAAATGTTTGTCAATTACAATAAAAGCACAGAATAACAATTAACCAGAAATTACTGTAACTACACCGTAAGATAGAATATGTGTGTAATATGTTAATATACAGAAAAAGCTAAATATTCACTTTCCATATTAGGAAGACAATAGGTGATATCTAAAATTGCAAAACATACAAATAAAACAAAAACCAACAACAGCAGCTCAGAAGAAAGTGCATAGAATTTAAGTTTTCCAAATGTGGTCCAGGGACACCCTTTTAAGAGTTCCACAAGGTCAAAACCTTCTCATAATAAAACTAAGACTGTTTTTTTTCTTTCTCATGCTCTGACTAGTGTAAAGTTTTCCCAGAAGTTGAATGTGCGATAGCACAACAGGCTGACCACAGAAGCTGATGTGAGAATCAGCTATTATTAATAGTCTTCTATTAAGCTATTCAGTAGAGTGTTACAAAAATGTAAACGTGTTACCCTTACTCTTCTTAAATTCGGGTTATTTGGAAAATCTTAGTATTCATAATAATGCCATTTATGGTAATATGTTATAGGTTTATCATTGCTATTTTAAATTAGTTAATAGTCTTAATTTCTAATATAGTAATTATCAATAGATATAACCTACATAAATCAAAAGCTCTTTGGGTCCTCAACAATTTTTAAGAATACAAAGGTGTCCTGAGTCCAAAAAGTGAAAACCACTTTTTTACAGAAATGCGGAGCTAGGATCACCATATATAGCGAGGCAGAATATACTGGTGCAAGGATGCCAGGCCAAGGAGATCAACAGAGCCAGAATCCAGTCTGTATGCCGCTCACCAAAACCACACTCTTTTTTATTTTACAGAAAGCCTAGAAGATAGACTGAACTCAATTGCCTCAAATTAATCTTCAAAGATAGAAATTAGATTAGTGGTTGCCTCTTAGGAGAGAGGACAGGCACTAAAAGGACATGAGAACTTTCTAAGTTGATAGGTCTATCTTGACCCTTGGTTGTTATTCAGGTGCATGTATTTAAAATTATGTAACTGTACACTCAAAATCTGTACTGTATTATATATAAATATACTATAATCTTTAAAAAGTGAGTTCCTTTATGATAGGGCAGGAATATTTGCTTTTTAAAACTAAGCATTATTTGGTAAAACCCAAAATTAAATTTACAAAATTAAATTCAACGTCCTTTATGTAATGGAGAAATAACCACTTTTTAATGAAAATGGATAAAAGTACTGCACGCTAAGAGTTCTACATTACAGAGAGAAATAAATCCTCAACAGGATACCTTGTAGAGGATGATTTAACAATAATAATGTTATCTAACTGATATGCGACATAGGGATAAAACAATAGTGGTAACAGAAGTACTACTCCAAAACAAGAATGATGAGGGGGAAAAATGGGACTTCAATAAATGGGGACAGAGGAAGCGCATTTAACATTTAACTAGTTTCTAAGTAGCAGGCACTCTGAATTTTATCCCAACAACACTTCAGGGCTGGTGCCACCAGACTATTTTGCAAATGAGGGAACTGAGTCGTGGGGAGGTTTCTTGACTTGTCCAAGTTACCAGATCCAGGTTACATTAACCTTTGACAGCAGGTTCTCAACCTATGAAAAGTGGCTTTAGGTTTGTAGCACTGGTCTATTAAAAAAAAAAAAGACAAATTTTAAGAACTGCTCTGCTTCATTAACTTTACTTCTATCTTTAAATCTTCCCTTCTAGAAATTTTGAAGGTAAGTTTACTTGAAAAAATGACATCTGCAAAGCTGAATCAAAGCCGATTGGAAAACTAGAAAGATACTACATTTGGTCTCACATCACACGGCTGTTTAACAATCTGAGGACTGCCAAACCCTGTTTGACAGTTGTAGTTTTAAGTAACAGTAACAGTAGTACTGATAACAGCAGCAAATGTCTCTACTTTTAAGGGGGAAAAAAAAAAGAGTGGGGGGGCGGATAAAGGGAGAGACAGTATCTTAAGCAGGCTCCAGGGCCAGCACACAGAGCTGACAAAAACCTGATCTCACTACCCTGAGATCACGTCCTGAGCCCAAATCCAGAGTCAGCCGTTTAACAGACTGAGCGAGCCATCCATGTGTCCCTAATGTTTTCTGAGTCTTATTCTCACTCTATTCCAGCCATGGTGATAAACTTTTTACAGATTATCATATTCCCCATTTTGCTGAAGGAGAAACTGAGGCAGAGAGTTGAAGTAACTTACCTCACCTATTACACAGTAAGTGGCAGAGATAGGATTTAAACCCTGAAGTTTAAGCGCATAGTCTGAGTTCTCCATAAGTAGACAGTATTACTTCCTGAACTGTACACCCCTCTACTGATTAGAACAAAAGGGAAAAGTTGGTTGATTTTCTTCCCCAAGCGTTTAAAAATGTAAAAATAATTCTAAGCTCATGGGCCATACAAAAACACGCAGCATGCCACGTCTGGACACACGCACCATCATTTGCCAGCCAGGCTCTCTACTGTAAAGGAGACTAAAACAAGTGGCCCACGTCAAATTGTCACTATTTTTGCCTTGCTTGAAATTCTTATATAAATTAGTTGGGAATACTTAATACTTAAGTGTCAAAAATCATCCTGATTCTACCTTGCCTTTAAAGACTGGAGAACCAAACAACACTTGACCCCCGCCCCTTTTTTTTGTAATGAAAATGAATAATATTCTAAACTGTTTAATAGGTAAAAAGCCCAACTTCACTAATTCTGCTTGGGCCCAGGAGGCACTGAGTTTGTGATCTCTGTCTAGCACTGCCCTGGCTAACACTGATGACTTGCTTGGGAAATGTTGGTCCTAGCGCTAGGATGAAAGCACGGAAAAAAATGCACTGAAGGAGCAAGTTATAAATGGAAAGATAAAAACTGACAGAGAAGTGTATATAGCAGAACGAAAATACTACAAAGGCTGGCTGAGAAAATCAATGTTAAGAAATGCAGGCACACGGGGGCACCTGGGTTGCTCAGTTGTGAAAGCTCAGGTCAGTATCCTAGAGTCCTGAGATCTAGCCCTGCATTGGACTCCCTGCTCAGCAGGAAGCCTCTTTCTCCCTCTCCCATACCCCCCAACCCGTCTGTGTTCCCTCTCTTGCTGCATCTCTGTCGAATGAATAAATACAATCTTAAAAAAAAAAAATGCGATGCAAACACACTGATTCTGGAAATCATTTTTCCCAGCACTAAAGCTGGGTCTTCTTTTGGATGCTGCATCCAAGTCATTACTTAACAATGCACCTTACCTTTCTGGTTTTTTAATCTTAATTTTAAACATGATAATCATATTTAAAGCAGTGAAAACAATTCAAGATTTAAGCTTTACTCTTAACACATTCTGCAAAACAAATTTTTAAAAATAATTTTGGCATTAAAAGAAACTTTCAAATATATAAAAACCCATCAAAACTTAAATTTCTTAAACTATGAAATTCAACTGTGTCAACAAGTTTATGCAAATATTTTAAAATTTCCGAGTATTGCATATTGAACACCGTAATTAGTGACCATTTCCCAAATAAGCTCCCTAGATATTTAACTCAAATATGATCAGTATTTATAAATTAGGCACATTTTACCTCAATATTAATTTCTATTTGGATACATATACACATTTACATACAATTACTGCTGGAAAATTATTAATACTAAAAGATAAAATATTAAATGAAAAATCAGACTATCATAAAAAATGATTTCTTCATTTCTATAACTCAAGATTAAAATTCTTCTAACTTAAGAATAAAGTCTATGTTCATTCTTACTTGATTTTCCCCCCAAATGGCAAAATTACAGAAATACTTCATAAAGTTCTTTCTTCCCTTCAAACTGATTAAAGAGTTTTAAAGAAATCTTCAATTGTTGAAAATTATTTTGTTCATTCAATTGTTGGTAACACATAAAAAGAGAATTATATTACAGCTGTCTTTAAAGCTCTTCAGATGTATCATAAATACCAATTAAAGGGGATAATCACAATTAAATGATTTTTAATAATGTTCTTAGATCATGTCTGCAATAAAATTTCTAATTTCCAACTTTCAGCCATCTACCTTATAAAAATATTCACTGCCAAGGTTTGTGCAAAGAAAACAGGACCGCCAGAAAACAACTTTATACATAAGCTTCTTGAAAAACTAGTGCCAGTGTTAATATTTTCTACATCCTTTGGATAAAAACCACCTCATTGAGAAATTCCAAGCTGTCAAATCCTTTATTTTAACAGGTAGTAGTTATTACTGAAAAAACTCTTTGATGACCAAGTACTTAACTCCTTCAGTCTAAGTTCTAATAAAAATTGCCAAGTTTACCTAAAAGTTTAGGAGAATGAATTCATCAATATTGTATTTGAAAAGACAAATGTTTTCTAGATTTTCTTCTGACACTATGATATGCAAAGCAGTCCAGCTACTTGGACTGAGTTCAGAAAGTATTTCCTTTTGGAAAAAGAAAATGCATTTTAAATACACACCCTAAATATTTAAATTATGACAGAACTAAAGAAGTAAAACATCTTACTACTTATTACATTTTATTACATTACTACTTATTACATTTTTCGACAAACATTTAAAGCAAGTCAAGTTTTAGTAATACATAATGAAAACTTTTTAAGTTAAATACTGAATCAAATAAGCCTGTGCCATGTGTTCTAAGAGATACTTCTGGGTAAAAAAGATATTTTCACTTACTTAAACCTCTTACACAGCAGAGCTGAATGCCACAACCTCTCAGGGGCTTATGATTTTACTGATAACATACTTGCTTCTGTTTAGTCCAGACAAAATATGTTTTAAGAGGACACTGGAGCCCCAGGCAGGTAACTTGTCCTCCAAATATGCAATACACAACCTCGTCCAACCTTTGTCCACCCTCTGCAGCAGCAGCACCCCCAACCCTAGGCATGTCTGGGGAGGGGGGGCGAGACACGGGACAGGAACCTGTCCTGCCAAGTCACGTCCTAACCGCCCCCCCCCCGCCCCGGGGGAGGGGGGGCAATTAATTTATCTCCCAGTACGAAACCCTCACATTTCAGCTACCAACACCCTCACCAAGAACTAAAACGTAATGACTGTAAAGTTTTTACTGGCTACTGCTTACAAACACTAAATTACAACTAGGTAATGATATGTACTTTCTTCAAAAAGAACCAAGCTCCCAAATTCCTCCTCTAAAGGTCAACACACTTCAATAAACGTCATGTATATTTTGTTTCTCCTATCCCCAGAAACCACCCCCCAAAAGAAAAAAAAAAAAAAAAACCCACCAACACCAAAAAAGTTCAATTACCAAACCCATCAGTCCTATTTATGCATACAGGAAATACCAGAAACTGCAAAGAACTAGGGTCGAAAGAGCCATGTTGTAATGGGTAACTCAGAACTTAACCGGGTTAGTAGTCTTGCACTTTTCTCTCCCACTTCCATCCTGCCCCATCTTCTCTCCTATACAAGCACTTTCCTTTTCTCTCCCTTTGAGGTCTATAACTGTAATACAGGGTAAAGGAGAGACAATACTATTTTTCCAGCAGTACAGTTTGCAGGGATTATCTGTGAAGCAAATTTAAGCTGAGTCCTGATATTGGGAAGGTGTTTCACAATTAGGCATTACACATACACACACAGAAGTGTTAACAACTACTGCTCTAAAGTGAGGTAACCCACAATAAAAATTTGGTTTATTACATAATACCCTGGGACCACTTCTCTTCTCTTTGACCCACTGCTACTTAATACGAAGAAGCAATGTAACATGCTAAACATGGGGAAGAAAGGGAATGGTCTGGTTAGGATGAAGAGGTGGTTGTTATTTTTCACAAAACAATTTAATTCCTGCCAAATTAATTATGTAATCCTCACATCTTCAGAGAAAACTGGAAGAGTCCTTACAGACCCTCTCATTTTTACAGATAAGGAAAACTAAAAACTTAGGCCCAAGATCAAGCAGTTATGTAATGACAAAACTGGGACTTCTGACTGAGTTCATTAGGTATTTTCTTTGATATTTGCACATACATAACAGTCTTCCAAAGATCAAAGTTACAGACACAACCACCAATGAACCGCAGCCTGTAACGTCACACACACATATAATTTAAAATTCACCTGTTAAAAAAAACAGAGGTCATACTCCTTGCTATTTCTGTATCTCTGAGCTTCGTGTCAGTTGGGACAGGCAGAGGAAGGTGAAAAATTAAGGGGAAAATGTAGGAAAAGAATAGTAAATAGCAAGCTAGTTGAGATCAACAGACATGACTGTTGGGAGTTGAGAGCTACTAAAAGACAAAATGAAAAAAGGGCAATGGCACTGCTTTCAGAGGGTTCTCAACCTGTAATAAGAAAAGAGCTAAAGAAATAACAAGGGATAGGAGCAACATTAAATTACTGGAATGTGTGTTACATAAGACAGCTGACTGGAGTGATCAGAATTTTTGGTAGCAGAGAGATACCAGAATTCTTTGGTAGATTCTAAGGTAGTAGAATCTGCCTTTTTAAACTAGAATTCAAGATGACACCAGGGCCGGTGGCCATGGAGTGTACATCTTAAGAAACAAACATCATTTGGATATTGTGATCTAGAAGGATTTAAAGGTACTAAAAATTTCTTCTTCAGGAGTTCTGGTCCATAACCAGCTTTACTTGATTCTCTCAACCAATCAGGCAGGCAAGGATATGCCCCAGGCAAACAGGAAGGCTGATTCTGTGCCGATTCCAGGCAGTCAAATTCAGTGGTTACCATAAAGTCACCCCAAGGAGCTAGAGCACATTATGTAATCACAGTCGAACTGCAAGATGAAAGATCAGAAGTTCTTTCACAATGTCTGTTATTAAGCTAAGTCTTCATTTACCGTTAAGTGACTGATTATTAGGATTCTACTTTTAATGTAGAGCAATATTTTGTCACTTAGTGAAGAAAAGAAGTCTTTGAGCTTATAGCTAGAAAAAGAATTAGTCATTTTTTAAAAATCTGCCTATTCATCCATGACTGCTGCGTGGTTACAAAGGAATACTCTGGACCTCACAGCTTAGTTCCAGTATTTTTATCTGGATATGGGATCTAAGAAAATAGAAACAGAAAATGCACAGAGCTATAAATGGTTACTTTTTCACAGCAGCTGTGACCACAAAATTTGAGTATGGTGAAACTATGAGAAATTCTGAGAGTCTGAAAATGGGGTTATGTTTCAGGAATGACAGAAAAAGTCTAAAGTCAGATTTACAGCTACCTAGCAAATTAATTCTGACTTTTATCCGGAGTTCCAAATCTCCTTCAATACAGATCAAGAGAAAAGCTCTCTGAAGTGACATCATCGATGCTTTCTCCCTCTCTCCTTTTCTAAAAGGAAGGAATTATATTTACAGAATTTTTAAGAGATACATACTAGGATTAAAATCTCTATAATGTATCTGAGATTGTTATGACAGAGCACTTGACAATCTATTTTAGGTACAATGAATGTTAGATAAACATAGAGCTAAGATAATAATTTGCTACTTTAATTATCCTCTGTGCATTCCAAACATTTTCTTTTAAGTCCAAGACTGTTTGCAAAGGATTCAGAAAAACAATAGCAGTATCAAAACTCTTAATCCTTTTAGGTAATCAGTTCCCTGTTTGTATTTCAAGGCAAGGCAGTCATTTAAATATCAAACCCTGACGTTTTTGTTTTTAACTAGAACATTTCCAAAAAAATAAGCACAGGCAAGTCCCCATTAACATTACAATCTCAAATTTTTTGACAGTGTATTAGTGCCATATTTTTCAACGGTAATTTTCATTACATCACATTAAAAAACACTTATTACTCACACCTGCACACAATCACTGCATTTTTTGAAATTAAAACTAAGTTTACCCTACTGATAACAGGTCCTGAAAAATGCTAAGGAAAAAGGAAGTTGAGCAACATAAATAAACTTCTACAGTTAATTTTTACAGGACTGAAAGTTTGCAGCCTAAAGATCATTTCGTAGAGAACAGGCTACGAGGCTTTCCTTTTTAACTTGAGACAATTACAATTGTATATCCTAAATACATTATTCTTGTAATCCGCTCAAAGTTGGCACAGTTATAGTTCCACTCCTGATTTTTAATTAGGACTAAAAAGAGGGATTTTGTAAAAATAAAGGAAATTTTGTAAAGGACGTGAACGAGTTTCTCCCGTTTAGTTTCACTTAGTGTTAAGGGGTCCTTATAAATATGCTTATGTAACTTAAAAGCCAGTCGTGGGTTTTACAGTAGCATCTACACAGTAATTACTGATCCTTACCAGGAATATTTGTTTTAATTATAAACATCAACAGCCAAAGCCTATTCTGAGCAGATCTTCACCTCACTTTCTCCCCTCAACCGCTCCTCAGCCCCCTCTCCAGACCCCAATGTGAAGTTCACCTGCCAATACCCAAAGGCCGTGGAAAAGGAGGTAACGAAGAAAACGCTTTTAAAATTAAGAGGCTTACAGCGGCTGGACTTAGTCCAAGTGCTGTTCAGCCTAGAAACGAAAGTAGGAAGCAACAGAGGTCTAGGCTTGGAATGATGTCAGCCATTTTAGGAACATTATTTATACTGGGAGAAAGTGCCAAACTCTGTTGTTGTTTTTGTTGTTTTGCATGTCGCCGCGGGCCTCCGGGTGGAACGAACCCAGTCCAGACCCCACGCACGTTCCCCCGACTGCACAACGACCATGAACTCGGCCCCAATTCTTCGATCCCTCTCCCTCCAGGCCTCCCAAGCCCCCCATCCCGTGTTAGGCTCCACTTCCTGCACACGCACTTTCTTACAAAGGAGAAGCTGCGGCCGGACAAGAAAAGGGAGCAGCCCCAGATGGAGAGCCCCGCTCCCCCGGGGACCCTCGCCCGTGGCCCGCGCCTCCTCCGCGCGCAGAGCCGCCCCCGGCGCCGCGCAGCCCTGCCGGCCGGGCCGACCGCCCACTCCCCCGACCTCCCCGGCCCGCGGACCTTGCAGTCCACCGCGACGGCATCAGGGGGGATGATGAGTGCCTCCTCGCCGCACTTGGGCTCGTCCTTTTTGGCCTCCTTCTGGGCCAGAGCCGAGTTGAACGTCACCTTCACCATGGCGCGGCCTGGGGCGCCCTCGGGGGGCGGCGGCGGGCTGGAGGCGGGGGCTGCGGGCTCCTGGCTGCGGCTGCAGCCTCCTCGGCCGGGCTCCGGGCGCGGCTCAGCAACGGCTGAGGACGGGGGAACGGCTCCGCGGCGGCTGAGGCGGCTACTGCAGCACCGCTCCCGCAGCCTCGCAGCTCCCGGGCGAGGGCGGAGACGGCTCGCACCCCCGGGGGCGGGGTCGGAGCGGGGAGGACCGGAGGGGCGGGGCCGGAGGCGGGCGGGAGGGGCGGGGCCGGAGGCGGGCGGGAGGGGCGGGGCCGGGCGCCGCGCCAGATTCTGCTCCCGCCCCAGGTCCCACGCAGCACCGAGCCGGGGCCGGACGGGCGTTCCTTGGGTCAGCGCCCGGATTTTCCGGTTCTGAGTTCGTTTTCAGCAGTTTAACCTCGGGGCACAATGTTGCAGGTTTGTAACAAAATCGGGGGAACTTTCCTGGGTTTGCGGCGCACGGCGGATTAGGCCGTCCCTTTCCTGCTTGCTGCCCCCATCGCAAATCTAAGGACTGGAACTTTTGGGCGTCCACACCTCCATTTCCTCGGTATAATGGAACCGACCCAGTGGAGCGCAGGAATGTTTAATGCACTCTATCCTTGTGAACTTCTTTTATCTTCCTAGGACCTCACCCAAGGGCGTTACCTCACGCAGACTTGCCTTGTCTTCTCTCCTTCCTTCCCTCCCCTTCCTACTCCCAGAGCAATTTGGAGGAAGGCTGTTAGCAGATTCGTATTTTGTACATCTCACATTCCTAAAACAAAATGTTCCACTCTTGTGCAGATCTGAATAAAACCCACGTGCACACCGGGCTGTCTTGTGATTCAAAATCAAGGTACTCCATGATGAATCTTAAGTAGTTTTGTGCAAAATTAAAAGAATGAATATATATATATATATATATGTATACAAATATATATACACACACACATAAACACACATATATATAAAGAATATAGAAAAGAAGATATATATATATATATGATAAAGCAAAATTACATTTTGAAAAGATTTTACTTATAACCAGTGTGAGAAAGGATACTGGCCTGCACTGTTGCTGGATTAATGATTGTGTGACCCTTTGGACAAATGGTTGATCTTGTACCCTCCTTCTCCCACCCCACTCTGTCCTGGTTCAACCTGAGATGTGGGTATACTCTAGAAATGTTTCAACTGTGTCAACTCGGACCTCGGTCAACTGTGAAGAAAGTAGTTTGAGGCTGAGCTCCTTGGAAATGTGGCTCTGCTCAAGGAAGAGGTTAGGTCTCAAATTCTATAGAATCAGATATAAAATCCTTGTGGAATAGTTCAAGATCTTCGTATCTTTCAGATTGTATGTTTCCAAAGATCATACTGGACAGAGAGAGAAACCCAAACCAGAATTTAACTTTGCTTAGGCATTCTGAAATTTCAGTGAAAATTAGGTGCTTAGTAGAGAATGGCAAAAATTGAATTTCAGGTCTGGTGAGTTCTGACCCTAGCCAATCATATGTCTTGTGGCAACGTACTGAAATTCCCTGGGCCCTCCTTGTCCAGGGATCAACTCTGCAAGGTTAATTTTGTGAACTGGCATAGTTTCATAGATTTCCTGACACACTGCAATTGAAAACTAAGGAATTCTGAAAACAAGATCTGGAGGACTATAAAGGATTATACATATATCCCTCCTGCTTCTCCTTTTGTTATGATGGGATGTTGGAAAAATATTTAAGGCATTTGCACTACATAGAATTAGGGAAGAAAACAAAACAAAATTCTGAACACTGTTAAATCAGGAAACTAAGGCAAAGGAAGAATGAAGGCATTTGACAGAATCAGAAATTAACACCTTCCCCCATTTCTATTGTACAAGACCTGGGAATAAGAAACCATTATTTTGCATACTAGTATCCAGAAACAGCTTAAAATCAGTTGGCAAACAGTCTGGGAATAGTCTCCTGGTTTTGTTTCCCCATTTTATCTGATGTGTCTACAAAACAGTGTAGTGCACAACAATACAGCAGAGATAATAAAGAAGTTGGATCAAGACCAAACATAGCAAATGCAGTCCCCCTGATTTAATAAAAGGTTGCCTGTTGACCCTGGAGGGAGTGGGGGAGGAGGAAAGTTGATGACTCAACAAAAGAAAGTTAAAAACATAGTGATTGGTTACCATTAACTACTGAATGTAAAGGAGCTTCTAGAAGATCTTTGTTTTCTTTCTTCACACTGATTTTGGAAGAATAAGGAGACTCTATTTTAAAAGTGGTCCCTGCTTTACATTTCACCTTGATGTTGGAGTTTTTCAGTTTAACCAGGAGGGAAGACAAAATAGAATCAGAAAATTAAATTCAAGAATTTTAGACCATTTAGATTCATATGATGTGCTTGGAGATGGATTTTTTTTTTTTTTTTTTTAGGTTGTCTGCATCTCCATATTTTTTTTTTTTAAGATTTTATTTACTTATTTGATAGAGAGAAATCACTAGTAGGCAAAGAGAGAGGGGGAAGCAGGCTCCCCACTGAGCAGAGAGCCCATGTGGGGCTTAATCCCAGGACCCTGAGATCATAATCTGAGTGGAAGGCAGAGGCTGAGGCTTTAACCCACTGAGCCACCCAGGCACCCCTACATCTCCATACTTTCAATTCATTCTCTTTCAGACTTAGCAGGAAAATTGGAGATTTTTGCAAATTGGGGGCCCTTGGCTAAACAGCATCACTCAGTATGCCCTTTGAAATGTTCTCTTGACTTCTTTCCTAACCCAATGTGTGGCTGGGGCTGGGGCTCTTGTAGCTGTCTCAGCTTTTATTTAAGAAGTATTTCTTCCAAGCTATGGTAAAGCCTTCACCTTGTCTCTCTTCAGATTTAAGCAAGCACTGTTCTTTCCATAACTTTAGATAAATCTTTATTGTTTCTAAATTTCCTATCTCCCAGGTTTATATTTCTTACTGCCTCCTACCTCAATATCATATATGTTTTTCAATTATTTTCTTTTATACCATGTCATTATTTTCCTTGATGAACTGACTTAATTAGTTTTTCAGGGTTTGGGTTTTTTTTTTTTTTCCCTCAGAATCTCAGGCTATAATATGCCTTTGGGAATTGTCCTAATAATAAATGCAGTTCTCTTGATTTGATTGATTGTGGGATTTGGGATTTTTGTTTTGTTTTGTTCTGATGGGGGAAAGAGTGGATACTCTCCACAGCCTTTTCATTTGCCATCTATTAGCTTCCCTCTTCCAAAGCATGGCTTTCCAAGTACATCCATGCTTGTAATATGTCCCTTCACATTTAAAAGAAAGGGAGAAAAAAAGATGAGAATAAGGAGTCAAAGACAGAGAGAAAGAAATGGCAAAAAGGCACAGAGACAATCCAACAAGCAGAATCCACTCTAACAACCTGAACCTTAGTTTTGCTTAAACCTCACATGCCTCACATTTTACCAGTAATACTTGAATAATCCAACTGTTCATAATACAATATTGAAGTCTAGAATGACGTGGAGGACCTGGTGGAGTTTCATAGGAGACAGGATTTTTGTTGGAAGGGTGGAAACAATTTGGATGCAGAGAAAGGAAGAGGAAGAACACCCTGAATGAAGGAAACAGCATGACCAAGGACACCAAGACCACTGTGAGAGAGGACTGGGCCAGGGGCCCACAACATTACATGCTGGCTAATGCAGGGTGTAACAGCAGGATAGCACAATGAGTAGTTTGGAATTTTTTAAATTAAAAAAAAAATTTTTTTTTTTTTTAAGATTTTATTTGACAGGCAGAGATCACAAGAAGGCAGAGAGGCAGGCGGAGAGAGAGGAGGAAGCAGGCTCTCTGCTGAGCAGAGAGCCCGATGTGGGGCTCGATCCCAGCATCCTGGGATCATGACCTGAGCCAAAAGCAGAGGCTTTAACCTACTGAGCCACCAAGGCACCCCTGGAATTTTTTTTTTCTCATGGAATTGCTGAAAGTTTCTGCAAATAACCTGTTCAAAACAAAACAAAACAAAAAAAGATTGCTCTATAAAGACTGATTGGCACTCTGAGTGAATGAGGAAGAAGGAAACACCCGACAGAAGTTTCCAGGCCATTGAAACAGCTTCCCTCTTTGTTTTTCTTAATGAGGATAAATTAGACACATTTCTAATACTCATATATTAGGAGAAGGGGTACTGTATAAACCAACGTTACTAATAACATATAATAGAGGTCTTGTGTGTATACAAGTCAAGCAAGATCAAAGAAATATGCACAGAGGCTAGCTAAATATAAAGTCTGCCCTGTGCCAGTGAAATCTTACCAAGTATCTTACCAAGTATCACCCAGGCTTCACCCAGGAAGGCTAGAACTTCCAGGCAAATGGTGTAGAAGTGTTGCTGTTATAATCATTATTTTGGCAACATGGATGTGGGAGGAGGCGCTGATATTTCTCTGTCTTGACTGCGTATAGGATCTACAACCCTCCTCCCACCCCCACCATGCACAAATGTGTGTATGTGTATAATCTAAACTCCAAGGCCCTGTGTCATCAAGCCAGACTTAGGCCCCAGTACTCGGTTCTGGCTGGCTTTCAGTATCAGAATCTGCCTTCCTTCTATCTATACCAAAATTATTATTTTAATTAATATGGAGAAAGCAATTATTTGCCTTTTTAATCCCATTTTGTTATAACAGAAGAGGAATATGAAGTTAGTGCTAAGAGATTTCTTTCAGTGGGTTTCTTAGATGCTTGATTAAATTTCTAGACAGTTAATTCCATCTTTTTGTGCACTTTCCTAAAGTGAGATAAACCTGACACATACAGTAGAACACATATAAAAAGCACCTGAAGGCAGACTCCATTTAACACTGATATTTTAAAAAATGTATTAATTACCCCAGGATCTAATTAAAGGGCCCTGTGAGATCCCTATATTTTTTTTCCTTATTTTTTAATCTTTTCCCCATGGCAGAGAACAAAAACAATGGTAACTTTATGTGGATTTTGGTGAATTATTTAACACTGTGACACTTGAATGAAATAAAGAAAATAATATCACTTAATCCTAACTCTGAAAAATTGTTTAAAATGCAGCTGCATTCATTAGTGAAACATGTGAAAATATACATTACCTCCTAGAAATATTTTGTAAATTTAACTGCTAAATAATTTTTAAAAATTATTTCGTCTAGAATCTTTATGACAATGAGTGACATAGTCTACTCGGGTTTGATATTCCACATCTCTAAATATATTTGTATATTATACCTTATATTTCATACATATTCATTATTTACATCTAAGACATATGTGCAATTTTAAAAAAATATGTGCAATTTTAATCTAAGTCAAAATAGAAAAAGTGCTGGGCAGGAAGTCAAAATACAAATGTGGCTGGCTTGGGACACTTAAATTTCAGAAAACTACAAATGTGAAGTCCCATGTTTTCAGACTTAATAGCCAGAGGACTTTGCCTTGTGTTCAAACAATGTTCTAATTAATAAAATCACAGTCCTGGAAAAAGACTTCAAGAAGTTCTGATAGTTCTTTCTCTGCCTAGTCCAAGAACAGAATGCAAGTCAACCTAATGGGAAGGTCATGCTTATTTAGACAGACTTCTTTTTAAAGGCCTCTACAAAATCACTTTCCTTATGATCATTAAACAAAAATATTCAAAAATCAAAGAAAAACTTGAATGATTTTGGTCTCCTGCAAAACTGGTCAGTGGAACTGTGGTCAAAGTTCACTAAAGTGACCTTTCTATCTTCCAACCCCAAGATTCGTTGCATCTGGCAATAGTTACTAAACAAGAAAATCATTCATAAACAGCGTAATTAGCAGCACAGAAACAGTAAGGGCTTTTTTTCCACACTTAGTCTTTGTGACTTCTGGGTGGCCTCCAGGATAGACAGTTTTCAGCCATAGATATTGATGAGGAAGCTCTTTCCTGTTTACTCAGAGGTATGTCCTATATCAGCATGGCAGTCTGTGCCTACCTAAAACTGTCCCCTGTGTTCCTCACCCTTAGTAGACACAAAGACTGGGAAAAGCCTGACAATGCGTTATTGTCAAAGAAACCCTTAGAACTGAAGGACGTAGTCAACCTATGTTGCCCATATTGGATTCCATGCTGCTGCACTCCCAGGCCAAGCAGTGGTTGGGAACATACTTCAGAACCATGTTTCTTCAGTTGGGTGATAATTGCCAGATGTTTGGGCTGGTGAAATGAGCTGGTTTCTTCTTTTGCCCCAGTACTCTCTATTTAAGAAAAAACAATTTTTAAGATGGTTTTGATGCTGAAGAGAAGACTGTTAAAAATATTTCTCTCTTTAGTGAGGTTATAATGGTAAAGGAAATTGGGAATTTAGAACCAAAGGAGCTCCAGGTGAGATAAAAGTGTAAGAAGTACACGTGCCTGCTGACCCACACCAGGGGCAGAAAGAGGTCTTAAAAGAAATGTGTCTAAGAGCCTCCCTGTTCCAGACTGCTCCCTACAAAACACTCAGGTATAAAAGGAGTTATTTATTCCCCAGTCCATACTGGACAAATCAGCCTGGGTCCCAGACCACTATAACAGACGTAGAAAAAAAATATGGGAAATGAAAGTAAGCCCACCACAGCTGGAGAAATCTACTTGAATTTTTACTTTGAATTTGGTATAATCCACTTTCTCCTGTTATGCTTTGACTCATTGCATAACAGAGAGGACTTATACCCAAGAGAAAAACTATTTGTACTCTGAGGCAGACAGCATCTAAAGAGTCGATTTCTGTGTAATCTTTCATCTAGTTTTCCTCTGGCTTATTTTAAGCAAAGGGGGAGAAAAGTTTGACTTATTAAAACTTATTAAAACTCCAGAGAACCAAGATCCAAATATTTATGTAAAAACTGTTTTTATTTTTGGATTTTCCCTTAAAGAATGTTTCAGACAGATAAAATAAGAGCTGATTCAGGACATATATTTTGAAGGCCAAGGGAAATTCATGTTAGGTATATACTAAACACAAGTTTCTCCTTAGGATATTCTTGGGGCTAGATGATCACACTGCATAAAAGGCCTATAAAATCCGTCATGAGAAAATACCTGACCTAAGCCAGAAATAGCACGCTTAACTGCCATTTGCATTAAGAGACCACACAGAGAGAAAAAATATTATAAAAGACCATCTGATAAGATGCTAAAAGATATACCAAGGAAGTGGTCTGCCTTTGGTTTCCTCAGTGAAAACAGCAAAGAAAAAAGAGCATTTCTTCCCCTTTCTAAGTACTCACTCAGGGCCAGATTGGAAGGAATAAATGCAGGAAGACATTCTCTGAAAGAATTGAGAACTTAGAACCAAAGGAGCTCAGATATAAAAGGAGTTATTTATTCCTCAGTCCATATTGGGCAAATCAGCTTGGGTCCCAGGCCACTTTAATGGACCTGAAAAAAAAAAAAGGGAAATGCAAATAAGCCCAGTAAAATTGCAAGTAAACCTCCAGTCAGTAGAAAAGAAACAAAGATTACTAGACATTCTAGAAATATCCATACACTTAGGAACTTTCTTAAAGTAGTAGATCTCAGTTAAAGCTCCTTAAGTCACCGAAAGGAGAGGCAGTAGGAACACCTGGCTGGCTCAGTCAGTAGAGCATTGATCTCTTGATCTCAGGGTCTAGTGTTCAAGCCCTGTTTTGAGCACAGAGCCTACTTAAAAAAAAAAAAAAAAAAAAAAAATTAAGCTAGAAGGAGGGGTGATACCTCAGTGTGGCTATGCACTACTCAGATGGGGACCACTTGTTCTTGACTCTTTCAGTGCCTTGTCTTTCAGTGCTGTGGGTCAAACTAACTATGGAGCATGCCTCTCCAGGTAGACCATAACCAGTTTTTCTTTTCTTTGCATTCTCAATTTTTAAACTTTGAAACTCGTTTCTTTCTGTAAGTGAATTAATTATCTCTTGGGAAGAGAAAGATGATACTTGGAGGCATAATAAAATAATTGTGTTACAGTCATTACCAAGAAATAGCATGACCGTCATGCTAAGAGACCACAGTTAACTTTTTGAAGGATTAGAGTACATGTAACAGAAACAAACAGATGTGTACTGCAGACAAGGAGTCTTACTGGCACTTATCAAAGCAACCCAATTCAGTGTTTTGAAAAACCCCTTGCCACAGTTCCTATACACTTCATAAAAGTCAAATCCAAAATAATGGGGGTGAGAAAGGGCCCCAGTCAATAACAAGTAGGTGGTTGACCAATAACAATAACAAGTAGGTGGTTGACAAGTAGGTGGAAGACTGTGCAAAGATCTAGAAGTAAAGGAAGAAAGAGTGAGCAAAGAGGGTGTAGGGAATGAGAAGTGGCAGAAAGGACACATGTCACTAAGAACAAGTAGTTCTGTGAGGCAAGAGTTTGAACTCATAAATCCTGTTGTCTTATGGAAGGCTCCCAAAAAGAAAGGAAATAGCTCTGTTGGTTGAAGACAGATTTCCAAGAAGTTTTTCCTTACAGCATTCCCAAGGAAAGCCAGTATTTCAGAAGCCCTGGGATCCATGATCCATGATTATTTTCAAACAATTGCAAAGAGTGAAGACTAATCCACTTCAAGTCATGTCATAGCAAAAAAGATAAGGCAGTGGAGACTCACCCCTGAACTGCAGTGAAGCCTGTGCCAAAAGGCACAGAACAGACCAGGTTATGTTGCTAAGGTGGTGCTGCTCTCAATGGGGGAACTTTTCCCCCTAAGGCAAACAGAAGAAAGTCACTTAGAGGAGGCTCCCCCTGGGAGGAACTTAAGGAAAGTCACACAAAAAAGGAGAGGAAACCAAAAGAACGTTTTTAGTCTCACACATCCTGTGCCTTTTTCAGCTGCTATTTTGAAGGGTAAACATTACTTCTGTGGTTGCATTTTTTTCCCTAGGTTAAAGAAAACAAAACAGAAGAATATGGTCAGGAAAAGAAGAGATGGGAGAGGAGCTAATGACCTTGGAAATGCAGGCCACTTTCCTAGTTTGAAAAACAAAACAAAACCAAGAAGGGAACCTTAAGAAAAAAAAAGATGGAGAAACCTGTGAAGTCCTGGCATTTGTCTCCAGTGCCTGCAGGGGTAGGGGGTGGGGGGTGGGCAGCTGGTTCTAAAGTAACCTGCACATAGAGATACTCTGTCAAATGGGAATCTCTGCGAGCCGGGAAGTTGACACACCTTACCTGTACAGCTGCATTCCATTTGTAGGTTTCATTCACTTGGTATTTTAGAAGCAGGGTGTTTTGTTCAGCTTGTTTTTTATCCCCCCCAAGATTTTATTTATTTACTTGACAGAGCACAGTGAGAGAGGGAATACAAGCAGGGGAAGTGGGAGAGGGAGAAGCAGGCTTTTGTTGAGCAGGGAGGCTGATGCAGAGCTCCATCCCAGGACCCTGGTATTATGACATGAGCCAAAGGCAGACACTTAACGACTAAGCCACCCCGGCGCCCTGTTCAGCTCAGTTTTATTGAAGCTAGATTGTTCCCATGTTCTTCTTAACTAGATAATTAAAGCCCATTTTATTTAGGAAGAATCTTAAGATTTTAGCAGAATCTTCTCCTGGGACTGAAGGCAACTCACTTTACCACTGTTGGTCACTTCCATATAGACTTCTGGTTTTATATTAGTTACCAGGGTTGGCTCCTACTACTAGATCTGGGAACCCTGCTCTCATCGCATAGGACCCCACTAAAGGTAGAGTCTTCTGATGGGTCAGAGAATTTGAGAAATGACCAGGTCCTTAGAGATCAACCTATATGGAAGTGTTGGGGTAGTGGGTGGAAAGGCCTGTTGGCCTACATAATATTGAGACTTCTTGAGAAATTATTCAATGTGGCTAATAATATAGGCAACGGAAGATATTGCAGAGTGGTTTTCTTTTTAGACTGCAATGCGATTGACTTGTAATGGCGCCATGAGTCCAGGACTGGAAGAAGAGAAGAGCTCCAGGTGCCCCCAAAGGTATGGTTCTTGTGTCTTCTGATAACTGAAAACGTATTATTGATTGGCATTGTATTCATTGTATTCAAAACGTATATTGATTGGCATGGCTGCTCTCACAAATATTCATGAACTTGATGGTTTAAAACAATAGAAATTTATTCTGTTAGAAAACTGGTGGCCAGAATTCCTGAACCGGTATCAGTAGATTGAAATCAAGGTGTTCACAGGGACTTGCTTCCTCCCAGAGGCTTTGGGGAGAATCCATCCATTGCCTCTTCCAGCTTCTGGTAGCTGCTGACATTCCTTGGTTTGTGGCCTCATCACTCAAATCTTCAAGGCCAATGTCTTCAAATCTTCCTCCATTCCTCTCCCCCCATCTTCTTCTCCTTCCTTTTTCTCTCAGCTCCCCGTGTGTGTGTGTGTGTGTGTGTCTGTGTGATCACCGTCTGCCTTCCTCATATAAGGATACTTGTGATGACATTTAGGGCCCACCAGATAATCCAGGATAATCTCCCTGTCTCGGGATCCTTACCCTAATCACATCTGCAAGGACAATTTTTCAGAATAAGGCTCTGTTTATAGGCTCTAGGACCTGATATCTTTGGGGTCTTTTCTCAGCCGACTACAGACATATGTTCCATTCTCTCTCACATACATAGTATTACACAATACCCAAACTATTCTAGGAGTCATCACTAGACTACTTGGAGAACGATTTAAAAGCCTGCAAATGTTCATAAAGAATCCATATGTTTTTCACTATTTGCGGAATTCTATACAAAGTTACTTGTAATGCCTTCAAAATATTATTGAATAGAAAACTGGATGATAAAATAACCTTTGTGGTATTATTGACTCTGGCTAAAGCTTGAAGTAGTATCCTTGTATCTAACTAGTCACCTTCATTATCAGAAAATATGGTATTAACCATAAGGGTATTGATGATACTCCATAATGAAGTACAAATTGGTTTGTAAAAGATGAGTTTATTTAAAAATGCAATTATCAGGGGGCTCTTGGCTCTCAAAGTTCCAGGAAATTAGAATAGGCATAAAACATATAATCAATAGATGTTTTTGTGATTTTCTAAGCTAAGTGTTGTTATAAAATGAGAGGTAAGAGGGCTATTAAGAGATGGTCTGAGTTTCATTCAACATGTTTGTCTGAAAACGAAACAAAAATAAATTAGGGAAAGAAAGAGAGAAGCAGAAGCAGAGTTACTATTATAGTATTAGGTAAAATAGATCAGAAACTAAAACAATACAAATGAGAAACAAGGTTGCTATGTGATGGTAAAAACGATATTAACATGTAAAATATTAACATTAAATCTAACTATCTTAGGGGCCCCTGAGTGGCTCAGTGGGTTAAAGCCTCTGCCTTCGGCTCAGGTCATGGTCTCAGGGTTCTGGGATGGAGCCCCACATCAGGCTCTCTGCTCAGCAGGGAGCCTGCTTCCCCCTCTCTCACTGCCTGCTTGTGATCTCTGTCTGTCAGGTAAATAAATGAAATCTTTAAAAAAAAAAAAAAAAAGCAACTAACTGCCTTCAAGAAATTAAGCAAACAAATATCTAAAACAAAATCTAATGCAGAAATATAGGAAGAAATAAATAGAAATGTATTCATAATGGAAGGCTTTAAAATCCCTATCAAAATGGCAGATCAATTAAACAATTAATCAATTATATAGCTGAACAATGAAGTAAGTGGAATTAACAGACATAGAGAGAAAAAAATAGATTTTCTCTTTGGGAAGTAGAATGAGATTCAAAGATGCATCAAAAATGAACAACCATAATTCTACATGTCACTTTGTCTACGACACAACAGCAAAAATAGAATTTAAAAGTAAAACCAACCATCTGGAAAGCATCAGAACACTCTTAATTCCCGAGTCAGAGAAGAAATCAGAACTACTGATGAAACAGGGTATATATTACCAAAGCAAATAGTATATGCTAAAAAGTTCAATAAACATTGTGGTTGATGGGCCAACATTCTTTCCACTTCAATGATATTGCAAAGGATTTGTTTCTGAATTAGGTACATCCACAATTTTTGCCACTGAACGTTAAGTCTGTGAAGAAAAAATTTCAAGCTCCTATGAGAAAATTAAAAGGGAAGATGGCCTGTCTACTTCCTCTAGACTTGTCATATTTGGATATGTAGCTTAGAATTACCTAGTCATTTTGTTGCCAATATTAAGAAATCTAGGAGCTGAATAGACCGTGGATCTTTGAGGGAATTATTGAAATGATACAGTGATCAACCCCAGATCTTGTTCTACGAAGACCTCTTACTAAGTTAGTTAAGCTATGTCCTTGTTTTTCTTCTTTTGTTTTTTAAGATTTTATTTATTTATAACAGAGAGAGTGAGAGAGGGAACACAAGCAGGGGGGGAGAAGCATGCTTCCCGCTGAGCAGGGAGCCTGATGGCAGGGCTTGATCCCAGGACGCTGGGAACATGACCTGAGCTGAAGGCAGACACTCAGCAACTGAGCCACCCAGCCTCCCCAGTCCTGACTGATACCAAATATAAAAGTAAAGAGAATATTAAAAAAAAAAAAAAAAAAAGGAAAGAGAATGTTTATGTCAAAATGCAATTTTTAATTGTTTTATGTTTTTATTTAAATGTATAATCCAAATGTGTTTAATTTTTGTGGACGGTGTAAAGAAGAGGTCAAGACTGGATTTTTTTATTAACATAATGTACAATATAGTGTATTATTTGTTTCAGGGGTACAGGTCTGTGATTCATCAGTCATACACAATTCACAGTACTCAACACAACACATACCCTTCCCAATGTCCATCACCCAGCCAACCCATCCCTTATAATGCAGTTTTTTAAAAAACAGCAAAATAGAGTCATGGGTGAAAATATGTAACTGGTAAGAATGGCTAACACTTAAAGAGGATTAACTTTGGGATGAGTACTGAGCTAAGTATTTTTTATACATTAACTCATTTAATCCTCAGAATACTTCTAATGAGATGGCTGTCATTACCAGCCTTATTTAATAGCTGACGGGATAATTTGCTGGTGATTGGCAGAGCCAGGATCTGACCCCAGGCAATCTAATGCCAGAGTTCTCTTACACTTTATGCTCTACTGCTTTCTCTCAGATTTGAAAAAAAAAAAAAAAAGTGGTTATTCCAAATAAAGGATTAGACAAATAGAGGCATACTTCATTTTATTGTGTTAGCTTTCTTGCGCTTCGCAGATACTGAATTTTTTACACGTTGAAGGTTTGTGACCTTGTGTGAGCAAGTTTATCAGTGCCATTTCCCAATAGCATTTGCTCACTTCATCTGTCTCTCACATTTTGGTAATTCTCACAATATTTCAATTCTTTTCATTATTATTGTGTTTTTCATGATGATCTCTCATTAGTCATTATGACTCCCTGAAAGCCCAAATGATGGTTAGCATTGTTTAACAATAAAATATTTTTAAATTAAAGCATGTACTTATTCTGATATAAGGCGGTTGCACACGTAATAGATTATAGCACATTGTAAACATAATATTTATATGCACTAGGAAACAAAAAAATTCATTTGACTCTGTTTATTGGGATCTTCACTTTATTCCAGTGGTCTGGAACCAAACCTGCAATACATCTGAGCTATGCCTGCACACGTGAGCATTCCAAATTGCACTCCATGCATGGTTGAAAGAGATCTACACACCGTATCAATTATCTGTCGCTGGGTAACAAACCAGCCCCGAATTTTGTGGTTTGAAACAAAACAGTCATTTATTTTGCTCATAAATGTTTAATTTGGGCTGAGCTGAGCAGGGATGCCATACTTCTGTCAGCCAACAGCATTAGCAAGAGTGACTAGTTCCGGTGCTGGTGAGTGAAGGTGACTCACTCACGTGGTTAGCAAGTCAGGGCTGGCTTTTTACTAAACTCAGCCAGGACGGTGGGTTGAGGCCCTCGGTTCTGCTCCACACGGCCTCTTTACAGTTTGCTTGGGCTTCCTCCCAGCTAGGTGGCTTACTTCTAAGGGCAGGTGTATCTTTTGATACACTTCTTTTGAACCCACACATTCTCTCTCCCAGCTTTGGAGGTCACACAGGGTCACACTCAAAATATAGAAGAAAAGCATAGCTTTTACCTCTCAATGGGAGGAGTGTCCAAGAAGAAGGTATGGGGCAGTTTGGTTGTTACAGACAGATTAGGAAAGCGCAGTCTACCACAAACACTTTCGTACGTGTGAGAATACAGATAGGAAGTCACTGAGTGGGAAAATGTGTTCACAAATTAAAAAAAAAAAAAGTCTCAATTTAAAAACCTCCAAAAGAATTGAAATTTTGAACCCAGTGTTTGGCAGGGTTGACAAGGTGCTGTAAATTGTTTGAGTTTTTTTTTAATATTTTATTTATTTACTTGACAGAGATCACAAGTAGGCAGAGAGGAAGGCAGAGAGAGAGGTGGGAAGCAGGCTCCCTGCTGAGCAGAGAGCCCGATGCGGGGCTTGATCCCAGGACCCTGGGATCATGACCTGAGCAGAAGGCAGAGGCTTAAACCCACTGAACCACCCAGGCACCCCAGTTGTTTGAGTTTTTTAGAAATCTGCCTTATGGTATTCATACTCTCAGACACAATAAAGTCTATTCTTAATACTTACAAGATGTCAGTAAACATAATGATTCCATTCTGTTTAACAATTATATGGGAAATAAAAATGACAATTTTGAATGTAAGTGAATATACATACACATTGGTTAACAAAACAGTACAAAAATGGTGTGTACAAAATATTGGAACTATGCAGTATGCGTTCATGTATACTGACAGATTAAAACTGAATATGGAGCAATAGAAATAGAACTTAATGCCTTTGTGGTCTTTTTTCTATAAAATTGCTTAAACATACAGTATTGGTAAGCAATTTTAATATACTATGTAAATTAAATATGTCACAAATTCCACAATCACAAATACAATATATTAAAGAAAAAACTCATTAAAGTAGAGCCATTCTACTTTATCATACATAGGTTAATATATATTATTTATTTAAAGTGTTGAGTATTTAAGGGTGTCTGGCTGGCTTGGTCAATAGAGCATGAGACTTTCGATCTCTGGGTTGAGCCACTTTGGGCATAGAGACTACTTTTTTAAAAAATGCTGAATATTTAGTTAAAAGTAACTTGCTTGCCTTTTAGAATTTAGAAGAATTATTGTGCTAAGACTGGAAGACTGTTGGTATGACTTAGAATAACAGTCTATGGACCTTCTTCCCCCCACCCACCCCCATGCTGGAGGAGGTGAAGAATGGCCTCCCTCCCCCTGCCCCAGTTCCTCAAAATTACAATCATCATAAAGATGAAGAGGAATTCATTCTATTGCTTGAAAATAACAAAATACGCTCTCAGGACTTCCAGAAATATTGAGAGCTTATATCATCAGATTAACAGAGCAAACCTCAGTTCTGAAGCAAGTGCAGATTGTAACCCGTGTGCATTGCTGATGTTGAGGGCAGGGAGAGGGGCTTGTGGGGTAGGGAGGAGGTAAGAGGACACTCTGTATTTCCTGCTCAGTTTACTGTGAACTTAAAACTGCCCTAAAAAAATAAAGTCTATCAATTAAAAAGTAACAACAACAGTAACAAAAACCCTAGTACATCAGAGACTTTAGAAATAGGAATGTTTTAAATTCAGATGCATTGGATAAAGGAACTAATAAGTTCTTTGGGTAAGTCCTTTTTAAGCAGAAGACCATTTACCTCTGGCATACCTGGTAAATGGAACTAGGGAAAGGCAGGGACCTTCTTCAGGGCATGCATTTTCAGCGGAGGGCATGGTGGTATCTTTCTCAGTGAGGTGGGGAAAAAGGAAGCAAAAAAAGTTAGATACTGCAGTAACTTGTGGCCTTATCTGTGGAATTGCATTGGGCACAAGTGGTGATTAGGGGGAGAAGTGCCTAAAAAGATTCCTTTGGAGGACAGTGATGAAAAAAAGGTGGAAAACATTGTTTCAGAGAGAAGTGAGATACAGAAGGAACGGGAGAGAAATGGGAGATCCTCTTAGTACCTCTACCCTGGCCTAACTGCAATGAACAGAGACAAGCTCACTGGCACAGAACATCTCCTACAGATGGGGATGCTTGGTTACAAAATCAAGCAGCAAACCAGGAATCGTCAGGCTTTTAAGGAAAAACACCACAAAAGGCAGGTACCAAACCCAACAAATACAAGCATGAATGCCCAAGGATATAGTTACTAGAGCAAATACAATTATAAATTAATTATAATCAATAACCTCAGAGAGAGGAGAAGGTACTACAACCATACCAGCAGGCAGTTCTTAATTAAAGAATCAGTTTTGATCTTGACAACAACAAAATGTAATCACTGCAATAAAAGCCCTAGTGGATAAACCAAACAGCAAAATTTAAAAAATGCATTTTAATTGCATTCATAAATTTTTTGAAAAAAGAAAAAACATGCTCGGCTTATTTCCTAAAATAAGACTTCATGGTCCCTGCTAGTAATATAATCTCAAAAAGTTTTAGTTCACTTTTCTGTAAGAGGGAAACGTCATAGGACAACTTTAGAAAATGCTTACTTCATGGAGTTGCTGGGTGGAATCATCACGAAATGCACTTCAGCTGCAGTTTACCAAGTACGATGTTTTTTCTTTCTTTTCCATCATGATGCCTTTGTCTTACTCTATGACTAAGACTTTTTTTGCTGTTACCCAGTGGGATCTTTGCATCAATAAATAGGCTTGACATGATTCAGTAATTCTCTAACTTCATTGCATAATAATAGTGAGTAGAGCTCTGAGTCATTTGGAGAAGAAATAACATGTCTTAAGTCAGGTGAGTAAGAACCCCTTTAATAAGAGTAGCCCCCAAATTGCATATTTACTGCATTCTACAATTAGTAGTTAATTGCTATAAGAAACTAATTACCCACATATTATAGCTTAACAAAATAGAAAGGGAGAGTTGCACGATCTTTGCAAACTTGTCAAACAACAGGAAAATTGGAATGTCCTATAATTCCCAACTTGCCGGTGTTCCTTTGGACTTCTGCAGTGGACTTGTAGCTCCGATAAACTTAATTGCTCTCTGATAAAGATAGGAGCTAATATATATTGAGCACTTACATTCCAGGCATTGTGCTAAATGCTTTATATGTATTAATTCAGGTGATGCATCTGCAAGATATCTCAAGGTATTATTTTATAATCCCCATATTACAGGTGAGACAACTGAGGCCCAGAGATACTCAAGCAATGTGACAAGGTCTTACAGCTGGTCACTGGGAGAGTCCAGTGTAAATGCGATGATCTGCCCCCAGAGCCTGTGTTCTTAACTTTGTGCAAAGCAGAGACCCTTTGGGGCTGTGGACTGGAGGGGCTGGGGGCTTGGACAAGTTTTTATTTTACAAGGGGGAGTCAAGAAATGAATTGTACTATGTGGCAGTCCATACATGACAGGAAGAGTTGTTGCTGCTCACTGGAAAATGTTGATTCTGCTTTTAACAGATTATTCTATCTTCCTATAGCTCTGTTACTTTTTTCTTCCTTTTTTTTCTGTGGATTGATGTCAAGCCCGAGGAGAGGCGGCCATCAGTAACAAGCCGGCAGTCCTCCTGTGCTGAACAGTGTGTACACGTTGAGGAGGAGCTTAGACACAGCAGAGGGAGGCCCACATATGGTGATCTTTCACATCTCAAGGCAAAATATGGGAAGCCTAGTTTCATCCTTTTACCGTATTGATTTTTTCAAATTACATCTGTTGTTGATTTTGTTTTTGTTAAGATTTTCATAGAAAGATACATCTATACTACACTAGCTAGTGACTGCATTGTTTAAAAATTTTAGTACTAGTATATATTCATTGCGACAAAATAACTAGAGGGCAGATTTGTGGAGAGTAAAAACTTTTCACTTGGATCAGATTTTTAAATGTAATTTAAACCCAGAAAATTACTGGAAGAAAACATTGATGAATTTAAACAATCTTGGTGTGAAGGAAGGACTCTAGGCAAAAGCAATCATCTTAAATGATGGAATAAACATCAATCAATACAGTATACTGCATAAGACTTTCTCATAAAAATGTACCATAAGCAAACTGAAATGATTCTCAAAAGCGGGACACAGAATTTATAATATCTGTCATAAATAGCTATTTTTTTAAGATTATTTATTTATTTGATAGACAGATATCACAAGTAGGCAGAAAGGCAGGCGGGGGTGGCGGGGGAACAGGCTCCCCGCAGAGCAGAGAGCCCGATGAGGAACTTCTTCCCAGGACCCCAAGATTATGACCCGAGCCGAAGGCAGAGGCCCAACCCACTGAGCCATCCAGGTGCCTCCATAAATAGCTATTTTAAAAGTATGTACAAAGAGCTACTTCAGATCAAAAAGAAAAAATTAAATTAAAAAGTGAGCAAAGGGACATGAATATGAGAAAAAACCATAAAAATGCCTGGACTTCTCTCGTAAATAAAAGTATGAATACACCACTGATATGTGATTTCCATCTGATCACCAAAGGTTTAAACTCTTTATCATACCCAGTGTTAGCAAGAATTGTGAAGAAATAAGTATGCTCACATATTCTGAGTAGGAACGTAAATTGGTGAAACCTTTTGGAAGGAACTCTAGCAGTATTTATGAACATTTTACGTTCTCAGATTTATCGACCAAGCAATTCTAGTAGGAATTTATCTTATGTGTATATTAATACAGGAACACCAAAGCATGTGTCATTTTGCTAAAGTTTGTAATAGGGAACAACTGCAAGCAACCTAAATGTTCTTCAAACAAGGAAATGGTAAATAAACTGAGATGTTTCCTTTGGATAAAAATACTACCCAATATTTAAAATACAGAGGCTGATCTAAATGTGCTTACCTGGAAAGATGTTCAGGATTATATGATTTATTGAAAAAAACAAATTTCAGGGGTGGCCCAGTCGTTAAGAATCTGCCTTCAGCCCAGGTCATGATCCCAGGGTCCTGGGATTGAGCCTCACACTGCATGGGGCTCCCTGCCCTCCATGGGGAGCCTGCTTCTTCCTCTCCCACTCCCCGCTTATGCTCCCTCTCTCACTGTGTCTCTCTGTGTCAAATAAATAAATAAAATCTTTTTTTTTAAAGAAGACAATTTTCAGTACAATATCTATGATACAATTCCATTTGGGTGTGTATGTTTTACAGAATATACAAGTCTTGGTTAGGATGCTTTAGTTGCAAGTAAACAGAACACCATGAAATTTATCAGCTACCATAACTGCATGTGTGGAGGCCAGTTGGGTTTAGGATTAGCTTACTTAACCTGCTGGCCCAATTCTGTTTCCTAGATTCTCCTGGCTCGGCCTCCTCTGCGGACCCTCAAACAGGTTCGAGCAGTTCTGGACCTCATTTTCAAGCATGGTGCTCTTGAGAGGACACCTCCAAATTTCCCTTTGGATCTCATTGACCTGAGCTGGATCATGACTCAGGACCCCATTTTCAGCCCAGTCCCGGCTATCTTGTGGTTAGGGCTTAGGCCTGGATTTTTTAACCAATTACCAGCAAAGGAGAAGGAGTTAACACAATTGTCTGAGACCAGTTAAAGTTCACCCAATAGGTGAACTCAAGGTCAATACTACCACCTCTACCCCAACCCCTGACCCCCTACTCCCTCAAAACCCCTCAAACAACAAACAAAATGGCAGTAGGTGTAGATGGACAAGAAGGGAGTAAAGGCTATGAGAGTAGATATAGATTTTTATTTTTCACTTCCTAGCCTTCTACACCATTAATTTTTTTTCTTTTTATTGCTGGATGAGTCTGATTCAGGATCACAGCAGGAGTCATAGGAACAGATGGCTTACTCAGAAGGATTTAATGAAGAGACTTTAATAAAGAGATTTTTCTCTACCAAGGTATAGGTGAGGTTAAAGGAACAAAAAAGGAATGGTGAAGCATGCAGGGACTGGCCACAACAGGAAGTTGTTCCTACCCTTAGGCCTGAAGAGGCCAGGGGGTTGGGCAGGGGCTGGGAGGGAAGGGAACAGTGTGAAGGGAGCTGGGAGTGAGCTAGTGCTGGGGAAGAAGAATCTGGAGCCTCCGCAGCCTGAATGAAGGGCGAGGCAGGAAGGGAGTGCTGTGTGGGGGAACAAATAAATACCTCATGCTCTCGGGCTCCATTAACCAAACCCAACCAGAAATTAGAGGGCAAGGGTGAGGCAATCCACAGAGGTCAGCCTTTTGGGACTCTCAGCAGAGCCAAAAAAAGGGTGAGGAATGGCTGTTGGAGGAGGGGGGCAAATGACCAGCACAGCATATATTTCCTAATTGAAAGCATCAACCCTTTTTTCTAATTAAAAAAACACCGGAAATCCTGTCACATGTGACAAAATGGATGAGCTTTGAGAACATTATGCTAAGTGAAATAAACCAGTCACAGAAAGACAAATACAGTATGATTCTACTTATGGGGGGGTTACTAAAGTAGTCAAATACATAGAAACTGAAAGTAGAAAGGTGGTTACCAGGGACTGGGGGAAGGGAGAGATGCAGTTTTATTGCTTAATAGGTGTTTGGTTTCAGTTTTGCAGGGTGAAAAGAGTTCTGGAGATTGGTTGCATAGCAGTGCGAATGTATGTACCACAACTGAACTATACACTTTAAAATGGTTTATTTTTTCCAATTTTATTTATTTTTTATTTTCATTTTTTAAAATGGTTTCAGTGGAGGGCGCCTGGGTGGCTCAGTGGGTTAAGCCGCTGCCTTCGGCTCAGGTCATGATCTCAGGGTCCTGGGATCGAGTCCCGCATCGGGCTCTCTGCTCAGCAGGGAGCCTGCTTCCTTCTCTCTCTCTCTGCCTGCCTCTCAATGCACTTGTAATTTCTCTCTGTCAAATAAATAAATAAAATCTTTTAAAAAAAAATGGTTTCAGTGGATTTTGGCCATTCTAATAAGTGTGTAGTGGTATCTTATTTTAATTTACAATTTTCTCATAACATATTATGTTGAACGTCGTCTCATATACTTCTCTGCCATCTGCATATCTTCCTTGGGGAGGTGTCTCTAGCCTCTTTTTTAAACAAGTTGTTTGTTTTTCTTATTGTTGAGTTTTGAGAGTTCTTTGTGTACTTGGGATAACAGTCCTTTATCAGATGTGTCTTTTACAAATATTTTCTCCCAGTCTGTGGCTTGTCTTCTCATTCTCTTGGTAGTGTCTTTTGCAGAGAAGAAATTTTTTTTATCAGTTCTTTCTTTCACAAACACCCCCATATGCTGGTGAGGAGGTGGAATGCTGGGTACTCTCATTCATTGCTGGTAGGAACACAAAATGATATGCTGCTTTGGGAGACACTCAGGTGGTTTCTTGCAAAACAAAACATATTTTTAACATATGATCCAGCAATTGTGCTCCTTGATTTTGTTCACATGAGTCAAAAACTCATGTCCACAGAAATGATTATAGCAGCTTTAATCATGACTTCCCTAATCCAGCAGCAACAGGATGTTCCTCAAATGGATCAAACTATGGTACATCCAGACAACAGAATCTTATGCAGTGATAAAAAGAAACGAGCTATGAAACCATGAAAAGACCTGGAGGAACTTAAATACATATTATTAAGTGAAAGAAAACAATCTTAAAAAGGCTAGGTGTTATGTGATTCCAACTATATGACATTCTGGACAAGGCAAAACTATGGAGACAGTAAAAATATCAATGATTGCTGGGGTTAGGAGGAATTGAGGGATGAATAGGCAGGGCACAGAGGATTTGGGGGGCAGTGAAACCACTGGCTATGATACTGTAATGGTGCATACATTTGTCCAAACACATAGAATATGCACCACCAGGAGGGAACCTTAATGTAAACTATGGACTCTGGGTCATAATGATGTATCAAAGTAGTTTCGTAGATTGTAACAAATGGGCCACTCTGGTGGGGGATTTTAAAATGGGGGAGCTGTGGTTATTGGGGCAGGGAGTATATGGGAGTATATTCTGCTGATTTTGCTCTGAAACTAATGGTGCTATAAAAAATTGTCTATTTTTTTTAAACAAAAATGGTTATGCTGAATTTTATGTATTTTTTACCATGATATTTAAAAAATGTGAGTATTTCATTTCTTCCTCACTTCCTAATCTCATTCACCAGCAGCAAAGACCATTAATTGTGTCCATATTTTTAGCCAAGTTTCTTTTATTTTCCAAAGGCGGTGATTTAAAGGCAATACGGTGCTCAGAGTTTGGTCCTGACTGGAGAAATACAGATTTAAGAGCTCCCAACATCGGTCGGATACTCCCATCATAGAAGTGCGGGAGTGGATGAACTCTCCAGGGACCATGTGCAAAGAAAGCGGGAGAGGCTGAGGAGGAACCAGGGAAGCTCATATTCAAGAGGCCAAGAGAGGAGTCAGCCAAGGAGAATGAAAAATGAACAAAGAACCAATATGAGGATAGGAACCAAGGACAGAGAGCATTTTAAAAATAAATGCATAAATCAAAACCACAATAAAAAACTTAGGATAGCTATTATGAAAGAAAGGAAAAGGAAGGAAGGAAAGAAGGGAGGAAGAAAAAGGCAGATAACAAGTACAAGTGTTGGTGAAGATATGGAGAAAAGCAGTGCTGGGAATGTAAAATGGTGTAGCCACTGTGGAAAATAGTGTAGCAACTATAAGTTAAACAGAGTTATCACATGATATATTCCTAGGTATTTACTCAGAAGAATTGAAGCAAGGACTTAAGTAGTTACTTGTACACAAATGTTCATATAGCACTTATTCACAGTAACCAAAAAGTGGAAACCACTTAAAGGTTCTGCTCATCCATGGAGGAGCAGATACACAAAGTGTGAGACACAGATGCAATGAGACATCATTCAGTCTTAGAAGGGAGAGGTTCTGATACATGCTAAGACATGGGTGAACCTTGAAAACATTATGTTAAGTAAATAAGCCAGACACCGATGGGCAAACAATGAATTCACTTGTACAAGGCGCCCAGAATAGGCAAATTCATAGAGACAGAAATATGACAGACTACCAGGGGCTGGAAGGAGGGGAAGGGAGAATGCGGAGTTGGCTTTGAACAGGTATATAGTTTCAGTCTGGGAAGATGAGGACGCCCTGGAGATGGGGGGATATTGATGGCTGCACAACAATGGGAATGTACTTAATGCCACAGAACTATATACTTAGAATATTTGGAATGGTAAATTTTGTGTAGTGTGTATTTTACCATAATTTTAAAAAAGAATAAATGCATGAAAGGAGCCAGACACTATAAAAGTGCACACTGTATGAGTCCGCTTATACGAAGTTCAAGGATAGGCAAACTTAATTGGAGGACGGGGGAGAGTCAGAGCAGCAACTACCTGAATATATATGTGTGGGTAGGAAATTGGTGGAAAAGAAAAACAAAGTGTGCATTTCAAGGAGTTTGAGAAGGGGACAAATAGGGTCATGTTAGCAAGGAAAGCCTAGAATGAAGCTTTCTTTAGGAAAAGGAAAGTCGAATGTATTTTTAGATTGAGAACAGATGGAGAGGGAAGGATGACAACACAAGAGAGGGAAGAGACAGATGACATCCGGAGGTGCAGGTGCGAGGGGCGAGGATGAGGAAGGGAGGGGCAGGGGCCATCCTTGGAAAGACACAAGACACCTTTGCCCCTGTGACTCTGAAACAGAGCACAAGGATGGATACAGATGAGCTAAGTGGGGATGTGGAAGGGAAGCAAACTAAGGAATTCAAAGTTGCCTGGTCTTTACTTCACTGTACTTGATTGGCCCTCCTGATCTGTGCACCATCAGCATTTCTCTGCAAATTCTAACCCTTCTCTCTCTGAAACAGAGCTCTGCCACCAGCCACGGCTTGAACGAACATTTTTGTTGAAGTTTTCCTCCTCTGAATATATAAGCATTTGATTAGAAGACTTCTAAGGTTTATTCAAGGAACAAGATTTTGTTTCACTACGGATGTTCATTTTAGAATAAATCAGTTGGAAAATACATGTATTTTTAATGTCCTTTGTGTCCTGAATTTAATAAATGCAGCTGAAATAGATGCATTTATGCCAAAATTATATTGAAAATAGAGAACTATCTGCCTTCTTTATAAAAGTTCCATTTATTTTATTTTATTTTTTATCTTTTTAATTAACATAAAATGTATTATTTGTTTCAGGTGTACAATTCTGTGAATCAGCAGTCTTACACAACTCACAGTACTCACCATAGCACATACCCTCCTCAAAATCACTCACCCAACCACACTATCCCTCCCACCCCCCTCCCCTCCAGCAACCCTCAGTTTGTTTCCTGAGATTAAGAGTCTCTTATGGTTTGTCTCCTTCCACTGTCCTATCTTGTTTCATTTTTCCCTCCTTTTACCCCATGACACACCTCCCCCTCCCTGCCTCTCAAATTCCTTATATCAGAGAGAGCATATGATAATTGTCTTTCTCTGGTTGACTTATTTTGCTTAGCATAATACCCTTTAGTTCCATCCATGTTGTTGCAAAAGGCAAGATTCCATGGTTTTTGATGGCTGCATAGTATTCCGTTGTATATATACCACCTCTTCTTTATCCATTCTTCTGTTAATGGACATCTAGGTTCTTCCCATAATTTGGCTATTGTAGACAATGCTACTATAAACATTCAGTTGCATGTGCCCCTTAGGATCACTATATTTGTATCTTTAGGGTAAATACCCTGTAGTGTAATTGCTGGGTCATACAGTAGCTCTATTTTCAACTTTTTGAGGAATCTTCATACAGTTTTCCAGAGTGGCTACCAGCTTGCAGTTCCCCCCAACAGTGTAGGAGGGTTGTGCTTTCTCTGCATCCTTGTCAACACCTGTCCTTTCCTGGCTGGTTAATTTTAGCCATTCTGACTGGTGTGAAGTGGTTATCTCACTGTGGTTTTGATTTGTATTTTCCTGATGCCAAGTGATGTTGAGCACATTTTCATGTGTCTGTTGGCCATTTGGATGTCTTCCTTGGAGAAATGTCTGTTCATGTCTTCTGACCGTTTCTCATTTGGATTATTTGTTCTTTGGTGTTGAGTTTCGTAAGCTCTTTATAGATTTTGCATACTAGCCCTTTATCTGATATGTCATTTGCAAGTATCCTCTCTCATTCTGTCCATTGTCTTTTGGTTTTGTTGACTGTTTCTTTTGCTGGGCAAAAACTTTTTATCTTGATGAAATCCCAATATTTCATTTTTGCCTTTGTTTCCCTTGCCTTTGGAGATGTGTCTAGTAAGAAGTTGCTGCAGCCAAGGTCACAGAGGTTGCTGCATGTGTTCTCCTTGAGAATTTTGAGGGATTCTTGTCTCACCCTGAGGTCTTTCATTTATTTTTAGTCTATTTTTGTGTGTAGTGTAAGGAAATGGTCCAGTTTCATTCTTCTGCATGTGGCTATCCAATTTTCCCAATACCACTTATTGAAGAGACTTTTTTCCATTGGACATTCTTTCCTGCTTTTTCAAAGATTAGTTGACCCTAGAGTTGAAGGTCCATTTCTGGGCTCTCTATTCTGTTCCATTGATCTATGTGTCTGTTTTTGTGCCAGTACCATACTGTCTTGATGATTATAGCTTTGTAAATAGAGCTTGAAGTGTGGAATTGTGATGCCAACTTTTTCAACATTCTTCTGGCTATTCAGGGTCTCTTCTGATTCCATATAATTTTAGGATTATTTGTGCCATTTCTTTGAAAAAGTTGATGGTATTTTGATAGGGATTGTATTAAATGCATAGATGGTTCTAGGTATCATAAACATGTTCACAATATTTGTTCTTCCAATCCATGAGCCTGGAAGGTTTTTCCATTTCTTTGTGTCTTCATCGATTTCTTTCGTGAGTAGTTAATAGTTTTCTGAGGACACATTTGTTGCTTCTTTAGTTAGATTTATTCTTCGCTATCTTATGGTTTTGGGTGCAATTATAAATGGGATCGACTCTTTCACTTCTCTTTCTTCTGTCTTGTTTTTGGTGTATAGAAATGCAGCTTATTTCTGTGCATTGATTTTATATCCTGACACTCCACTGAATTTCTGTATGAGTTCTAGCATTTTGGAGTGGAGTCTTTTGGGTTTTTCACATAAAGTATCATATCATCTTCAAAGAGTGAGAGTTTGACATCTTCTCTGTCAATCTGAATGCCTTTTATTTCTTTTTGTTGTCTGATTGCTGAGGCTAGGACTTAGAGGACCCCTTTCAATATTTATTATAGGGCTGGTTGGTGTTTGAAAATTCTTTTAGTTTTTGTTTGTCCTAGAAGATTTTTACCTCTCCTTCTATTTTCACTGACAGCCTAGCTGGATATAGTATTCTTGGCTGTGTACTTTTCTCATTTAGTGCTCTGAATATATCATGCCTGCCCTTTCTGGCCTTCCAGGTCTTTGTGGATAGATCTTCTGCCTATCTAATATTTCTACTGTTGTATGTTACAGACCTCTTGTCCCAAGCTGCTTTCAGGGTTTTCTCTTTGTCACTAAGACTTGTGAGTCTTACTATTAGATGACAGTGTGTGGACCTATTTTTATTGAATTTGAGGGGGGTTTTCTGAGCCTCCTGGATTTTGATGCTTGTTCCCTTCTCCAAATTAGGGAAGTTCTCCGGTATAATTTGCTCCAATATACCTTCTGCCCCCCTCTCTCTTTCTTCTTCTTCTGGGATCCCAGTTATTCTAATATTGTTTCATCTTATGGTATCACTTATCTCTCAAATTCTCCCCTCATGGTCCAGTAGTTGTTTATCTCTCCTTTTATCAGCTTCTTTATTCTCAATCATTTGGTCTTCTATATCACTAATTCTCTCTTCTACCTCATTTATCCTAGCAGTAAGAGCCTCCATTTTTTATTGCACCTTATTAATAGCTTTTTTTATTTCAACTTGTTTAGATTTTAGTTCTTTCATTTCTCCAGAGAGGGATTTTAGTTCTCCAGAAACAGATTCTCTAGTATCTTCCATGCTTTTTTCAAGCCCAGCTAGCACCTTGATAATCATCATTCTGAACTCTAGTGCTCTGAATTTATCTTACTAATACATTTTACTAATGTCTGTATTGATTAGGTCCCTAGCTGTCGGTACTTTTTTGAGGTGAGTTTTTCTGCCTTGTCACTTTATCCAGAGAAGAATAGATGAATGAAAGAACAAAATACTAAAAGGGTAGCAACAACCCCAGAAAAATATACTGTAAATAAATTAGAAGAGACCTGAAACTGGAGGGAGAAGAAAGGGGGGAAAAAAATAAAGGGAAAAAAATATACATATGCATACTCTGTGTGTGTGTGTGTGTGTGTGTGTGTGTATACATACTGGTGAGTATAACAGAGCCACCCACTTGATTTTGGGTGTAATTTGTTCTGTTAGAAGAGAATGTCTCCCAAAATTTTAAAGAAAGATATACACACACACACACACACACACACACACACACGCAAGGACAGACATGACGAAGGAATGGAATATGACTATAAAGATGAAAAATTAAAAATTTTTAAAAAAAGGAATTGATAAGATAAGAAATTGGTTGAAAAAAGAAAAACAAAAGGAGAGAATGCGATCAGGCTGGAGACTAGAACAAAACCATATGCCAGATTTAGGTTATATTTTGATCTGTTAGAAGAAACTGTATTCCAAAATTTTAAAGGAAGAAAAACTTATATCTATACAAAATAAGATTAAATACAATGTGGGGATAGAATATGACTATAACAATGAAAATTTTTAAAGATTTTTAAAAAGGTATTGATAAGATAAAATAGTTAAATAGGTTGAAATAGGAAAGAGGAAAAATTTAAAAAGAATAGAATAAGAAATAGATAAAATTAAAAATATTTAACTTTGAAAGCCTAAAGAATCATGGGGAAAATACCATGAATTCTATGTGTTATATTCCCCTAACAGTGATGTTCTGCAGTTCTCATTGATTAGTGAACTTGGTCTTGGCTGGATGTTCTTGCTGATCTTCTGGGGGAGAGCCCTGTTGCAGTGATTCTCAAATGTCTTTGCCTGTTGGAGCGCCTGGGTGGCTCAGTGGGTTAAAAACCTCTGCCTTCAGCTCAGGTCATGATCCCAGAGTCCTGGTATCGAGTCCCACGTTTGGCTCTCTGCTCAGCGGGGAGCCTGCTTCCTCCTCTCTCTCTCTCTGCCTGCCTCTCTGCCTACTTGTGATCTTTGTCTGTCAAATAAATAAAGTCTTCAAAAAGAAAGAAAGAAAGAAAGAGAAAGAAACCCTGTGTTCAAATGTCTTTGCCTAAGGCAGAACTCCACCACCCTTCTCAGGTGCCAGGCTAAGTAATTGGCTTGGTTTTGCTCTCAAGAGTTTTTGTTCCCTGAATGCTTTACATACAGCTTTGGAGGGCAGGAATGAAAATGGCGACCTCTTAATCTCCGGCCCGGAGGAGCCAAGGGCTCAGGGCCCCACTCCTCAGTGTGCCCTCAGAGAAACATTCTCAATCCCTCCTGTCTCCCTGGTCTCCAGCCGCACTCTGAGCTCACCTGGCCGGTGACTAAGAGTTTCTATCTCTGGTGCACAGCTCTTTTTGGAGTCTCCAAACCCAGCAGATTTCTGCCGCACACCCCCACCTGCCCCAGCTTAGCCTCTGGATCAACGTCCCTCGGTGGAGCAGACTTCTGAAAGTTTGGATTTTGTGCTTCACTGCTCTACCACTTGCTGGGAGCTGGCCCCTCCCTCCGAGGTCTCTGTTCCCATATATTGCCTCAGATTCACTTCTCCACATGTCCTACCTTTCAGAAAGTGGTCAATTTTCTGTTTCTAGAATTGTTGCTCTTCTTCTCTTTGATCTCCTGTTGAGTTCGTAGGTGCTCAGAATGGTTTGATACCTATCTGGCTGAATTCCTGGGACCAGACAAAATCTAGGTCTCATACTCTTCTGCCATCTTGCTCCTAAAAGTTCCTCTTTTTTTGAAGTGAAAACTTTCAATCCACCAAGAAAACTGATTTCATACCTAGAGAGCTGAATTAAATATATCCACATGCACTTGATGTATCAAAATTTGGTTAGTAAGAGGTGAATAATTGGAACTAGTTTCCCTGTCTATTCAGAACAGTGGACTTCATTATAGTGTCACTGCTCATGATAAGATTCTGGGACAGCTTTGGGACATGCTGCATCATTAACTTAAAAGAAGAGGTCTCTGTTGAAAGGCAGGCAATACTGTAGTAGAGGCCTAGCTAGAAACGACCCCTGAAAAAGCCCCTTTTCAAAAGGCACATGTAGGCCATTCAAAAGACACACTTATAAGTGGTTAATGCATGAAGGAAAATGGAAAGCTTCATTAATATTCAAAGGATGAAAATGAAAATGATTCCCAGATGCCGTTTTAGATTATCAAATTAACAAGATTTGTAAAAATCATACTTAAGGGTAAAGCATGCTGGGAAATCTCATGGACTGCTGGTAAGAGAATAAATTGGCTCATCTTTTCCACAAAAGCAATAGAAGCATGTGTACCAAAGGCCCTAACAATTCATTTGAGTGGCCATGCCTTTGTGAATCAGTAATATAGTGCTAGAATGTCATCCTTGAAAGAATTCAGAAAAGAGGAGTAAAGCTTCTTCACACAAAGATATTCATTGTGGTACTAATAATGATAGGAAAAATTAGGAACACCTGAATGTCTAATCATGAAGGTTTCAGCTATGAAAATATACATGGGATGATATGTTTCATAAGCATTTAAAATACTTATTAAGTTTTAACAACATAGGGAAAATGTGACATATGGTAGGTGTTACAATATTATTCTACTATGTTAAAATATGTGTATGTCTAGAAAAAAAAGACCAGCAAGTGCCAAAAGGTAAAGTGGTCATCTCGAATTGGCAGGGCTGTAGTGATCCTGCCCCACGCCTTCTTTATGCTGTTCTCTAGTTTCCAGAATGAATGGGCATCATCCCAAAAATACGAATTAAAGTTATTTTTTTCGATAAAAGAAGGAAGTTCCTTTTGATAATTTTCGGTTATGGTTATATCTCTGCACTCCAGTAAAGTGGCTCAAGACATCCAGCCGCAGTTAGCTAGTCATTCAATACGGTTTATTAAGAACCTACTGCATATCAAGCCCTGGGAATATGAGGGGAGAGCAGACCCAGGCTGGCTCTCATCCAGCTTATGGTCCCAGGGAAAATACAGCGCATTAGTTTGCTAGGCCTACCATAACACCGTAGCACAGACTGAGTGGTTTAGAAAAATGGAAATTGATTTTCTCACAATTCTGAAGGCCAGAAGTCTGAGATGAAGATGTTGACACTGTTGGCTTATTCCTGGGTCTTTCTCCTTGGCTTGTAGATGGCCAATTTCTCCCTGGGCCTTCTTATCATTAGAACTGTGTCTGTGTCCAGATATCCTCTTTTTATAAGGACACAAGTCATATTGGATTAATCTTCACCCTCTTGACCTCTTTTCAATTTGATTATCTCCTCAAAGACCCTGTCTCCAAATACAGTCATTTTCTGAGACGTCACAGAGACTGGTAGTTAGAACTTCAGCTTGTGAATTTGGAGGTGACAAAAACTCAGCCCATAACATAGCAATTAAACAACACTGGCATCAAGGAGAGAGACTGGATAGGCCGAGATCAAAGACTAGACCTTATGCTCTAAGCCCTACCGGTCATCTCTAGGGAGTGGCATTGTGTTCACTACACTACAACGCTTGCTGCCTTCAGTGGTTCCTCTTCAGTGCTTTTCTATGTTTTGTGGCTTTTTTATTTAACAGGTTGACAGGAATAAAACAAATTTTCATCCAGTTAGGATGAAACACAACTGACATTTTAAATTTATCTTCTCTTCAGAGTGTCAGAGAATGAATATTTATTCTTTGATGCCTGATATTACAAAGTCATTCATTATCTTTCAGGGAACAGATTGGGTTGTGAATTGATACCTGCTGAGTTCCCAGATGAGCATATGTCATGATTCCCAAAAAGGGGGCTTGGCTGGTTCTAAATCTCCAGGCCTGTAAACAAGCAGAGGTCTGGGGAATAAACTCTGTCCAGTCTAATTACTTCTCTGTGACTCATTCTTTTCACTTTTCAAAATTCGGAACAATTTTATATGGTGCCATATGTAGAGTCTACCCAATTCCCCATCTACTTCCCCAAACTGTATTTGTTTTGCTCACAAATCCTTCCCGGCACGTGGCAGGCTATAAGTAAATTCATTAAGTTCATTTTAAATTCAGAAAACTAAAACAGATCCTTGAGGCTGGAGAGACCACAGTTGGAAAATGTTGGTTACATTGCATTCATACAGCTCATTGCCCCTCTGTTCCAGAACAGACAGAATCTGACATGATTATGTGAAAAGCTCTACAAAATGGGTATGGCCTCGTGGTGAAGGTCTGCACTCTGAGGGTAGTAGCAGCGCCCTTACTACCATCGACTGGATCATGCAGATGAAATGAGTGAACCCTCCGTGAGCACTTGGGATAATGTCCAGTGCAAAGTGACACATACAATATATATTATGAGAGCTGGGATTACTAGACTTTGCAGAGCAGACTTTCTGTTTGATGGGATCCTGCTCTCTTAGCCCTTTCCCGTATGTTAAGGTCTCCATGACAAATCTGAGCTCTTCTGTTAATTTCATTCTAATAAGGTAATTACTTGACCTCTTCACGATTTGAAGTGCAGCCTTTGGTTGGCCGCATCCACACAACTACAGTGATTCCCTTTTCTCTAACCAGCAAAACTTATCGCCCTCGACCCGCAAGGACAACAAGAAGCCCCAGTTCGGATGCATCTTCTCTCTATTTCCGGAAGTCTACACACTTATATATGCTAACATGACCAATCAGCGAGCAGGGTACAGGAGGGAGCGAATCAGGCTGTGCACCTAAACGAACAACTTCGCTAGCAACCAATGCTCTTTGGGCTATCCGCTTAGTCTCACGAGGTAATCCTAACCTGGCAACTAGCCAGGCGCCTTTTTTAAGGCCAGGGGCCTGCCTCCGACAAAAACTAAAATTTGTACAACTTTCTGATGTTCTTCCTTGAACTTGTAGGCACGTTGTTCCTTTGAATTCCTTTAGGTCATCTGTGAATCATCTCCTATGGTACAGTCATTCTCCCTGCTTGCTTCCATTGAAGTTCATGTGCAAGGCTTATGGGACACAGTCTCTTCCCATTTCCGAGCTATGTTGTTGCTCTTCCTGGTTTGAAATGCCTTCGTTCCTCTTCAATGACATTGTCCCTCCTTGATTTCTAAGTTGGACCCCAAACCTCTGGGATCTTACTGTTTTTTATTTTTTTGCCTGGTCCCTGATTAAAACCTACATATCTTTCTCATTGTTTATTCACCCCTTTGAATTATTGCTTGTAAAATGTGTTTGTGCCTTTTGCCTTTCTGCTAGATTGTAGGATCCTTGACAATGAAGCATGTGTCCTTGAATTCTTTTTTTTTTTTTAAAGATTTTGTTTATTTATATGACAGAGAGAGATCACAAGTAGGCAGAGAGGCAGAGAGAGAGAGAGAGGAGGATGCAGGCTCCCCATGGAGCAGAGAGCCTGATGCAGGGCTCAATCCCAGGACCCTGAAATAGTGACCCGAGCGAAGGCAGAGGCTTAACCCACTGAGCCACCCAAGAGCCCCATGTGTCCTTGAATTCTTTTGTAGTTTATCCTACTGTTTTTGTATGAGTATAGTGCTTTTGCTTACGTTGTCTTCTTACTACCGTCTCCCTCAATTCCAGTTACTCCTCTACTCCTCTCTATGTTGTAACCTGACCATTCTAGCTGGTTTCCTTATAGTGAAAAGACACCATCTGGAGTGTTTTATGTTCTCTAGTATCTTGTATTTTCAAGTATCTCCTGCTACTTGTTTCACTTTTCTTTGTTGCCCAATATATCTACCTATCATTCCAGTGAAATTAAAGAGTAGAAATGTTTTGGGGTACCTGCCTGGCTCAGTCGGTACAGCATATGACTCTTGATCTTAGGTCATGAGTTCAAACTCCACAATGGGCATGGAGTCTACTTAAAAAAAAAAAAAGTTGAAATGTTCCTTAGAATATGCAAAGGGGGTGAAAAGGCAAAATGGTCCACACCAGGCAAAACTGAACCCTTCCTCTTTGTGGTCCTCACAGTATTCTTTAACACGCTTTCTTTGTGTACCTTTTACTTCCCTTTCTCTTCATTGGACCATAAGACCATGTTCTATTAGTTTTGTTACTCTTCAGCACTTGGCATTTTACCTGGAACATAGTAAGTGCTCAGTAAATGTTTGAAGAAATGAAAGATTGGACAAGGAGACTAACCCATGAAAATGGTAATACTTACACTAGGTTCATCTGTTTTCCAAAAACCTAGCTTTAGGCTAATACTTGAAAGTATGGAAGCCAGAAGGCTGTGATTGGTATCCCAGATCCACAGTTTACTGGCTGATGACAGAGGGCAAATGATCTCTTTAAGACTAGTTTATTCATATATAAAGTACATGCATTGTCAGGATTTTAATATTTAGGCCAGTACTCAGTATACCATAAATAATTAAGAAGTTTAGCTGTAATTATTATATTAAAATGATAGTAAAATATATTGACATTTACTTATACAAAGAGATAAGGAAAATAACTGTTATACCATTGTCACCAACCTGCTTTTATTTTGTGTGTTTTCTTTGTATGTATTTTTGTTTGTTTTATTTTGTATGTATGTATGTATGTATGTATTTATTTTTAAGTAAACTCTACCCTAACATAGGGCTTGAACTCATGACTCTGAGATCAAAAGTATGCTCTATTGTTTTCCTGTCAGGGAAACAGGTGCTCCCCTGACCAACCTGTTTCTATTAAATACTTGGGATTTGACTCAGTTCTCCAAAGGCTATGGATTATTTACCTGCCAGTATTGGACCAAAGTTTAGTGATTGGGAAAGAGGTAGGTAACTGGTGATATGAATATCTGGAACTTTATTCATAATTAAATTTTCGACTTAAAATATAAATATTCTTGTAAAATATAGATAACATAAAATTTATCATGTTAACCATTTTTAAAAAGATTTTATTTATTTGAAAGAGAGATAGAGAACAAGTGAGCAGTGGCGGGGAGGGGCTGAGGGAGAGAATTTTCAAGCAGACTCCCTGCTGAGCATGGAGACTTATGTGGGCTCAGTCTCATAATGCAGACATCCATGACCCTGAGATCATTACTTGAGCTAAAACCAAGAGTTGGCCGCTTAACTGACTGAACCTCCCAGGCACCCCACCAACTCAACCATTTTTTTTTTAAGATTTTATTTATTTATTTATTTATTTATTTGACAGAGATCACAAGTAGGCAGAGAGGCAGGCAGAGAGAGAGAGGGAAGCAGGCTCCCTGCTGAGCAGAGAGCCCGATGCAGGGCTTGATCCCAGGACCCTGGGATCATGACCTGAGCTGAAGGCAGAGGCTTTAACCCACTGAGCCACCCAGGCGCCCCCAACTCAACCATTTTTAAATGTGCATATCAGTGACATTAAATCTGTCCATACCATCATGCAGTCCTCACCGCCATCCATCTCCAGACCTCTTCTCATCTTCCAAAATGGAAACTCTATATCCATTAAGCAATAACTCCTTATTCCATTCATACTCCAGCCCCCTGCCAACCACCCATCTACTTCCCATCTCTATGAATCTGACTACATTGGGTTTCTCATAATATAAGTGAGATCATACAGTATTTGTCTCTTTGTGTCTGGCTTATTTCACTTGGCCTGTCTGCAGGGTTCATCTGGGTTGTAGCATGTGTCAGATTGCATTCCTTCTTAGAGCTAAAAACAATTTTTTTATTTTAATGGTTACAAAACATTCCCTTTCTGTTTTGTATCTTTAGGTGTGTCCCCCTTTTAACAACTCTGTTAATGAAAGTCAGGCTCAGTCTTTAAACGTACCCAGGTTTTCTTGACCTTAACCTAATAATGGAAGGAAACTTCATTAAAAACATGTCTTTTGGCTTTTATCAGAAATAAATGTATTTTAAGATGCATTTAAGATTTTGTTTTAGAAACAAGGGAAATGTTCAAATGTGTGGCTTTGTTGTTCTCTTTCAGCAATGATTACCACATCATATTGGCCAATGTATTCACTAACCATAAAAGGAGAAAAATGTGCATTTCCTTGATAATATTGAGAATGAGTTGGCAAGTGATCTCTGAGCTTTGGGATGGGCTGAAAGGTGAAATGGAAGATGTTTTAACCTGCCAAGACTTGAGTTCAAGTCCTTAAAATTGTTTCTTTTCCAATAATTGCTAAGAATTTTAATTGTAAAACTGGATAAGGAAGCTTCTGGCATTTATTTTATTTCAGACAGCAGACTATTGATGAGAAAAACAGTGAGACATCAGATGAGAAAAACAGACAACAATCTTGGTAGTTTAAAATATAATTTTCAGTATGAATTAGGGCTCTGATAAAAAGCCTGGGAACTTCAAGGCATATGGATGTCCTCTTTTTCTTGTAGGGAAGGAAACTTTTCATTGGGTTTTATTTTATTGTCCCAGGTAGGAGAAACATTTTTATATTCATTATTCATATACCCTGCCTAGCACAAAAATTATTTAATAAGTTTAGAGAATATTAAAGCATAATTTAATAAATCTGAATATAAATTCTTATCTTTTTAAATATTTTATTTATTTATTTTAGAGAGAGAGAGAGAAACGGAGATAGCGGGAGAGAGCATGAACAGGGAGAAGAGGAAGAAGCAGGCGTCCTGCTGAGTGGGGAGCCCAATGTAGGGCTTGATCCAGGACTCCAGGAGCATGATCTGAGCCGAAGGCCGACACTTAACTGACTGAGCCACCCAGGCACCCCATCTTGTCTTTTATTGTTGAGGCACTGATCTTAACTCTGAAAAGGTGAACAGAAACCTTCATGAACAACATAAACTCTGAGATGGTGAGGAAATAGCTCAGAGCTTCTCAGATGGCAATGGCTTTGTCTTATCTATCTGGGCTGGTCAGTTCAGTCCTTTACTGTAGTTAGGATTTTCTTGGCCCATAAATTGAGTAACCATATGTTTTAGATTTTCTGGAACAGCCCCAATTTAAAATATTCTTTCCTGTTGTTAGACCATGTGTCAGACCATGTGTTCTGATATTTTTATGGAAAATGTGGTCAGCTTACCCATAATTTTCAATAGTTCCCTAATGGGCCTTTCCTTCCAGGTACCCAGAGGAACCTGTGTCTGGGTTGGGGTATGAGTTCTACCCATTCTTTAAGAGTCAGCTGATGCCTTTGCATCTCTGTGAAGTCCAAACTGCCTTCTGCAACCATTTCCAGAAATTTGCCCTCTTCATTTTTCACACCATCCACGGAAAGCCACATCCTATCTAGCATTTGGCTGTACATGGTCTTATGTTGTTGTTATTGTTATATGTGGGTAAGTTTTATATGGCGGAAAGGAGCATCACCTTGATTTCTCCCACAACCTCCCCAGTGCATCACACAGTATTGGGTATACAGCAGCTCCCATTTTAAAATAAGAAAAAAAAAAAAAGATTCATTGAATTTTTTGTTATTCAGAGAGAGAAACCCCTTTGAAAATGTCTTTACCTGAACCCTACGATGAACCTGTATCTATTAGGCTATTAGTTAAATCCTCACCACATTCTTGTCAGAATTCAAACTGGGTGGCTCAGTCAGTTGAGCGTCTACCTTTTGCTCAGGTCATGATCTCAGGGTCCTGGGATCCAGCCCTGCATCATGTTTCCTGCTCAGTGGGGAGCCTGCATCTCCCTCTCCCTCTGGCTTCCCCCTAGCTTATGCTTTCTCTCTCTCCCAAATAAATAAATAGAATCTTAAAAAAAAAAAAAAAAAGAATTCAAATGTAGATTTTCGGCACCAGATTCCTATTCTAAGGTATTTGATAATAATTAAGTAAACATATATTTGAGGGGAGAAGAAAGTAGAAACCCAGCCCTTGGGTTCTCATATGTGCTAAGTACAAATGTTAAGTTTTATGATTTCATTATCTTGTCTAAGACCTAGTTAGACATAGAATTCCATAATTTCGTTTTCAGGCGTCCCTTCCTTTTTGTCCCCTCACTACGGAGGCCCTTCCCAACCTCCGTAACCAATTGTCCGAGGGGAGTTGCTTGTGAGGGAGACATGAGATGACTGCTACTAAATCCACATCTCTCTCGCTCTCGCTTTCGCTCTTTCTTTTTTATTTGAGAGAGAGAGTGAGTGAGAGAGAAAGAGCAGGTGCAGAGGAAGAGGGAGAAGCAGGCTCCTCACTGAGCAAGGAGCCCAACACGGGGCTTGATCCCAGGACCCTGGGATCATGACCTGAGTAGAAGGCAGGTTATCACTGCCTTAACTGACTGAGCCCCCCAGGCTCCCCTCCACATCTCCTGAAGCAGCTTTTTTTGCACTCCAGCCAACTATTTGCAAACATGTGGTGGGTGTAAGATAGGGGTAGGGTGAAGACATGGGAAGTTTGGGGACACTCGGGTAACACCAGGCATCAGGAAACATTTTCAAAATATTCAAAGCAGATGAGATGGAGTAGGTTGGGTTGGGAACTCCTGTGGCCTGGATTTCAGAGAACATGTGTTCCAGATCTGTTAGTCCCAAGGTCCTATGGCATCTCTGCAAGGACTTTCATTGGCTTGCCTCTATCACACCTCCTTTCCAAGACCTGATTCCTGTCAGTATGAACACTCATCTTTTTTCCAAGTAATTGGAATGTTTAAGAGAATTTAATTACCCACATGTATACATATAATGCATTAGATTTATGAGAGTTATTTAAGTACTTGGGGAACGTTTTTCTCATTAGGTTATAAATGTGCTCTGCAGGCACTTAAAATGTTTAAAATAAAAATTGACTCTGTTAAATTTATAAATGCCATTTAAAATGTTTAAGGGGATGTAATTATCCAACTTTGTAAATGATATTGATTGTTTAATTTAGTTTCTTTACCAATAGTAATCAAATATTAATCAAAGAAAAGTGAGAGCATTGTTCTTAATTTGCAAAACAAGATTACTAGTTTAAACTCAAGGAAAACTAGATTTGTAATCCTGTAACTTAAAAAAAATGGAATATCATTTTGATACCCCAGTAAGTATAAATAGCTTTTTCTACTCCTAAATATTTCTTTTCTGCCCAAGTCATAAAAAACAAACAAGTGTCTGATAATATCAAAAGACAGACCCTAAATATGTTTACATGTAGGGGTTCTTGGTGACTCAGTTGGTTAATCATCTGCCTTTGGCTCAGGTCATGATCCCAGAGTCCTGGGAGAGAGTCCCGCATCAGGCTCCTTGTTCAGCAGGAAGGCTGCTTCTCCCTCTGCCTGCCGCTCCCCCTGCTTGTGCAGTCTCTCTCTCTCTCTCTCTCTCTGAGACAAATAGACACATAAATAAATCTTATTAAAAAATTTGTTGACATGACTCCTTATTGACCACAGTCTATTTGCTTCTTATGGCCCTGAAATGTCTGGAACATATATGATCCATAAAAACCTTCTTTAATCTAAGGAAGGGGATTACTTGCACTTTTAAACTTTCCTGTTACATGCAAATTTCCTTCAACTATCAGGCATGTAATATGGAATATGTTTGTATTATGAAATGGAATCCGTTCCCTTGATTTGTAAATGACCTATGTTAACTCAAGCCTCTTACTACTCAAGTTACAGAGACTTTTCAGAGCTAGAAAAATATCTCATACCTGGTACCCCTCCTTCTCCCTCACACTTACCTTCTCTTCTTGGGGCAATGCAAGTGAAATAAAGAATGGGGATGCCAACAGATGCAAACACAAATGCAAAACCTAACTAATGTCATTGATACTGGGAAAGCTGAAACTGTCCACTGCTCTTTCTTGACTTCTGGACTTTGCACTGCTCATATAACATCACAAGTGAATCCACTACCATAGCACAGGCACACCATGCCTGATAAGGTGCCCAGCCAGGCTCAAGAGCCTCTTCCCTGTACTTGCTCTCTTCTCACCACACTGGTCATGTGGTGAGAAGGCTCTCTCATGCAGAGAGCCTACATCAGGGCCGATTGTGATCATCTTACCTTCTAGAGAGCTATGTCTTTTTTTTTTTTTTTTTTTTTTTTTTTTTTTTTTTTTTTT